>NC_135349.1:27243763-27549650 GCF_023851605.1 Tamandua tetradactyla
TGCCATCTCGTCACCAAACACTGGCTGCCCAAAGTCCATTCACCTCTTGATACTGAGTTTAAGGTAAAGTAGAAGCAGATAAGAGCTGCTTTCAGTGGTTTAAAAAATTATATCTTTTCCTAAACAATTTCTAGTCCTGTAGAGGACTGACATGCCATAAAATAGGGTACTCACAGCGTGCGGGGATTAAAGCCTCTCTGGGGTAGCAGGAGTTTCTGGGCAGGTGGGGGTGGGCTGAGAATTGCCAGCAGCCTCTCCAACTCTTTGTCATGCCAAACAGTCTCTCTTCATTGCAGCTTCTTTTTCTTTGTCTCTTTTTTTTTTCTTTCTCTCTCTCCACTCAATCCTATAGATAGCTACATGCTAAAATGGCAGAAATGACATCTTCATGTCCCTTAAATCCACACACACTTCTGAAATGGCACACACAAACAGGCAGATACACACACATATTCATACACCTCCCTCCGCCCAGGTGTGGAACAACTCCTGCTCTATCGTTCATTCATTCTTTTTCATTTCTCCCTCACACATATAGAGAGCCATCAGAACTCCATGTCTCCGACATTTCCTTTCATTCCTTAAGACCTGCCCAGGCCTCTGAAACAAACATAGAGTCCTCTTTCTGAATTTCTTGGTCTCTCTCTGTCTCTAGATATAGAATACATAAACTCACACATGCACCTATTTTTCTCTTCTTCCCTCTTACAAACACACAGTCATGCAACTGTGAAATAACCACTCTTGCAGTCCTGACCCACTTTGCTCCAGAGTAGAGCGTCAATGCATACTTTCCTCTCTCCTCAGTGTGACTGTCCATCAGCTTCTTTGCAATTCATTACCAGGTTCAGTGGCAGTAACAGATGGCTCTGGCTCCTTTCTTTGACCATCTTTTCCTTAGTGGGGAAGAGTACACAACAGCATGACAACAGCATGCAGTGGAGCAAGCTATAGAACTGGGGTCAGGAGAGCTGGGCTCTAACTATGTTCCTGTGTGTCAACAAGCCAGCTGCTTTCCTCTGATGACCTGAGTGTCTTCATCTGCAACTTAGAAGTGGCATGGAGTTTGCTCTTTCTATGCACCAATGGGTCATTTTTTAAATAATTTTTGACTCTCACAATTGATTGAGAAAATCTTAAATTGCAAGCAAGCTCCTTATGGAAAATTAGTAAATATATCTCTGGGTTCAAGCAGCAAGAAATCAAGGATACAGATACAAACTGTGCATGCCCTGTCAATGAATTTATCATTCATCCATCCATCCACCCATCCTTCCACTTCTTTCCTTCTTCACTACCTCCACCCTAGTCTATGTCAACTCGTCTCCATTCTGAATTATTTCAGTGATCTTCCAACTGGTTTTCCTACTTCTTGCTTACCCTCCCTATAATCTGTTCCCCACTTACAACTTTTTAAAAATGTTTTTATTGACAAATCTTCACACACATATGGTTCATACATGGGGTCCAATCAATGGCTCACAATATCATTGCATAATTGTGCATTCATCACCATGATCATTTTTAGAACATTTGTATCAATCCAGAAAAAGAAATAAAGAGAAAAAACTCATACATCTCACACCCCTTACACCTCCCTCTCATTGACCACTAGAATTTCAATCTACCTATTTTACCCATTATCTCCCCTATTATTTATTATTTATTATCAATGTTTTTTTTTTACTCATCTGTCCAAATCCTGGATCAAAGAAGCATCAGACACAGGGTTTTCATAATTACACAGTCACATTGTAAAAGCTATATTATTATACAATCACCTTCAAGAATCAAGGTTACTGGAACACAGCTCAACAGTTTCAGGCACTTCCCTCCAGCCACTCTAATATGCCATAAACTGAAAAGGATATCTATATAATGCATAAGAACAACCTCCACAATAACATCTAGACTCTGTTTGAAATTTTTCAGCCCCTGAGACTTTTGTCTCTTTTCTCTCTTCCCCCTTGTGATAGTTAGGTTCAGGTGTCAACTTGTCCAGCTGATGATGCCCCATTGCTCTCTTGCTGTGGACTTAAATCACCAGCATGTGAAATTCATCTATGGCTGATTACATTTGTGGTTGGCTAAGGGAAGTGCCTTCTGTAATGAGTGATGTTTAATTTAATTAGCTGGAGGCTTAAAAGAGAGAGGTCAGAAGGGAGCTCAACACAGCACAACCAAAGCATCTCAGTATACCTCATCTCAGCACTTGAGCTCAGTCCAGATGTTTGGAGATACAAAAAGGAATCACCTCAGGGAAAGTCGTTGGAACCCAGAAGCCAGGAGAACATGAGAAGACGTCACCATGTGCCTTTCCACTGACAGAGAAACTCAGATGAAAGCTAGCTGCCTTTCCTCTGAAGAACTATAAATGTGTAACTTAATAAATCCCTTTATTAAAAGCCAGTCAATCTCTGCTATGTGGCATTCTGGCAGCTTTAGCAAACTAAAACACCCCTTTTGGCCTAGAGACTTTCTAAATCCCATGATGCTGGGTCCCAATTTATCCTGGAACTGCTGTCTCAAGTTGCCAGGGAGATTTATACCCCTGGGAGTCATATCCCAAATAGCAGGGAGGGCAGTGAGTTTACCTGCTAAATTGGCTTAGAGACAGAGTCCACATCTGAGCAACAAAAGAGGTTCTCTGGGGGTGAGTCTTAGACATAATGATAAGTAGGTTTAACTTCTCTTTTGCAGGAATATCTCATAGGGGTGAGCCCTAAGATTAAGGGCTCAGCCTACTGATTTGGTTGTCCCCACTCTTTGTGAGAATATCAGGAATTCTCTAAATGGGGAAGTTGAATATTTCCTCTTATCTCCCCAATCCCCCTAGCAGACTTTGCAAATACTTCTTTATTCACTACCCAAATTACTCTGGGATATATCGTAGCATCACACTAACCTGGACAAGCCAACAGAATCTCATGCTCTATTCAAGAGTCCATGTACTTATGGTGTTCAACTTAACTGACCATACAAGTTAAGTAAAGCAAAATATAAATTTTGCACCAAATAAACATCTTTCCCTTTGGTCTCATACAGAAGTTGAAGTTCTAAAATATGGATGATAGCATCCTTTACTCTGTATTCTGTTTTACCTTAGTCCTATCCAGAATCCAGATCAGCTTCATTCACATCTATAGTCAAAGCCTGATCCCCTTTTCAACTGTTTAAACAGTTCCTATAACCCACCACTAACTTTTTAAAAACTTTTAAATACACGTCTTTTAAAAATATAAATTGAGTCATGTCACCTCTTTGTCTAAAACCTTCCGATGACACTGCACTGTTACTAAGATATGACCCAAACCCTTTATTTAACTCAAAGATCTACCTCCCTTTCTGAACCTCCTTATTCTTTCATCTCTCATTTCCACCATGACTTAGCCACTGGGTCGTTCTTTCAATTCCCTTAATGCACTAAGCCCTCTTTCACCTAAGATGTTTCCATTGTCACTTGGATTTCTGTTTCCCACTAGTAACATGACCTTGTTGGAAATCTACAAATGCCAATGCCTGACTAACCAAGCCAGTCCATCCCAGCCCTGGGATGCCCTGGTTGGCTATGTTCTAGCTGTGTCACATTCTCATTTCTCATCCCACACAAATTCTCACTTCTTTCTCCTCCACTTTGGGTCTAATTGATGGGCTCCCTTCAGACAGAACGTATTCACATTATGACACTGCCTGACTCAATTTCAAGATAAATACATACATTTGGGCTCAGGTCTTTCTAGAGGATCACCATTGGGTAGACCCTCACAATATAAATAATGACGTGATTCTGTGACTATTCTCCAAGAAGGGCTATGAGATCTTCTATAAAAGGCAACTGGCTTCTATTATAAGAATAGATTTAGTCCTGACCTGGTCAAACCAAGGGTTTGGACTCTGTCCTCAAAATATGTGTTCACCTTTACTGACTTCAAAATTCCATGCAAATCCTCAGCTGAATATTGAGCATTTTGTATCATTGCCTCAGATGTAAAAAGTGTTCTGAATTCTTCCTAATCTTATTAAACTGCTATGCTTGCAAAGTAACTAGTGATTTTCAGTCTGAGCACATTGGAGTTTACTGCAGCATGTAAGCTTTTGAGCTGGATGTCTACTTCTGAATCATGAACAGTCAGATTCCCCCAACTTCCCCCTTTCCCTGCCACAGATAAGGGCTTCCCTAGTCCTGCTCCTGATGGGATATCTATGAGATATGAGCCTTTCTGACTTTGGGGAATGAAATGAGCAGGAAAGGTAACAGGTAGCTGAAGGGGACAGAGAGGGAGTGATCTTTCTTGGCAAGCATTTGGTTATAAAAAGGAAAGGGAATTGGGAGTTATGAAACCTGGGCTCTACTTGGGGCTTTTCCTCTCTTTTTCTAGGTAGAATTACCAAAGTCATTATCTGCCTCTAGGTCTCAGTTTGAGTTTCAGTTTCTGCATTTGTGAGAAGAGAAGTTGGACCAGCAGTTCAGAGGCTATCACATTCAAATGGGTATATCAATTTTCTAGGCTGTGACTTGCAGATTGCCTAACCCAGAATCTACAGCAAGTATAACAGATTGGCCAAATAATAAACTTTCTCTAACTAGATAGATATAGATATAGATACACATACACACATATCTATATACATATACATAAGCATAAACATATGTTTTTTTTTTCCATTTAACTCAGAGAGGGACAGAATTGACCCCTCTGAAAAACTGTTTGCAAGAATGGAGATTCTAAAAAGCACAACTACTTTACTCCCTTCTGCTTTCCCTCCCTTACTCTTTCCTTCCTTTTTTTCCTTCTTTTATTCTGTCTCCATCCTTTCTTCTTTCTTCATTTTTTCCTGTTCTCTCCCTGTTATTAGATAACTGCAACCACAGCCTCATTTTTCTCTTGCAGTTTCCTTGTCTTAGACACCCCACAGTTACTGGGTAGTTGAAAAGCATCTAGTTGCTGGTAGTGTTCAAGATCTTCAGGCCTTTTCACCAGTATTTGTAGGTTCATCCTGACGTGGGATCTCATCAAGTCCTCCTTTCTCTCCATGACAGGGGACTGGAAGGCAGATGCAGTACTGAGCACCCTCAGTGAACACAGACAAACTGAGGTTTCTGACTGAGCAGCCCTGACATGCGGGGGTGGGCTGGGTACACAGGCACAGTCCCATTACTCAGGTTGGACTTCTGGGCTCAGTAGGGAAGCAGCTACTTTGGATGTAGACTTCCTCTTAAACAAATTCATGTGGATGTGTCAGTCTTGCCAGCAAGAAGGCAGAAAGGAAATGGCTTGTATTCATCATTTGAAGAGAAGATGTCACAAGAGATTCTAGCATGAGTTTCATCCAAAGGGAGCTTAATCATTTCAATGATTGCAATAAGGGAAAACTTGAATGGCCTCAGGTTTGTGGCAAACTGAAGAAGGTCTCAAGAGGGAGAGTTAGGGAGGACTAGGTGGATAAAAGTTTTTATAGCCATGAGGCAGTCCATCTTTGTAGTATACTGTAGTAATAATAGTAATAGCTTACACCTGATACCTTACTACATGCCAACACTGCCTTAAGTACTTTGATTGTATTAACTCATTGGATCCTCACAGCAGCATTCTGTGGTAGTTATACTATTATCATCCACATTTCATGTATGTGTAAACTGAAGCACAGAGGTTTAAGTAACTGGCTCAGAGTCACCTAGCTATTATATGGCAGAGCCAAGATTCAAAACAACTGTCACATCAGTGGATCCAAGAAGTGGGGCAAATTTGGGCTTAGCTCTGATAGGAGAACATACTCAGGAACACTTACTTACTGAGTAGCAATTATGTTCCAGGCATTTTTCTAGACATTGGCTCTATAATGGTGATTAGGGAGTGGCCGTGGATGCTAGTCAAAATGGGTGGAACACAAACAGAGTCAAGAGGTTACCCTGGAGGTTATTCTTACACATTAAATAGATATCCCCTTGTTAGTCAAGATGTAATGGAAGGGCTGGAGGGAGCTACCTGAAAATGTGGAGCTGTGTTCCAGTGGCAATGTTTCTTGAAGATGACTGTATAATGATACAGTTTCACAATGTGACTGTGTGATTGTGAAAACCTTGTTTCTGATGCTCCTTTTATCTACATTATCAACAGACGAGTAAAACAAATGGAACAAAAATAAATAATAGGGGGAACAAATGTTAAAATAAATTTAGATTGAAATGCTAGTGTTCAATGAAAGGGAGGGGTAAGAGGTAAGGTATGTATGAATTTTTTTTCTGTTTTCCTTTTATTTCTTTTTCTGAATAGATGCAAATGTTCCAAGAAATGAGCATGATGATGAATATGCAACTATGTGATGATATTGTGAGTTACTGATTATATATGTAGAACACAATGATCAAAAGTTAAGAATGTTTGCGTTTGTTTAGGGTTTCTTCGTATTAAAAAAATTTTTTTAATTAATAAAAAAAACAAAAACGGGTGCAACATGGAAACTGGAAGACCTAGTATTTCAGTTTACTGGCCATTGGCAGCACAGGTCAAAGTAAATCTGAATTTCTCAGCATGTCCTAAAATTAGGAGCTTGGAGAACAATAGGGGTCATTTCTTTCTGTCAAACTCTAGAAATTGGCTGATTCCGTCAGTTGTATGATCAAGAGGTTGATATTGACCTTCACAAGGAAGATATCAGAATATCACTATAGGAAGCATGAATTCTGGCACCAAAATCCCTGGGTTCAAGTCCAGGCTCTGTGCTTACCAGCTATGTATGCGGATTATTCAATCTTTCTGTCCCTCAATTCTCTTCTCTGCAAAGCAGGGATAATAATGGCCACCTTACTAGGCTCACGAGTATTTAATGTATTAATATTAATGTAAAGTATTTAAAATTGTACCTGTCAATTATAAATGCTTTAGGAATAGTTGCAAAATAAATTCCTCTATCTTTTATTTCAGTGTATTTAACCAAGTGAATTGAATCTTTTTCTAAATAGCTATTTCTTTTTTATACCTTCCCTACTTCCATGGATAGCACCATCTTTGTCTCTGTCTCTCAGATCCACATGGAAACCCATGCTAAGCATCTGCCAGTCCTCTACTAACGTGGCTTTGATAAGACAGCATTGTGGAAACCCAGTTCTCAGGTGACATAGTCACGATTACCAACACTTACCTCTATAATTCAATCAGCTTTGCTCCACCCCTAGCTGACTGAAAACACTTAATAACTCCTAATTAACAACTCTTCAGTTTAGCATTTTATATCCATTATGGTCTATCTATCTGTCCAGTCTCTTGTCTCATACACATCTCTTCAAGAGGCTCCCGAAGTTCTAGTTTTCCCAAATTACATAATTTTCCCTATTCCCATCATTTGATAGCATTATCCTTTACATTTGGGCTGCATCCTTTTCTCTTCCTCATCCTTTTCTTTCTTTATCTGACCCAAGTGTCCCATCCTTCAAGGGCCAACACAATACCACTTCTGTCATGAAGCCTTCCCTGATTGGCCACCTATCAGCAGTGGTTTTCTCTCCCCTCCCAACCTCCAGAGTGAAATGCTTCTTCCATGTACAATGAGGATTGCTTTCTACTTTTCACTCTAGTTTTGAAGAAGACCTTGGATCACAGAAGTTCATGTCAGACATTCTGGAATCATACTGTCCATGGCCCTGTCCCTTGACTTTTTCACAACTGTGGTTGAAACCATGGGTAAGTTTCAACTTCAAGCCACAGCTTTCTCTTCTTCATAATGGAAATGAGTAGCAGCATCTACTTCCTAGGATCTCCTAGCAGGTCCCTCTGCCTCTATCCTTGCCCCCCACAGTCCATTTCCCACATTGAAACTAGAGTGATTCTCTAAACTTAAATAAGGTAGTATCACTCCCCTGCTTTGAAGTTCTCCAGTAAATTTTTATTGCCCTTAGAATAAAATTGAAAGTCCTTCCATTGGCCTACAAGACTACTTTGATTTCATTCCCCACCATTCTCTCTTTCTCACTCTGTTTTGGCCTATGGGCTTCCTTGTGAAGTTCCTTGGATACTCCAAATGCCTTTTCACTTGCCATGCCCTCAATCTGGAAGGATTTTACCCTAGATACTTCCATGACTCACTCTCTTACTTAACTCAATTTTTGGAGAGAACTGCTCAGACCTACCCACCATAAAACAACACTCCAGCCACTGTCCACTTTCCTTGCATTGGAAATCATCATTTCCAGATATATGTCTCTTGGTTTATTTATTTGCTGTTTGTGTCCCTCCTCTCCATCAGCACCAACTGGCATATAAACCCTGAGAATGTAGGGGCCATTGTACAGTCATGATTTTATTCCAAGAACTGAAGACAGCAAGTCCTTGGCACATACTTGGCACTTGATTAATAATAATTAAATGAATGAATGAGGCTGTTTGCAAGTATTCAATAGGACATATTTTTGTAATGTGTTTAGCACACTGCCAGGCTCCAGGTGAGCATTTGCTAGGCAATAATCACTGTCATTTCACTATTGCTCAAGCTCACATCTGTCTTCCCTGCTGGCTTGCAAGCTCTTCAAGGGCAGTGGCTGTGTCTTATTCATCTCTGTATCCCCCACAGAACCTAGCACAGAGCAGTATTCAACCCCATGCATGTTAATGTCAAAGAGTTCTGCAAACATCAGAGGACAAAACTGAAAGAAAAAAAAAAAAAGAACAAAAGCAAACCCTTGCCAGGGTGTGCAGGGACTTGATGGATTGGGGAGCATTTCGTCACCCTGTTATCTCTGGCAGCAATGACATGGAGCCCTGACAGAATGGAAAAAACAGAGCTGCAGGGACTGCGGCCAGGTTCAGGTGATCACCATTGGGGCTGCACACTTTCTGGGAGGAGCAAACTCAGAAAGACCTTAGCCCTTACCCCCACCTGCCTCCTCTCCTTCTGCTCCATCTTCCAAGAGTGCTACTTCTCCCAGCACTCACCCTTGCCTGCTATGCCAGTTCCTGGAAGAGTCAGAGACATACCCTCATTCCTATGTCACCATTAGTCACTCCCCAGGACAGAGCCATGACAAGGTCCCATCTCACCTAGGCTGAAGGAATTCAGCACCTGGACAGGCATGTGTATTTTCTCTCAACTCTTTGGTCGTGCTGTGAATGTTATTAAAATGCCTTATCTACCAGAATGAAAAAAAAAATCCTAGCTTAAGCTAAACAATATATAGGATTTAAAATGCGGGCTGTGAATTTAATTTCCACAGGAGTAGCAGCGAACAAGTAAAGGGAGGTAATTCATGATTCTCCCGAGAGAAAGCAGAAGGCGAGCCAGACACTGGGAGACAATCCTGTCCTTCCCTCCTGCCCCCTGCTTAGACCCTCCCTCCCCAGCTTCTGCTCCCTGCTGTATTTGTAGTTCCTGGATGGTGGTGGAGAGTCAGGCTGGTTTTGTTGAGGTGTGTGTGTATTTGCATATATTGTGTATGTGTGCATGTGTGTATTGTGTGTGTGCATGTGTGTGTGCATGCATGTGTATTGAGCACACACATGCACGGGCATGTGCACATCTCTGAGTGTACATGTACACATGTGTACTATATGCATACATGTGTGCATATATGCCTGTCTCTTTGTGCACATGTGTGCATGACTTTGTGTGCCTGTGAGGGGTCTCTCTGCATGTGTGTCTGCACTTGCGTGTGCATTTGTGTGCATACTCTTTACACATGCATATGTGAGTGTGCAAATTTGTTTGTGTGTGTAGAGTGTAATCCTGTCAGCATCAAACATCTGGAATATCCTCAGGAGTGTTTACCTGGGGAGAGAAGGAACATCAGGTAATAGGCATATATAGCCATGATGGTTTGAAAGAAAAAAAGACAGGTAATGTTTCCCCTAAAATTGGCATCCATGAAACTGATCTGGGTAGTACTCAGTATTGTATTAAAAGCTGCCCTTTGTGACTATTATTTATTGTATGTCAGGCTCTGCCTTAAGTGCTTCTCATGTGTTACCTTATTTAATCCTTGTAAATACCCCAAGGCAGATGCTGCTATAATTCTCCTTGTATAGATAAGAAAACCAAACTCAGAGAGGTTATTGATTATGAAGGGTGCACAGCCCATAGGAGGCAGAGCTGGATGGGAATGCAGGGGGTCTGACCAGCTGGGGCCTGGAGCAGGAGTGGAGCATCTGGATCCTCATACATTGGGAAATATCACTTACATTTGGGCAGTTCCCTTGTAGTTTAATGTTCATCGTAATGATAATAATAGTAATATTTATTGGCACTTACTGGGTGCCATACTGAACAATTCCCCTGTGTTGTCTAATTTTTAAGTACTCACAGCAACTTCAGGAGGTAAATTCTACTATTAGCCCATATTTCAGATGGGAAGACTGAGGATCAGAAACACTAAGGGAGGTGCTCAGCATTGTGTGGCTGATAGGTGGTGTGACCAGGAATCAATCCCCAGCAGCCTGACTGCAGAATTACATACAACAGCCTGGGCTGGCATAGGTGCTTCAAGCACCCTCAGACACCTTTAGACCTTAGAGCCAAGACTAACGTGAGAGGCTGAGCTTGTTACATCACAAACAGGATTCCAAAATTTCTCCAAGAGTGATGTAGGCACTGGTGGTGCCTGTGATACACCGGGGCCACACAGGTGAACCCCCTTGATTTTCACTAGTGTTTGTTATTCTTAGTATGGATTGGGGGGAGAGTGTCAGCTCAATTGTACACTAGCAACCTGGGCTATGTGGGCCTGAGCAAGTCATTCAGTGTCTGCAAGTTGCTTTCGCCTCTGGTTCATCTGTGAAACGGAATTCACAAGACCTCCCGTGTACAGTGAAGGGTTGAAAAGAGGGTCTGAGGCATAAGACACCCTCTGAGTATATGGGAAGAAGATAGGCACTGATGCATCTGGGAGAAAGGAAGGGAGAGAGAGAGAGGAAGGAAACGAGAGGGAGAAACTGAAGGAGAAAGGAAAGGAGGCAAAGAGATGAAAAGGAGGGAGAAAGAAATTAAGAGAGAAAGAGGGAGGGAGGGAGGAAGAAAGGAAGAAGAGAAGGAAAGATGGAAGAAGAAACAGAGGGAGGGAAAGAAAAAGGGAACACAAATTGATGTGTATCGGCATATTTACACATTTAAAAAGCATCCTTTTACCTAAACATCCCTCTGTACCAGTTTTGGAAATAGGTTCATGTCACCTAACCCTCATCATAATAACCCCAGGAGACAACTAACATTATCTCCATTTTGGAGATAAAGAAATGAAGGTATGGAGAGATTTGATTCTTTCTAGGATTGCTTACCTAATAATTGGCACAGCTGGGGTCTGAACCCAAGCAGCATGGCTCCAGAGCCCATGCCCTTGACGACAGAGCTTCACGGAGGTCAAGAGGCAGGGAAGGAGCCTGACCTCACCAACACAGAAGCTGACCCTAGATTCCTCTTGCGGTCGGGCTGGCCTGTTCACCCAGGGGCGCACTTTGTAGAAACATTCAGTCAGCTTTACCATGTTAGGATCTATCTGGCACTGAGGCTGGCATTAAGAAAGAAGAAGAAACATGTAAGCCCTGGATATCTCTGCTGTTGCAGTGTCCAGCAGTGGCCTTGCCCACCTTCGCATAGACTCCTTCTTAGGGTGGTCCCCATGCCCCTGAGGTGCACGTGGAGGATCTATTTCAAACATTCAAACTGTTATTTTAATGTGTATTAGAAAAGGAAAACGTTACTGTGATTTTCAGAATGCTATTAATTAGGGTCATAGACATAATAGTCTAGATTAAAAATAGAAGCAGGTTGCTTTAAAGGGGAAAAATGAAGTAACCAGGAGTCCCAGAGGTAAAACAGGAATATATAAAGGCAAAACAGGAGTGACAAAAATTTAGGAAATTGCAATTGTTTCATCTCATTCCTGCTACAACCCAGCTTGTGAGTTGCTATTTCCATTTCATAGTTGAGAAAGAGAAAGGCTTAGATCAATTAAACAGTTGGCCTGAGGTCTCAACACTTGAAATCAGAAAATCAGAGGTTTGAACGCAAAGGCCTGACCCACGCAGGGTTCTCTTTGCACCATTTCAATGGTTTGTCCCTCCTGTTACACTTGACGCTGAGACCCAGAGGTGACAACCACCAGCCCATCTCTGATTTCCCTCTCTGTGCAGGAACTCACTGAAGTCTGGAGGAGTCAGTAAAGCCAGTGGAAGTATATTTATTTAAATTGTCAAGATAAATTAACTTTTAGAGCCCAGTTGAAGGAGTCTTGCAAGCCTGAGTTGTGGGTTGGGAACCATGAATATGCAAGTGCACGCAGCCATTGAATTAGGCGGTTACAAACATATTTGGAGGCAGCTGCTCATTTAATAATCTGGGACAACCAGAAGAATAGACAACTGGTCGCTCTGGCCCATTTGCGTGGGGAAAGTGATCATTTTATAACACAATTGCAGCAATTAGGTTTCCCCTGACAAAGCCAGGGGAACACCATTTGGGAGCAATCTTGGGTGTTCTCAGCTGAAGCTTACTGCAGCCTCCCCCAGCTGTCAGATGTAACAGCCTGTTTCCTGCAGCTACAGCCATGTAAAGGGATGGGGAGTATGGCCCCAGGAGTCAGACAAGATCCAAAGCTACCTACTTAAACTTCCTGATTTTAAGTTCCTTCATCTGCAAATGGGGATAGTAATGGTACCTTCTTTTAATCATGGTCGTAAGGATTAAAAGTGAATATCCTTACTAAAATCCTTTGGAACAACAACTAGTACAGTTTTGTCAAACTTTGCTGCAGGTAGAATTGATGGGGGACTTCAAAAAAAAGACTGCTGTCTGGGCCCCACCTCCATTGATTCTATGTGAAGCAGCAACACCGGTGTCTCTTAAAACACCCCAGGTGATTCCAATGTTTGGCTGAGGCTTAGAATCATTGTTCAAATATAAAGTAGACACTCTTGAAGGTGGAAGCTAGGGTTCTTATTTCCTTAGTCGCATCACTCGTGGGAACGGTATAAAACTCTTTCCTCACTTGCTTAAAATTCATCAGCAATTCAACCCTGCTCTCTATCCCTAACCAGGCCAAAGTCTTTCTGGGATACAGGGAGCAGCGTGGAGTGGGGAGGCAGAGTGGAGAGAGGTCGGGATATGCAGTGTAACCGGGTGGGTGAGATTCCAGGGGGACTGCTGATAACAGATCACTCGCCCTGAGCACATTTAGGTACCCTCTAATATTGGGGGTAATTAAAGGTCATATAGAGACAGGATTTTTAAGACAATGACTAGACAGTGCAGAATGCAGGGTTCAAGCTAGACAATAAAATGCAGAGAAAGTGGTCAAAGGATAGTGTTCATTAATGGGCTTATCCCCCTGTGGAGGGTTAGAACCATGTACCCCAGGAAAACATGTAGTTAAAATTAATCCATTCTGGTGGGTGTAAATCCACTATGAGATTACTTCAGTTAAGGTATGGCCCAAGTGACTCAGGATGGGATTTTACCCTATTACAGAAGGCTTTTTAAGAAAGGTCACATAGAGAAAATCCAGATGAAGCAGCCAGAAGCTGGAAGCCAGTGGAACCTGGAAGAGAAAGGAGAAGATAACACCATGTGCACTGCCACATGACAGAAAAGCCAAGAACCAAGAATCACCAGCAGCCAGACTCAGAAAGCCACAGTTTCCTGGGAGTAAGTATTGCCTTGATAGCATGTCAATTTTGGATATTAGCCTCCAAACCATGAGCCAATAAATTCCAGTTGTTAAAGTCAGACTATTGCATGGTATTTGTTTTAAAACCCAGGAAACTAAAGGTCCCCCCAGCCTCTTCCACCAAGTGATGGTAAAATCCTTGGTAACACTGACACCAATCCACCTAAAATGTGTCCTGCCTGATGCTATTAACTAGGCTATTCATGGGCGATGAGCCTAACCCTTGCACATCTGTGTAAGAAGCAAGTTGCAGCTTCTCCTAACAACCTGTGCCCTTGGGTTATGATCCTCTATTCCTCCTACTGCAGTTCCCTGCTGGCACCGTAATCCACCAAAATCCTTACCCTCTTGACTGGGTTGTTGATGCATGCCCAGCCCCAGTCTCTCTTACCTCTGACATCCCCTGTTCACCTTGGCTGAAACAGCTTTTTCTAAGTCATGGTACTCTTGCTGACGTGTAGGAATATCCTAGAGTCATTTTGAGCCCCCTTCTATGGTGGCAAGACTCACTTCTCATCTCAGACAACAATTTGCTGGACTCTCACTTTTCCAGACTTCCTTGCAGCTGGTGGCAGCCAAGAGGAGGACATAGGAGAAAGATAATTCTCTCTGATAAAAAGAGAGAAGCTTATAAAAAGAGCCCTGCTCTTGGTTCTGGTCTGGAATGCTGGAGTTTGAGGATATAGTATTTTAAAATTATGAGACGTCAGTGCTCCATGCTAGCTGAGCTGTCTTCTGACTGGCATCAGGGCTTCGCCACATTTGTCAGCTTTCTTTGGAGTAGGTATAACCCTCTGGCCAAGTCTGGACTACTGATAGAAGTGATGGCACATAAAACCTTCTAGGCCTGGCACATCAAACCTTCTCATGGTTACCCTTCCTCTCTTATTACTCCTCCACTGAATGGAAAGAACTCTGGGCTTAGTGGAGGTATGGGAGAGACCTGAGCCCGAGTGACTGAGAGTAAAAGAGACCTCACCCCAAATTTCTCCCACTGGCCCTCATTGAACTATGATGTACAAGGTGGGAATATGCTTTTGTAGAGAATACTTTGTAGTGCCACCAAAATTTTAGGGTTGTTATTATGGAAACTGTATTACCCTGACTAAAAGAGAGCTGCTGTCATCGTTTTGATGGTAAATAATTCCAATTCACTGAGAATGACAGAATGGAGGACAGAGAAAACTAGTATCCTGATGAATTCTCTGACCACTACACCAACCTGAGAGTCCTACCTCTAGAATTCTTGATTTTTCTGTGATAAAAATAAACCTTCTTGATGTGAAGCCTGGCCAAATGGACTTAGGGAATTAGGATGAGAGGGAATGACTCAATTCTTGGCACCTCACAGGGGAGTTTATTAAAGAGGAAGTGAGCAGGGCTTTGAGGCAGGTTATGGGCATGATGGTCAGTGAAGGGGCGGCCCCCTTATTTAAAAATAAGTCTATGAAGCCTGAGAAACAGTGCAATGATAATAGTTCATCCTGCTCCTGGTGCTTCTTAGACCTGGGGTCCCTCAACGTTATGGCTCCCCTTCCAGCTGGCACTTAGCAGGGGCTTCTTCAAGCAGTTTCCCTCACCTTGGTTTCCACTTGCTGCCTCCCTTGGAGCTCCTAAGCTGACACCATTTGGGGAGGGGTTCGGTTGCTCTCACAGCTGCAGCACCCTGGCTTCAGGGCTGTGCAAGATTAACTCAACTCCACTGCTGTGTCCCAGGACCTGACCATGAGGACACTTCAAGTCTGGACATCAGTTATGTCCTGCAAAACTATTCATTGACCCTTGTGGCTGCACTGGATACACT
Organism: Tamandua tetradactyla; assembly: GCF_023851605.1. NCBI lineage: Eukaryota > Metazoa > Chordata > Mammalia > Pilosa > Myrmecophagidae > Tamandua > Tamandua tetradactyla. The sequence continues at coordinate 27,259,216 of NC_135349.1, forward strand.
TGTAATATGGGCAATTAGTCTGAGATCCAGAATCAGTGGAGTGAGTGGTCACAATGTTTTATTTCAAAAAGAATCTTCCTTCCAGATTGTTGAGGATGTAAGAGGGTCCTGGGAAGCATCTTTTCTGACCATAAAATAATAGCTGACTATGATAAGGATTATTGCACATGGCTTAAGACCTGGGTGAACAATTCCCTAGGCCTTTGAAAACACTAAGATGGAAATTCTCTATTCTCTGATGAATCTAAAGATAAGCGTTCCTCCTGGTAGCAATAATTAATGGTAGGAGCTGATTTTTTGAATATTGAATTCTTAACTGACAACAGGGGAATCTACATTGGACTTGGTGGCCAAACAGTGAAAGCACCTTGAAACCTCTAGACCAAAGATGTAGGACTATTAAGCAATGTGGCCATTCATTTGGGTTAGAAAGCACAGGGATTGGAATGCTGGGATGGATTGCTTCTAAGAATAACTCCTGAAGTCTTACATACACTTTGGAGGAAAAGAAGACCTATAAACATTTAATCCTTCATATCAGAGTATTCAGAACTACTTAAGAAGAGGTCAGGCAGCTTGAAATGAACAAGATGTCCTTATCTATATCAAGATAAACATGTTCAGTGGGCACTTGGGGTGGCATCAGCCTCCATGCTTTTTATAATGCTGTATGGAAAAAAATACAGAGCCCTTCCCGAGAAATGTGGTGCCATCTCCAGTCCCTTATATTCTCCTCTACCCACTGAGACCAGAGAAGGTAGAATCTACGTATCTCCTCTACCAGGAAACCAAGAATCCCTTTCCTTTACATGGGAATGGATGTTCTAGAGTCTACAAAAGTGCACCAAAGTCAAATGCGGTTACATCACAGCACAGACAAATCATAAGAGACTGGATGGAAGCTGCTTTTTCAGTGTGTATATACTTAAACTGCCATTTGTTGAAGAGAATCTAATCCACAAATTTGGACAAATACTTTGTGGAATTACCATGGAAGACATTCTTTCCTGAAGACAGGAAGGACCTAGAGGGAAAACCTGTGCAGAGTCCTCAGTTTCAAGAGTTAAAAATTATTATCTTAGCTACAATTGCAGTTACGCTTCTGATAAGAGGAGATATTCACTGCCTTTAATGAGTACCTACATGAGACACACATTAATTGGACGGTTGCCTTGATTTTGCCTGTTCACCTCCCTGTGTCCTCATTTTAAAACAGATATCAACAACTGAACCCAAACAACACCAAAATCCAGTCTGAATTTGAAGGAAAATGAATGAAGCCTGTCTTCCCCGACTGTGTAGGAATTTCTGTCCAGCTGCACATCTACCATATAATACATCTTGCACATTTTACTGTTCTCTCATGCTCAATAAAGCAACCATATTTTTTTCTTAGGAAACAAAAGAATTATAAACCTTATTTATTTAGTTGGGTTTTCTGTTATTTGTAGCCAAAAGAATTCCCAGTTTATATAGATTGCTATTCTTTCAAATATTCTCTCAACCAATCAACTACTCCTGGTTTTCTCCATCATGGATTCCTAGGGTTCCTGGCATATGAACCCATCTGTTTAGAACGAACTCTCCATGAGAACCGGTACCTCAGTTGCCTTACTGTCATCATATCTGAAGCATGTGGAATAATGCCAGGCACACAGTGAGTGCTCTGTGGTGTTTGTGGAATGACACCTTCCCCCAGAATTGTTGTTTTCTTGATTGGGAACCTCTCATTTCTTCATCCTCTACCTCACCAAGGCAATGGGCAGGGAACAAAAAAGTGTACTAGCTGGAATCAGAATAATGGATGGTTCCCACCTGTGTAGCCTTGGTTAAGTCACTTCATTCCTTTGATTCTCTTCTTCTAACTGATAATGTTGATGATTTCAGTGGATAGTGTGGTGTTCCACCCACATTTGCTCTTTAGGGCTTACACAGACATCTTACAGGTGCTGGGAATATTAGTTGTCCACTGTTCACTTCTAGGTTCCCCTCTGGGCACTGCCCTCCACATCAGGAAACCACCTGCCCAGTGGTATGCTCCTTCCATTAGGTGGCCCCAGCCAATGAGTGGTTGGTGTGGAAATACAAAAGACCAGCTCCCTTAGGTCAATTTGAGAGACCTCTGAAGCATCATCCCACCTCAGAACACCCTATAGCCATTGCTGAGACCTCTGTTGCAGCCCCATCAAACTTTTCCCTCTACTTTCCTTGTTTCTTTATAGGTGTATTGCCAGAAAGTATTTCCTAGTAGAACATCTGCATGCAATTCTCTACTTCAATGTCTGCTTCCAGGAAACATTATCTGAAACAATGGTAATGATGGTGAAGATAAGGATGATAGCATATCCAACTGAGCTGCGGGAGGATGGGAGGAGATAATGAGTGTTCAGAGTGTTTGTAGTTGGTCTTGTCCAATATATGTTCATTAAATCTGAATCTGAAAACTGCCTTCTATTTCCTTCAGCAGGCAAAAAATTATTTCTTTGAGAAATACTTGGTATGATTTATTCCTCCTTATGATGTCCCAAGACAGCAAGAGGAGACTCCCTTCTGGTGTCCTGGTCTCGGGTCCCCTTGGGTAGGGCCATATCCTATGCTATGATCTCTAAATCCTTAGCATTCTGTGTGCAGTGAAAGTTTTACTCTCTCTGGGCTCTTGCATCAGAATCCATCCCCACAAGCTATAAACAACCCATCACCTCCTTTCTTAGTTTCCAAGAGATCTAATCCCCTGTCTGGTACTTTATCAGTCTATTGAGAAATGCCAAGAGAAACCTGCCAATCTAAACAGAATATAACGCAAGAAATCATATTAGACCTCCCTGTAGTCCACCAAACATTGCAAGCTGTAAAATTCTAATACCACACTGATTCTTTTATTATAATGAGAATAGAAGTTGATGCAATAATGCCAATCCATCCTATTGCAGTATTATGATTCTCCTAAAATACTACACTGAACTCCAACTCTGGGGAAATCCAATGCTAACTTACGCAAAACTGCCCTAGAATTAGCCTGAGATTGTATAAGATTTTTAGTATGATGATAGTAAGAGAAGACTATGCCTCTTATCATTCCCTTTGGGATTTTAAAATAGAGGCTCTTAGGAAATGCGCTAGGAGGGAGTCTGATGGAAGAGAAATGTAGATTGATGACTTGAGACAAGGAGCAAGTAAGGGGATGTTGGTTCATATCGATTATTGTCCCCCTACAGCATTTTCAGGCCTACGTATCAAAGAGAGCTCAAGTAGTACACAACTAGAAATAGAACCTGCATGAAGGAAGGGCAGGTAGATGGTGATAGCAGGATGACAGGAAAGGGGCCACTCTTCCAGGCAAAACAGTGGAAGTATATCCAGGTAAGTCACGATGCATTTCCAAACAAAGTCATATTTCATAAAAGACCCTGAAATAATAATTAGGAATATGTGACCAAGTGGCATGAGTGCCCACCTGACACCATTCCTGCTTCTTCCTTGTTTCCAAGGTAATTTTAATCAAGAAGCATTATCCTCAACACCAGGAAATAATTCATACCTCTAAACCAGTCAAGGAAATCTGTGGCTGGTGGATTGTTTCATGGTCATCTTGTAATTAGTCAATTAGATGAAATAGAAAGTCCTCTGGGGGTTTCTGAGAAAGACATTCCTCCATGAAAAGAAGAAGCAATCATTATGACCCTGCCATTCCATTCTTAGGTTATACCCAACATATATGCATGCAATATATTCACTAGAAATATATATACTAGGGGAAGCATAATAGCAGTTTTATTGATCTCCAAAAATCAGAAGCAACTCAAATGACTATCAACAATAGAATAAATAAATTTGGTGTATTTGTGCATTGAAACCCTATGCAATGACAAGAATGAATGAACTACAGCTACTCTCAACTGCATAGATGCATATCACAAAGAAAAGAAGTTGTCCAAGGAGACATGCTGCATGATTCTGCTTATATAAAGTGGTTTTTTTTTAAAGCAAACCTCATCTATGGTGTTTGGATCAGGCTAGTGAATTCCCTTGTTGACCAGCTGGGATTGGAAGATGGCCAAGGGTGCTTCTGGGGCGCTGGTGATGTTATCCATCATGGTTTGTATGCTTTCTTTCATGCCTGAATTTATTTTGTGAAAAATCACCAAACGCACACTTTTGATTTATGTACTATATGTGTTTATGTTATACATCTTGAATATTTATATTTAAAATTAAGAGAACAAGAAAAGAGAGAAAGAGATCTGTGGATAGAGAACTCTAGTTCTGCTACCCACTTCCTTGACTCTTGCTTTGATGCTGTTGTGTGAAGAGGTAATGGTGAGAGCAGTGGCAGCCATTTTATGATCATAGAGCTACATGCACAAGAATGCAAAACAACACTCCAGGGAGGGTGGGGGCAGAAGGATATACCAGCTCTAATCCTTGATGGCATCTCTGAGCTGTAGAATCACCCTAGGGGCTGTCTACCTCCAAACTCTGATTTAAGAAGAAAATAAAACATCTTTATGGTTCAAGCTACTTTGTCTAGTTTTCTCTAACTTGTGGCCCAAAGTCGTCTAATTGATTCCAAGAGTGAAACACATATGACACCGGCCTCTGTGGGCAAAAGGGACTTGGAAATATCATAGAGACTGAGGGGCTGCAGCTTTGCAGTCTGGGCTCTTAATTTAGTGGATGCTGGACTTGGGGGAAAGTGGAGGGAATGCAAAGTGAGCAGGATACTTCTATCAGACTGAATATTAGTTCTCTAGCAGCAAACTTTACTTTAGACCAACTTCTCCGTAGAGTTGAAACCATGGCTGAGAACTGGCTGAGGAGCTGGATAAGCCCATGAAAGGGGAGGGAAGAGTATCAATAAAATGATTGGAAGGAACATAAGGAGGACAGGACCAATATACAGGGTCACTACTTTCTTATTATTGGTACTATATGTATTTCATCTGTCACTTTGGAAGTGCAATTGTGCTTTCAGAAAATTTTTTTTTTTCACTCTTCACTGGGCTCCCAGAAAACCCTATCCACCATTTGTGAATTCAATTTCTTATGTAGAAATTCGCCTCTGAAGACCTTATCAGAAAAGCTTACAAATGCATGTCACTCTTTCCCCAGGCCTTTCTGTAAAGGAAGTTCCTCTCCTGGCTGATCTGTTAAGATTCAAGAGCATCAGAGAGGAGGGAAACCCTACAGGCATGGCTGAGTCCTTATGTCACAGAACCACTGAGCCACAGAGACTTTGAGAAGGTCAGCCACGATGTAAGGGAAAACCCTATAGTCTCCTGCGTAATTCATGTCTAACAATGCCCCATGGCTAAGGTTCCACCAGGACTTCACATTGGAATTGCATTCTGACAACAGTCCAGAGGTAGAATTAAGAAAGGAATTTATAAAGTTTGAGGGCCATTGCCTTTGGGAAGATGGTGGTTTCAAGAATACCTAATGTATGTACATTGTACCCTACTCATCTCTTGAATTTAGCCATCTTGCCATGTAGAGTTTGGTTCAGACACAGCACTGGGGTAACACAGACTTGGAGACCCTCAAAAGTGAAAAACTCCATCCTCTTCCAAGAATGGCCTCAGCATCCATCCCAAAGCCCAGTGATGATGATGACATCCATGATAACAACCACTATTTATGAGTAGACACTATGTGCCAGTTACGGTGACAAACATTTGTATTATGTCATGCATTTCTCATAATTGTCCTTTTATTTTCACCTACTTAACAGATGATAACACTCATTGCAGTAGTCTAACTTTTCCAAAGTCACATGATAAATGGTAGGCCTGGGGTAGCAGGCTTTTCCTCCCCCTCTGCATTTGTAGCATATGAAGCAGGAAAACAGTGGTGGCAGCAATGAAACTGGACACATGAACCTATTTCTGGGCCATTTTTCTTTGAGGAGACTATGGAGAGTGTTTAAAAAGAAATATCAAAAGTCAATAGGAAACAAATAATCAGGACCTTGTATTAGGCAGTGGTTTCTTAGTCTTTAACCCAAAGCACAAACAACAGAAGAAAAAGTCAGTAAATGGGACCTCATCAAAATAAAAAATTAAAAAACATTTTGTTCCTCAAAGGACCTTATCATGAAAGTAAAATGACAACCTACACAATAAGAGAAAATATTTGGAAACCACATATTCAACAAGGGATTAATATCTAATATATATAAAGAAATCCTTCAATTTAACAACAAAGAGACAATCAATCCAATTTAAAAATGGGCAAAAGAATTAAATAAATATCTCTTCAAAGAAGATATACAAATAGCCAGAAAGAACATGAAAAGATGCTCATCATCATTAGCCATCAGGGAAATGCAAATCAAAACCACCATAATATACTATTTCACATCCATTAGAAAGGCTGCTAAATAAAACATAAATAACAAGTGGGTTGGAGAGGATGTGGAGAAATAAGAATGCTCATTAATTGCTGGTGGAAATGTAAAATGATGCAGTCACTATGGGAGACATTTGGTGGTTCCTCAGAAAGCTAAGTATAGAACTACCACATCACCCAGCAGTCCCCTTACTTGGCATGTACCTAAGAGCATTGTAAGCAGGGGCTCAAACATTTACTGCACACTGATGTTCACAGTAGCATTTATTCACAATCACCAAAAGATAGAAGCAACCCAGGTGTCTACCAGTCAATGAAGGGATAAATAAAATGTGGTGTATATATAACAATGGAATATTATTCAACCATAGAAAAGGAATGGAGTCCTAATGCATGTGACAACATGGATTAACCTTGAAGAGATAAACCAGACACAAAGAAGCAAATATTACATGATCTCACTATTTGAAATAATTAGAATAAGCAAACTCATAGAGTCAGAATCTAGAATATAAGTTACCAGGATTTAGAGTGGAGATAGGGAATGGGAAGTTAAGGCTTAAAAAGTACAGGGTTTCTATTTGGAATGATAGAAATGTTTTAGTTATGGCTGGTTGTGGTGGTAGCACAGCATTGTGAACACAATTAATAGCACTGAATCATATATCTGAATGTGGCTAAAAGGAGAAGTGCTGGATTGTATACATGGTAACAGAATGAAAATTAAAAAACAAAGCAAAACCATGGAATAGCATTGCACAGACAGTGAATCCCAGGTTAAACCATGGATTTATTTAACAGCACAATTATACAAATGTGCTGTCATTGATTGCAGCAGATGTTCTGCACCAATGCAAGGTGTCATGTATTTTATGCATGATGTTTCTGCAAACCCACAGCTTCTCTAATGAAGGGGGAAAACTACCATGGAATGAAAAAAATAAAAAATAAATATCAATAGGAAATTTAGGAAAAATAAGTAAATATCAATTGGAAATGTAGGGTGAAGAAAGAAACTTGCATCTATTAGGTGTTGCTATATGTTGGGCAGTATTAGGTTTCCTTAGACAGGTCATCTTGCGCCTTGTACCTGTTTGGTCATTCCCAACTTTCATGTCGCATCAAAATCAGTTAGAGCATTAAAAATGTCATTTTCAAAATCCTACTGCAAAGATTTCATCTCAGTTAGCCTGGACTACCAGGATTGAGAATCATCAGCTTCCCAGGTCCTTGCATCACACTTGGCTCGAGACCAGGTCCTTAACGAGGTCCCCAAAACTGCCCCCTACCCCAAAGGCAGCACTTCTACCCAGCATGTTATTTTCGTTTCTTCACAGCACTAATTGATCTGTGAAATGATTTTTTATTTATTTGCTGGTTTATTTTTCTCTCTTTCTAGGAATATAAACTTCATGATGTTGGCCAGTTGGTCCATTTTCTCTTTAAATTCTGACAACAGTTCCATGAGTTACATATTGTGATTTCTATTTGTGGATGAGAACACCAAGGTGCAGAGAAGTGACTCCCCCACACCACCACATCCTGTCAGACAGGTTGGATGGGGCAGAATCTGGGTTTGAACCCAAATTTGACTGAATTCAAAGCCACCCTACTGGGCCATTTATAAATTAATTATTCCCTTGGCAGTTTATACTTTATAAGCCACAGAATCTCATTTGCTCTCACAACAGCACTCCAAAGTAGGAATCATCATTAACCCACTATCCAGATGAGAAAGCAGGGACTGATGTGGCTAAGGACCCCAAGGGGGGCTGAAATGGAACTTAAATTAGTTTCCTTTGCCCACAGATCCCATTATTTTCCCCATTCTATTGTTCTGTGTTCTATTTTGTTCCCTCACCTACTTATTAAGTATTCTCTTCTTTCTCCTGAGAGCAGGGGAGGAATTTGGCCAGTCTACTGATGAAGCAGCAGCCTTCCTAGTCAGATATGTCAGAAGACAGCAGCCTGCCAAGGAACAGGCCAGTGGAACTGCTCCCAGAAGCAAGCTATTCCTGGCTTCTCCCCAGCAGTTCTGCCAAGCCAAATCTGCCTGTTGGCACTTCAGTGCTGAATTAGGAAATGATAAGCTTAGAACATCTTAGGGTGAGGTAAAATGAAATAGAGTCCGAGCTCTAAAAAAGTCTTTCAGAACCAAATGGCAAAGAGCTTAGGGAAATAAGGGGAAACATGGGCACAAGAATTGGCATTGCTGATGCACCTACGGTGTACCAGATGCTTGTCACATACTATCCTGAAGCAGCTGTGTGAGGTATGAGCAGGAAATCTAGGCATTATCATTGACACCTTCTTCTCCTCACTGCCCCTGTCCTACTCAATGCACCATCAAATACTACTTCTCATCATGTCCTCTGCCCCCACCCAAGGCCACATTTCCATCCTTTCCTCAGAAATTGCCCTCTAACCGGTCACTCCACAACCTCTCTGGCCTCCCACCAACCTGATGCACATCCTGCAGCCAGTGATCTTTACAAATTGCAAACCTGATTTAGTCTTTCCCCTGCTTGAAACCTTTGATCGCTTTCCCTTTTTCATTAGACAAAGAACAATTTCTCTCCAAGGTGTGTACGTTCAAATCCCTGCACATCTGACTTCTGCCTGCTCTCCCAGCCCCTCTTTCTCTGTGCACCAGTCCTGCTGGCCCTCTGAGTTTCTGCAGTGCACCTGTTCACTCTAGCCACTGGGTCTTTCCATGAGTTGTTCCCTCTGCCTGGCTCACATCCCCCTCCTCCAGCTGATCGACGCCTACTCATCCTTCACATCCCAGCACAACTGTCACTCTCTCTGAGTCCCTTGACAAGGACATGCCCCTTGTCATATGGTCTTATAAAAACCCTGCTTCTTCTCTGTCAAGCACCTATGTCAGCCTGAATTGTGCATTTAATAGGGTGATTCATTGAGTCTTTGATTAATGTCCAGGAGAACAGAAACTTCACATGCTTTTGCATGTATATAACTAGAACAGGTCAAAGTACAGAGTAGGAACTCACTATCAAATTGTGTCAAATGTGGGTTCTCATTTTACCAGAGAGGAAAGTGTGACTCAGAGAAGTTAAGTTACTTGCCTAAGGTTGCCTAGCAGAAATGGGATGCAAACCTCCTGAGTGTCAAACTTTTTCTAGACCTCCAGATACGTCAGCCAAGGGGATCCACAGGGGAAAAGAAGGGAGGAGACTGCTAAGCATTGCAGCTCCTAGTAAAATAAATGATTGTGCTAGATCCAGCCCCATCTCCACTCCATCACCGGCCAGTTAAAAGGCCATGCTACTCAGAGCTTCCCTCAACTGTGGGAGAGAGACTGATGGTCCCTAAAGACCCATCTCATTATCCCAGGGGCAAATTGAGACCCTGTTAAAGAATAACTGGCCCATAAATAAACCTCACACTAATTCTGTAACTGCATAGGGCAGAGACACTGACCAAAGACATGTTAATGTGGCCTCTAAGCACCCTCCCATATAGAGCTAATGGTCACCCTCAGGAAATAAATATAGCCTTCCCTGAGCCCCAAGAAGCCATTTGCTATAATGTGGTATAACCCTCTTAAGTGAGTGCCTGATTAATTAATGGACCTGTTAAGCACAGTTCATTGTGCATCTCCATTCTCAGGCGGTGTGCACTGGTCATCTGTGGGAGGTATTTTGAGGACAGGCAGCAGATGGAACTGGATGAAAGCAATCTTGAGGCTGTATGAGCCTGTACATCTGTGCAAAAGCCAGCATCTGCAGCAGGCCTGTGCCTCTGAAGATGTGTGTGTGCCTGTGCATGCATGTTAGAACACATGTACACATGTGGAGTATGCACACCATGAGTATTTGTTGCTGGTGAATATGCACAAGTGTACAACTACACAAGTGCCTGCAGGTCTGTTTGTATTGACCAGTAAGCATCCACATCATAAGGCGGTGCAATGCTACAATTTAAGAGCACTCCCTCTGGAATAGATTATCAGCATTTGAATCCCAGTTCTGTCATTGAGAGACATTGGAAAAGTTCCTGAATATCCTTGAATATGGATTTCTCTTCTGTTAACTGGAATTACAAGTGCAACATTCTCATAGTGCTTTATGAGGATTCAGTAACACAATTTGCATAAAGGGGAGTACATGTTATTTCCATCTTACTCTTCATTGTATCCCTAGTACCTAAATAATGGGCTCATGGCAGTTACTCAAGAAATATTTTGTCTTAGTGAATAATAAAGGCTACCTAATTATAATAATAGCAAAAACAATAATTAAAATAAATAGAAAGAACAAAGCGTGTTTAGTCAATTTGAAAAGTAAAAAGCCTACCTCAGCAATAGTTGGCTTAGTTGCATCTCCAAGCTTAAGTTTTCCACGTGTCAAAGAAGGGCTATGATTGATGTAGCAAGCAAGAAGTTGAGAGTTTATACCTACAAGCCTCCCTTTCCTTGTAAGAATAAAGGCCCTTCCTTGAGTAAGTGGTTGGTTGGAGGATCATGCTTGGGGGTGGGAGGGTGAGTACAGGTATTGAGGACCAGTGGCAAAGTTTTAAAGAATTTACCAAGAATGAACAAGAAAGTAAGAGAGATTACCAAGGTCAATCAAGTAACACCATGACTGAGATGTACTGCGTGCCTGGAGGAGGTTGTACCCTGTGAATTTTGGTGTGAGAACTCCATCCTGCATTTTCAGATGCCTTGGAAGGTCTACAGAAAGACAATGAAACTGTGGACTGAAGATACTTGTGATAGAGTGACTAGGTCATTGATTTAGGGTTCCAGGCCAAGTGCAGTAGGAAGCTAGGTTGGAGTGGGGTGGGGATGAAGACTGAAAGCGAGAGTGAAGGGGTCTGGAAGCTTTCAAGCAGCATGTAGAGCAGAATTGGAATGAAGAAGTGAGAAAGCTGGATAAAAGATTGTACTTACAAAAGTCAGAGATGAATAGTTCAGGGGTGGGCCAGTTGGGGGTGATAGCATGGAAGCCCACACTGAAAGTCAAAAAATGTCATTGGAAAAAGGGGAGGAATTTAAGTGACTGAGAACCTAGTGCAGACAGTGGTTCTTTTTTGGGGGGAAAGGTGAGGATCTTGCAACTCTTTGATTACCTTATAAAAATTACAGACCCTTTCACACTATTTCACATGAAATGCAGAGAATTCTAGCATCCTTGAAGCCCAGATCCTGGACTCTCTGGATCCCTGATCCTTATGAAGAATCCCTAGGATTTGGGATGAATGGATGACTCCACCATGGTGATTATGGATTCAGGAGTGGAGAGGAAGGCTTAGAAGCAGGAGTCAAAGGTGGCAAGGAATCAGAGGATATGACAGCCAGAGATCCCAGGGCCGAGAAGCCTGGCCAAATTACTGGCCTCAAAGTTTTGAGTGGGGCCAGGACAAAAAATTTACTGCTCCAGTTGGGAAGGCTGCAAGGCAATCTTAGGCCTGATACATTTACAGCTGCCATCTTGTGGTCTGTGGGAATTGGATAGAAAGGTGCAAAGAGAGATGGTCCCAGGATCTTTTCTCCACAGCTGCTGGCTTCTACTCTGTGAGCAAGTAACATTGTCTCATTTTTTTTTGAGCATGACTTATTTCCATTTTTTATTTCTGTTACTTCTATTCCAAGATCTGCTTGCAGCTGTCTGTCTGCCACCTCAGAGAGCTTTGGTATCCTTATCCAGCTCTCAACTATGGTGTTCCTAGTCCTTCCCTCTTCTCTGTAGTGTCTGGAAATGATTTTCACCCAGGATTCTTCCTCTTCATTTACCTTCTACCTGGGGTCCTAAGTACCTTTCTCCCAGATGAATCCTGTGTCTGCACTTACAGTTTCAGATCCCCACCCCTCCCACTGGATTTCTGTTTATTCCTCCTTTCCAGAGCATATGCAGACATACCTCAGCATATGTAGAAATTGATGGTGGCTCCTGATATTTCTCCCATGGGTCCAGTAGTGCCAAATTGCTGTTCGATGTGGCCTGATCAGCAGCTCAGACAAAGGAAGCCTTGGCCATTGATTAATGATTCACAAATACAGAACACTGGACAATCGTTTACCACCTACTTGCCCACAGAAAAGAGGAAAATAATATTTTTCTAGGGATGAGCAAGGTATTTAATTCATAACCTTGAATTTATCTGATGTACTGGTGAAAGACTCTTAGTCTGAGGGCTTGGAGTAGTTAAGCAGTGAAACAGATAAGGAGGGCAAGCCAGGGAGTCTAATGCATCACCAAGCCAGGGCTACACAAAGGACAGGATACTCACTTTGGAAGTCTGAAAACTTTGTTGTTGTCATCCAAGAGTCAAGATGAAGCCCTCAAAGTTCCTACTCATCCAAAAAGTATGTTGAGGATCCAAAAATGGGGTAATGAGTCCTCATAACTGGCCCAAGAGCTCTCCTGGGAGCCCCTCTACTTGCCACTAGAACTATGAGCCCTACATCTCACGCTACTCATAGCCAGGATATATGGCTCTGTATTATACCTGTCTGTTGACCAGCCAACTTCTTTATTCAACCCTGATTTCCCCATGGGAATGTACTTTGCTTACTGCTAAGGCCCCAGTGTCCAACACAGAGCTTGATACATGGCAGGTTCTCAGTTAGTGTCTATTCAGTGAATAATAAATGAAACAAAGAATAAATGCCACAATCTAGAATTCATATCCTCATAATATATTCAAGAAAAAATCACTGTTATGGACCTCTTCATTTAAACAGCTAAAATTTACTTGTAAGAGAATTGACAACGTTAATCCCAATTAGAATTTACTTATTCAGTATTTTCCAATATCTTTTCTATGCCAGGTGCTGTTAAAGGTGCTGAATTGAACAAAGAGTAGACCAAAAGTTGGAGCATAGGGCGGGCCGCGGTGGCTCAGCGGGCAAAGTGCTTGCCTGCTATGCCGGAGGACCTCGGTTCGATTCCCGGCCCCAGCCCATGTAACAAAAACGGAGAAACAGAATACAATAAAAAAAAAAAAAAAACAAGAAATGTTTAAAGATGTTTCCCTTTCTTCCTTCCTTCCTTCCTTCTATCCTTCCTTCCTTCTCTCTGTCTTTCCTTTAAAAAAAAAAAAAAAAAAAAAAAAAAAAAAGTTGGAGCATAGAAGAGCTGTGGATGGGGGATGGTGGAAAATTTGCAAGTTTCAGCTCAACAACTTCCTAGCATCTGTGGAAGGAAGCAAAGATGTGATAGGTCTTTTTAGAAAGGATTGTTGAAGTAGTGTAGCTGACTTCCCAGGTTTATTTCACCATGGAACTATTTGCAGACTGTAACTTGCTCAAGAAGATCATTTCTACAGCTTTTACTCTACTCACTCTATGACTTGGACATGAAGCAATACTCAGAATGGAATAGCCTGCTCACCCATCCTTAATAGTCCATAACTCTTGTTTCAACCAGACATTCACACTCTATTATAGGCAAACACACAAAGGTTTATCCATTCACAAAAGCACCCACACATATCACTGGCACATACAAAAGCACCCACACATATCACTGGCACATACTTACACAGACTCTTAAAGATAAATGTGTAGGGCGGTGCAATGGTGGCTTAGTGATAGAATTCTCACCTGCCATGCCAGAGACCCGGGTTCGATTCCCAGAGCCTGCCCATGCAAAAACAAAACATAAAAAAAGATAAATGTACAAATAAATACTCACATAAATATATATTCACAAATAAACTTACCCAAGCTAAACTTATGCAAAGACATACATCCATTAAGAAAAGGTACATGTATAGGCACATATAGAGAAAACTGCATGCAATTCACACTAATGTATATACCTAAATATATATTCATATATAGGCATGCAAATACACTTGCACACTTTTACTTCTACCTCTTGTGCACATAGACACACAATTTATATATGGACACACATCTATTCACTCTTACATTCCTTCACATGCATGCACACTATCACATTCACCTAAGACCCTCACACTCTCATACACAGATTTACATGACATCTTTACTTACATTTGCACCCTTGAGACACTTCTCCCTATAGGCAAGAAAGGAGTAGACTTGGAATCATTGCTTTCTGTTTTTCCTATATTCTTGAGAGGGGTGAGACACAAAGGATGACTTTTATATACAGAAGGAATATATGTGGTGATCACTCTTCCTGAATTTACTTGGGAAATCTGAAATCCAAATATTCTTCCATACCCCATTTCAAGCCAAATGCTGGAACATGGTTCTGCATTGGATCTCATGAATTATGGAAATTGGGTTAGATAAAAATGTATGCCATAGTCTCCACCCCTGATTCAGACATAGACTTTTTTTCCTAGACAAATTTTAATATTTACTTTTTTCTTCTCTACTTTGAACATAAAAAGTCATAGAGTTAAAAGACAGCTCTATAAAACAGTAGGTCCATCCTGCAGGGCAGAATAATTCAGTGTGAAGATATAGCCAATAAAAAAGATAAGACCAGGAAATAGCTTTCACTTTTCCAATTTACATAGCAAGAAATAGTGTAAGAATCAACAAGACATTCTCTCCATAATTTCCTTTAGGTCCTCCTTGCTGAGGGTCATCAAGGGCTGCTGGAAAAGACAGTAAGATTAACAGACTTAAACAGCAGCACATATGGGAGCAATGGGGAATTGATTCAAAATCAAGGCATAGGCAGATACCAGCTAGTGAGGCATGGAAAACAAGAGGTGTCAGGAAAATCAACTCAAGCACAAAAGCCAAGACACAAGAAGAAGTGAGAAAGGTATATTAGCTAGGGTTCTCCAGAGAAATAGAATCAGCAAGAGATATCCATAGATACAAAATTTGTAAAAGTGTCTCATGTAACCATTAGAATGTAGAATCCAAAGTCTGTAGGGTAGGTTGCAAGCTGATAACTCTAAAGAAGGTCCTCGATGAACTCTCAGAAGAAGCTGGCTGAGCAACTGTGGGAATGTAAGTATCCAAGTTCTGTAGGGAAGGCTGCAAGCTGGCAACTCCAACATAGTTCCCAACAAACTCTCAGGAGAGGCTGGCTGGACAACTGTGGGAATGGAAAAGTCCAAAATCCACAGGGCAGGCTGTGAATCTGGAGACTCCAACGAAGGATCTGAATGAACTCCACAGGAGAGGCTCACCAGCTGAAGCAGGAAGAGTGACTGTCTATTATGAATCCTCCTTAAAAGCCTTCTGGTGATTAAATTCAGTGTCACTCATTGCAGAAGACACTTCCCTTAGCTGATAACAAATGCCGTCAGCTGTGGATGCAGCTGATGTAATCATGATTTAAGTCCATGAAATGTCCTCATAGCAACAGACAGACCAGCACTCCCCCAACCAGACAACTGGGCACCACCACCTGGCCAAGTGGACACACGAACCTGACCATCACAACAGGTAACAACAGAGGGTGAAGGGTGGGATTGTTGTAATTGAAGAATGACTGACATTTGGAATCTGGCAGTCTTGGGATTGAATCTTTGCTCCAAGGCATTCTTGCTGTGAAAACCCAGATACTTTTCTTAATAGTACTCATAAAATGAATATAATGACATTTGAATTTAAGAATTTCCATGAGATATATGAAATCTACTTGGGAAAACACCTACTCATTCGTTCACTCATTCATTCAACATATTTACTATCAATGAGAGTAACAAGCATTAGTTGGATGCATACTATGTACCAGGCACTGTTCAAAAAATATATATATATATACACTCATTTTATCCTTAGAACAACCTCATGAATAAACATTACTTTTATACTTTCATCATTTTACAAATGAAAAAAGTGAAACACGAGATTCAGCCTCAGAGGAAAGGCCACCTGTGAGGGGAAGATAGAATTAAGATTTGAATCCAGGTGTATTAGGGTTCTCCAGAAGAGCAGAAAAGACAGGATGTCTGTATATATATATAGAACATATGTCAGGATATACATGGACATATATGTAAATATTATGAAATTTATTATAGGAATTAGCTGACACAACTGTGGGAATTGACAAATCCAAATTCTGTAGGGCAGGTTGCAAGTTGGGAACTTCAATGAAGATTTTGATGAATTCCCCAGGAGAAGTTGGCTGGCTAAGGTAGAGATAGTAAATCATCTTTTGACTGCCAAAATCATCAGTTTATCACTTTAAGACCTTCAAGTGATTAGAGAGACTTCTCCCTCTGCTGAAGACAACCTTCTTTGTTGATTGTAGACATAATCAGCCACAGATGTAATCAACTGCTAATGACTTATATTCATGAAATACCCTCACAGTGACAATCAAGCCAATGCTTGCCTGACCAAGCAACTTGGCATCATAACCTAGCCAAGGTGACACATGGAATTAGCCATCACACTTGGTCAGTTGGCTATGGAGACCATGCTTTAGTCACTGTGCTTACTAAGGACCAGGTAAGATAGTGGTGAATAAGACAATAAAGACCCCTGTTCTTATGGTGCTTCCATCATAGTGGGTGATGGAAACAGTAAACAAAAAAATGTGAAGGGAGTGATTGCAGATAGCGGTGAGTGTCATGAAGATATTAGCAGGCTAAGGTGAACAGTAACAGGAAGTGATACCTTCTGGTCAGGGTTAGTCTCTCTGAGTACTTGAAATCTGAGCTGAGTTGCAGCTCAAATGTCTGGAGGGAGCCAACCAGGTGGTGAATTGGGGAAAAAGTGTCCCAGACATAAAGAATGGCAGATATTAAGGCCCTGTGGGAGGAAAAAGCTGGGCAACTTCAAGAAACAGAAAGTCCAGTGTAGCTGGACAGTAATGAACAAGGTGTGTCCTAGTAAGTCGCAGATTGGGTGAGAAAGTACTGGCTAGAAAAGAAGATGCACTTTTCTTCGTGCAAAACACACACACACACACAAAGTCATTTTAAAATGAGAATGGAATGATTGGATTTTACTTTGAAAGGATCACTTTATTAGATATGTCAAGAATGGATAAAACTCATGCTTGGCAAAGATTAAGCACTCAATAAATATTAATTCCCTCTCTAGACTGGGAAATACCTGGGGGAAGGTCAGGAAGCTAACATTCCCAGGCGATAAGTACATCACTCCAAGTCCTTTCTCTTCCAAGAATCCTGAATGTTATAGGTTCCTGTTGGGAAGAAAGATTTTGAATTTTTTTTGTTTGAGCCTCTACTTCATAGAGGAGACTCATTGGAAACATGAGGTGCATTGTATTTTTCAAACCCCAGCCTGTTTTCAAAAGCCTCTTTCCCTTGCCCAACCTTGCTCTGGTATGGTGAATACCTTATAGTGTTACCTGAATGAGAAAATCCTTTCAGAGCAATATTTACTATATGTTCATACATTAATACCCCTGTGTGGACCAAAGAATGGGGCAGAGGCCAGGAACTATAACCTCATATCCACTGGCCATTCAATGCATCTACTAGAAAGAGTCTTTTCTCATCTGAGCTGCTGAGATATTAATCCCTATTTCTGAGGTCTGGTTATTTTTTTTTTCTGCTTTGGACTATGAGAGGTAACTCACCATTTGGTTGCCCAAAACAATAACCAAACAAAATTCCTTGCTTTAAAGAAGGAGATGCTTTATATTTTACTGGAAATGATGCACTACCACAGGAATGCAATGATATTATATATGTCAACCCAAAGAACATGAACATTCCACCCCACATGCTCCTCCTCACACCTTCTTCTTTTTTTTTTCACTTTTAGGTAGTTGCCCACAGGACCATTACTTACCCCAAAACTGCACCTGGTAGAGGTCAGAGCTCAATTATGTACTCATTAAGGAGCTCAATATTTTGGGTCTCCAAACAAAGGACACTGAAATGTCTTTTGAGTTTCTCCTTTTCATCCGTTTGGTGTGAGCTTTGTAGCCCATGATTGGCTGGAGTCCACATGGGTGTTAAGAGATTCCAAAAATGTTATAGTTGTGAATCTCTAAGATGTCACAAGCTTAGAAGAGATTACAAAAGCTACACAAAGAGGGAAACAAGCTGAAGGGAGTGCAGGGCTTCTAGTCCATGAGGCGAAACAAAATCTTGTGCAAAACCCTCTATCCCTTCACCAAACCATAAAATGACTAGATAAAATCATTTCAAATAAATAAAAGACAATCTAAGGTCAAAGAAAGAGGCGGTAATGCTTAGCATCTAGAAACAGTGTAGGAACTGCAGAGTCTGGGGAGAACGAGCTCTGAAGCCCTGGGGATGGAATTTTAATGTTCTTAGAGAAATTGTAGTCGAGACCTTGTCCCCTGTGGGCTATAGGGAGGATGAATGAGGTTTCCTGAAAAAGCAGGGCCAAGTCTGTAAACATGGAAGAGAAGCCAGCTTCCAATTCCAGGACAGAGTCTAGCAGTGAATGTCTGTAGCATTCCCACAGGTACAGACAGGTCAGCTGAGCAACTATAGTCACTCATTATAATATATTAGAACCCTGGACCAAGTGTGGATTTTAATGAGGAGCATGAGATCTAACTCCTCACCCAGGGGAGAAATTCTAAGTCATGAAACGAATGCAAAAGAAAAGCCCAGAACCCAGGAATGACCAGCAGAGGCAACTGTGAAACCAGACCCTGCGAATCCTCCCATAGTGTAGGCAAGTCCTTGACTCCAGGAGATAACAGCTCCTGCTGAAGGTGGTTCACAGACAAAAATTCTAAAATAAATAATATTTAAATATGTATAAGGACTAAGAGAATTTACTACCAAAGATAAATTTACTGGAAGAAACATTTAAAGGTATAGCCCAGAAAAAATCAAATTGAATTCAGGTGGAAGGAGGAGGATGCAGGAATCAATAGGGAGAAAATAAATATAAAGGGAAAGAATTAAGTTAAATTAAATATGGTTCCTTCTTGGCCACACAATTTATGAGTTAGAAGGTGAAATTATGTCTGGCTGAGGGACACCCCAAAAGGAATAAGGGAAACGTGTGATAGGAAGTAGGAGGAATTACGTTTCCAGTGGATTCCTCCCTCATCCTGGTAGCTGGCTGCCCTCTGTCTTTGGAGCCTGGACCTGATCATATGATGTCCCTGGCTACAAAGTCTGTTTATTCCCAGCATCAAAGGTTAAGTGTGTTTGCATCGGGGTGAGTGTACAGAACAGACATGCCAGCTTTCTTCAACCAACAACAGCATTCCGATGTATGGACTGACTCAATCACCTGCTCCCCTAAATAGACCAAAGTACACCATTGGTGAAAAGCTTAGAAAAGTCAAGAAATGTTTTAATTCTGTTTTCTTGTATTCCCAGCAATATCTACTGACCTAAGTGTGGCCTCTTGTGTAGTATGTGTGAGCTGGAAAAGGCAATGATAGAAAAAAACCACGTGATGTCAGTGCTAACTTATGTGTGTGGATGTGAACCTGTTGGCAAATTATAGCCTGTCACTCTTGAATGAGTGAGCTGAGATGGAAATGTCAATTTGAGCAGAAGACTTTTTTTTTTTCTTTCTTTTTGCCCTACAGTTTAGGGAGATGCCACAAATAACATAAAGCACATGCCTAATGTATGAGTTTTAAATCCAGTTGTGTAAGGGGGAAGGGGTAGAGGAAAAGAAAAGTTACAAAAGGATTTTTATGCCTTATTGAGCAATGAATGCAGGCAATGGAAGAGGAGTAACTTGGACTGGAGAAATCTGCTTTTCTCCTTTATCCTGGGACTATAGTATGAACAGAATGGGGCTTAGTTACAAAACCAGCCTAATATGGATGCGACAGAAAAGAGAACTCAGCAGCAACAACACTTTTGCAGAAAGCTCATCACGAGGCAACAGCATGTTGGGACCTTAATAGCAGAAACAAGTCTGAAAAATGACATCGCTTGGCAAAACAACTGTGGAGGGGAACATGATACCATGTAAGGATAAAGTCCCTTTTGGGTCCCTTTCAAGTCCTGTGATATTAAGACTTGAGGGAAAGCAATTTCAGGGCTTTAAACTCTCCAAGGGGAGGAAAACAGGTTATATTAACAGAAAGTTTCTAGCAAGCATAAAGTGAGGTAAGACAGCAATTTATTTTCTGAAAATGTTCTCTCCCCACGCCATAGGCCCCAGGCATGGACAGCAAAATATAAACACCAAAAGGGAACACAATAAACTAGCACTGTGTCCAGATCCTTGATCCTGCCTGATTCAGGTTCAGAAGGAAGCAAGCTCAGGCCAGAAGTCACTGAGAACCTTGGACATAAAACCTCAGATGTCATCACTATTTTCTGCCCGGGAGAGCATAAGGTTAAGGTCAAGTTTATAGAAGGGGATTATTAAAGGAGATTGGGGTAAGCTGTATTGGACATCCAGATAAAAGGGAGAGAATATTTCAATCCATGTTGACCTGCATTTTTCTTTTTTTTTTTCCCCCTTCTGGGCAGTGTTTCCACAGTCTCCAGCCTTCCTATCTTAGCTTCTCTTTCATGCCCTTTGACAATATAGAAATCATTGGAGATGAATCTTTCATCTTCTCCCTATTTGGTATAAACATTGGGTCAGACTTATATAAATAATAAAAAATGACAGCTCACATTTATTGAACATTTATTAGAAGTGGGGATTAGTTTATTTAATCCTCATAACAATCTTTGAGGTAAATGCTAACATTTCCCGGGGTTAGTGGTTAAAACCCACACTCCTGTGATTTGCAAGTGGCAGAGCTGAGATGGAACTCAGGTACACTAACTCAAGAACTGCAGGATTAATCACTCCTTTGTGAGGTGACTCATCTATAGGCACACTTACTATCAATATATTGGGATGAGAATGGCAGCTTTTCATCACCAGGTACCAAAAACCCACAAAAAAGATGGCTAAATCACCAAATGACACCTCTGTGGCAAAATAAGGTAATGAATTGGAAGGAAGGTTCCATTTCCCAGGCAGCATGGCCCTATCTACTGATGGCATCACCATTAGAAATAAGGTATGGGTTATCACAACAGCCATGACAAGCTTTTTAATAACATAAATCAGATCATGGTTTTGAATGATACAATAGAATGGTACCCAGCAATGAAAATACATGCACCACCAATACTTTTAACAACATGGATGACTATATACTTTCAAATGGAAGAAGCCAGATACAAAAGAACACCTATTATATGATTCTATCCATATAAAGTTCAAAACTAAACTAATAATGTTAGAATTCAGTGAGGTGGTATGCTCTTCTGAAAAGATTATGTACCCTAGAAGAACCATGTTTTAATCCTGATCAATCTCATGGGAGCAGCCATTTCTTTTAATCCCTACTCAGTTCTTTAGGTTGGAAACTTGTTTAGGTTATCTCCGTGGAGATGTGGCACACCGAATTGAGGATAGTAATGTTTGCTTAGAAGGAGACATGACTCCACCCATTCCTGGTGGGTCTTGATTAGTTTATTGGAATCCTTTAAAAGAGGAAGCATTTTGGAGAGAGCCATAGCAGAGCCACAGAGAGCCATGAGAACCCCAGAGACCATGCAGCCAGAGATCTTTGGAGCTGTATGAAACAAAAAGCTTGGAGAAAAAGTTCATCGCCATGTTCCTCACGCGCCTTTCCAGTTGAGAGAGAAACCCTGAATTTCATTGGCCTTCCCTGACTGAAGGTAACCTCTGACTGGTGCCTTAATGGACATTTTTATAGACTTACTTTAATTGGAACATCTTCTTGGCCTTAGAACTGTAAGCTTGCAACTTAATAAATTCCACCTTTTAAAAGCCATTCTGTTTCTGGTGTATCGCATTCTGGCAGTCAGCAAACTAGAACAGGTGGTATATTCTGCGGAAAAGAAAGTGAATAGTGGAGGCAATCCAGAAGCACTGAAAATTTTCTATATTTCTATAGATTACTTCGCCTATTTTCCACAATTTTCCTTATAGGTTTAATCCATTGATGTGGTTTTGCCTCAGTTTCCAGGTTTGGCATATACTGGTTGAGGATGGAGCGGTGGGGAAGGTCCTGACTTCTAGCCTTCTTAGCTGGATTATGATTCTGCCTAATTCTGATTTCCAAAATAGCATTAGAAAAAATTTCAAAATCATAAAAAAAAAATTACACATAATCCTACCCTTCTGAAATAATTGCTTATTCAAATTTTGGGGTACTTCCTTCCATTTCTCATACTTTGGAAAACTTTCAAAAAGCAAATTTGCAGCGGCAATTATGATCTATGAATTTATTTAGTTTTAATTTTCAACTTGACATTATACTTCAAATATTCTTCTATATAATTACAAAATCTTCGTAACTCTAATGTTAATTGTTGTCTGTTCAGACTTAATAATTTCCTATTTCAATATTGTTGCACATTTTGGGGGTGTTATTTCTTTCATTTTGCTGCTATAACTAACACCATAATGAACATCTCCATGTATACAGCTTCTTTTCAAATTGAAGCGATTCCCTTGGAATTGATTCCCAGATGTGGGATTTCTGAATGGAAGCATGATGCATAAGCACTATTAAGTAACATACTTTTACCAAGGTTATGTTAATTTTCTATAACAGGGGTACCTGTTTCACCACATCCTTGCCAGCAGTGGTGATTATCTTTTTTTTTTCTTTTGGTCTCCTTGGTTTTTGACATGAGACTTTAAAAACAAAAATGTTTTTAGCTCCTCCATTCCTGGCAGAGTCATTTTTTTAGAAGAAACTGGCATATTAAGCCAGATAACATTTCCAATTTATCCCTTCTATGAAAGTGGCTGCAGGATAAGAACAAATACAGTCTGTTCTCAATCTATTCAATTAGAACAGAACAAGGAATTTATTTCAACACATACAAATCAACAAATCCCATTCTGGTTGAATCCCACTTAGCATTCATGTAAGCGTAATTAAATCACCAGTGGGGTTTCTCATAAGGAGAACCATCTTCAGGAAATATGCCTGCTAAATACTCTCCAACAATGGCAGGGGGGTGATAAATGATTTGGGGTGGTTCTCACAGTCCCTCACAGTTTCTCCCTGTTTCAAACCTCTGCTTGAGTTCTGAGCTTGTAAACTAACAACTGAGTTGAGGCTGGGATGGAGCAGGACATCATACCATGTGAAAAGCATCACTACTTCTGTCCTGTCCTACTACCAGGCCCCCTTTGGGTACAAGCCTACCTTACAGCATAAGGCCAGGATTTTTCTACCTAAACAACCCAGCCCTCTTCAAAGTTTCTGGAGGTCCAACCAGAAGGAGGGGAGAAACAGGCTGTTACCAGCAAGTTCTGTGGAAGCCCATGCCTTGTTCAGTGCCCACTACTCTCCACCCCGAGTGTACTTCCCAAAAGTTCTCCCATTTCAATCTCTCTCTCTCTCATTGAAAAGAGACAAGTGATAAATGACAGGTATCAAGATTCCTGTGCTTCCACTACCTAAATTAGTCTCATAACACCCTAAGGAACTCAGGTATCATTAGGGCCTTCTGAGTGGAGCTCACAGATATGGGGCTAAGCCTTTACTTTCCTCACATCCAGTCATTTGATCACAAGGGGGGAGTGCTGTAATGATTGCCATTTTACGGAAGAAACTGAGCTAAGAGAAGTTGAAGGACTCACCTCAGTTCACAGCACTAATCCCACCAGCATGGGAATTAAACTCAGGTCTTTCCTGTCTGGTTTCTGAGGTCAAACCTTTAACTCCTACCCTTTTTCTAGAGTCTAGAGAAGATAAACTTGAGCATAACTTTCCTAGGAGCATGTGCCTCTTGAAAAAATCAGCGCAATTATCCATGGAGCATTCTTTCCTGATAAAGCTTGGGTTTCTGTATTTTAAAACCTTTAGGAGAAGCTTGCATCCAACATATTAAGAGGTTGGCACAGTTAAGAAGAATTGAAAAAAAGTATGCTTCTATTAGTCAACTCGTATTTGCCTGATCCCTTTTATTTGAACTTCCAGTCTCCATGAATTTTGGAGTCAACTTGGGGAATATATTATAAATAAATTTCTCCCCAAGAAGCCTGGAAGGAGCTGGGAACTATCTCATCCATCCCTCTCAAATTGCAAATGAGGACCTGAGAAAGGATGTCATCTGGTCAGGATCACAAAGAGCCATAGCCAGCACCTCAGCCATGACATACTCAGACCCACACTCCACCCAGGAAAGCAATGTCAAAACTTTTTCTCTTTCTAAAAGATAGGGAACAAAACAAACAAGCAAACAAGATAGGGAGGTAGCATTCCCCTGGTACCAATGAGTTACAACTCAGGCGATTCTTATTTACAAAGGTGATGACTCCATTTCCTTTGCGTTGCAGTTCCCAGATGGTGGTGATGTAGTAGGTTAACAGCTTCTTTGAATATGAAGACATGTGAATTGGGAAGCAGCTGGGTGTAATAGAAAAACAAAATTGAAAGTTGAAGACCAGAGTTTTCGGAATCCTTGCTTTCCCTGCTACTTTTTTGATCTTAAGGAGTCATATAATCTAAGTCTGTATAAGTCACTACAGTATTTTTGGTATCTATCAAAGAACCGATATATATACTAGTTATATCTACACACATTCCAGTAGGACTCACTGTTTTTAAAAAGAGTCATTGAATAATTATGATCATGGTCTCTGGAATCAGGCTGACTGAATTTTGCGCTAAATCTGAGATCCTAGAAAATATTTTCATGTTGCTGAGCCTGTTTCATTATCTAGAAAATAAAGGTAATCATATGACCTATTCCAAAGGGTTGTTGGAAAGATTAAATGAGAATGCAGGTGTCTTACCTGGCACTTAACTCTCTATAAATGTTCTGTTATTCTCATTCTATGTACATGTGGGGAGAGGTGACAGGAGATGCAGCAAGAAAGTTCCGAAGGAACCGTGTTTTGAATGGCTTTGAATGATACACTGCAGAATTGACCTTATTCCTACAAACATCAGATTTTATGGAACTAATCCCAAACTGTGCATGTCTTGGGAAGATTGCTTCTACCATGCTAGAAAATGTAGCTAAGGCAAGCAAGTCAGAAACCAGTGGACTTCCTACCTTCCTGCCTTTCTCATTCCTTTCCTCATTTCCTTCCTTTTTTTACCCTGGACATCAGATAGCAGATATCATTTGTAAAGCTTTCCCTTTTGGTTGCCAAATTCCAATGAGCCGGCCCTTCCAGAAACAGTTTACCTAACCCTGAGTGGGCGATGAACACAGGGAGAAGTTTAAACCCATCCCATTTGGCAGAAAGCAAAATTCCCAAACCTTGGTTAAAATCTCCTGGGCTTTCTATTCTCTGTTCTGTCACTGGGGTAGTTGGAGCATCTGTTTTCAGTCTTCTCTTCTCATCCTGTCTGACTCATGTGTTGATGTCTTGATACTGATTCTGCTGCTGTGAAGAGCTCTTATATCACAGGCAAGATTTATTAGCAGCGAAAGTATCTGCCAGGAGAGAGTGGGAGAGGCTGGGGAATGCTCCACAAGAAGAGAAGCCCAGCTCAGACCAGAACAAGGAGTGAGATCATCACTGCACTGGTATTTATTAATACCAAACAACCACACAGCAACTTTTGTGCTAAGTGCTTTTAACACAATATCTTCAATTTTCCTAACAATCTTATGAGGCATGCATTATTATTCAATTTTCTAGATAAGGAAACCAAGGTTCAGAGACATTAAGTAGCTTGTTCGTGTTTGTATAATTAGTTGTAGATAAGCTAGGTTTAAAATATAGGTCCAAGGGAATATAAAATCTGTGCTTTTTAACTTGGAATTTCTCCCATTAAAAACCCTCCCCCAACAGAAAAAGAATTGAGGGACTCTTCCTCTCATATTCTCAGGGATGGGAATAGGGGTTGTCATGGTCAGGCTTTTGTGTCAGCTTGGCCAGGTGGTGGTACCTGTTTGTCTGGTTGGGCAAGTGCTGGCCTGTCTTTTGCTATGAGGACATTTCATAGAATTAAATCATGATCACATTGGCTACATCCACAACCGATTTTATTTGTAATCAGCCAAGAGGGAGTGTCTTTTTTAATAAATGAGGCTTAGTCTAATCACTGGAAAAGCCTTCTAACGAGGATTCAGAAGAGACAGGCTCTCTTCCTGCTTTGACTGGAGAGCCTCTCCTGTGAAGCTCGTCCAGATCCTCTATCGGAATCATCAGCTTCACAGCCTGCCCTACAGATTTTGGACTCCACATTCCCATGGTTACATGAGGCAGTTTTATAAATTTTATATTTATGAATATTTTCTGTTCATTCTGTTTCTCTAGAGAACCTTAACTAATCCAACTTGATACCAGGAGTGATTTTTAAGAAACAGAATCTTAAAAATGGGTTTTTATGAATGTTTTTCTAAAATGATTGGACTCAAAGGCACTAAGGACTCTGAGTCCCATAATCAGAATGACATTGCCAATGCATGGAGTGAGCTGGCAAAAGAGATACTCAACATATCACCATTTGATTCTTCTCATGGTTTGCCTATATGAAACCAGGCTCTGAGGGATAATGTTTTTGACACTTTCACAGAGATTTGTGGAAATAGTAAGTATAGAAATGTTGGCTGGTTGTTGTTAGATACACTGTATACATTAATGAGTAGAAAGGGATGGGCTTAAGGCTTCAAAAGAGAAGCTTAAGCACCATCTGAGAGATGTAGATATTTCTGTGAGCGTCCTGAAGGAAAATCTTATTTCCTGTAGCTGCAGACTTGAGATCTCTGAAAATCAAACTTAGAATCTTATTGTTAGAGTAGCAACTGTACAAAATAAAGTGAAATCTCAATCTTGCATGGTCTGCTGTTAAAGTGGGAGCATTGATTGGAAAGGAGTGGGACCCAGAAAAATGGGATGGTAACATATGGATTGATAATGATTTAAGTGGAGAGGTTGAAACCCTAGGTCATGCTGAGTCTTCTCCGGATAACCCTCTAATAGTTGGCCCTGGGGACATAGCTACCCCACCTCCAGTCTGCCTTGAGGAGTTGGCCACCCAAACTCCACCTGAAGGGATTAACCCTAGAGTGATTAATCCTGTTTCACCAGATGAAACTGAAAATGAGTGCCCTGAAGCAAATAGCATGGAAGATACTTCTAATTTTTTTCATGATCCACCACCACCATCCCTCATTTCTTCCAGACCTACAACTAGATTAAAGTCACAACAGGTCCCTAAAGGTGAGGTACGAAGTATCACACATGAAGAGGTACATTATACTCCAAAAGAGGTGTGTAAGTTTTCCAATTTATATAAACAGAAATCAGGGGAAAATTTGTGGCAATGGATTTTAAGGGTTTGGGATAATAGTGGAAGGAATAAAAGGATGGATCAGGCTGCATTTATCTATATGAGCTCACTAAGCAGAGATTCTGCATTCAATGTTATAGCTTGAGGAGTTAGAAAAGATATTAACAGTTTGTTTGGATGGTTGACTGAAATATGGATCAAAAGATGGCTGATGTTACCTGAGGTTGAAAAGCCAGAACTGCCCTGGTATAATGTAGATAAGGGGATCCAGAAGCTTAGAGGGACTGGAATGTTAGAGTGGATTTATTATGCAAAGCCTGCTCTTATACCCCAGGAATGACTGAAGGATGTACCTTTTACCAGAAGAGTGAGAAATAAATTTGTGAGACTAGTGCCATCATCCCTGAAGAGCTATGTAGTTATACTTCTCAGTAAGCCAGATATTACTGTAGGGAGTGCTGTCACTGAGGTGGAATTGTTAAACACAACGGGGATGCCTACTTCTCAGTAAGTCAGATATTACTGTAGGGAGTGCTGTCACTGAGGTGGAATTGTTAAACAAAATGGGGATGACTGGATCCCAAGTTGGCAGAAGCCAGGTGGCAGCACTAAATCACCAAAGACAGGGTGGACGTGGCTCTTATAATAGACAGCAAACTCAAAGCAGGCATCAAAATAATCTGACTTGCAGAGATTTGTGGCATTGGCTAGCAAATCATGGGGTACCTAGAAATAAAATAGATGGGCAGTCTACTAAATTATTTTTTGAGCTGCATAAACAACAGGGTTCTAGGTCAAGTGAACAGAAGTCTAACTTGAATTACAAAAACAGAATCATGGCCCCTTAATCAATTTCCAGACTTGAGACAATTTACAAACCCAGAGCCCTTTGAATGAAGGGGAGGCCATGTCCCTTTGGGGAAGAACCCTCTTCCACTGCCACAAATCTATACTGTGAATCTTCCTCCAAGTGTTCGCTAAGGAGACTGATGGCCTTTTACCAGGGTGACTGTGCATTGGGAAAAAGGAAATGATCAGATATTTCAGGGCACTTGTTCAGAAGTGATATTAATTTCAGGGAACTCAAAACATCACTCTGGTCCACCAGTCAGAGTGGGGACTTTTGGAGGTCAGGTGATCAATGGGGTTTTAGCTCAGATCCATCTCACAGTAGGTCCAATGGGACCCTAGACCCATTCTATAGTCATTTCCCCAGTCCCAGAATGCATAATTGGAATACACACACTAAGGAACTGGCAGAATCCCCAAATTGGCTCTCTAACTTGTGGAGTTAGGGCTATTATGGTGGGAAAAGCCAAGTGGAAGCCACTAGAACTGCCCCTACTTAGCAAAATAATAAATCAGAAGCAGTACCAGGCTCTGTAAAGAGCCAGAGAGTTTACAGAGATTACTGCCACTCTTAAGGACTTGAAAGATGCAGGGGTGGTGATTCCCACTACATCCCCATTCAACTCTCCTATTTGACCTGTGAGGAAAATAGATGGGTCTTGGAGGATGGCCGTGGATTATGGTAAGCTCAACCATGTGGGAACTCCAATTGCAGCTGCTGTTCCAGATATGGTATCATTGCTTGAGCAAATCAATACATCCCTGGTACCTGGTATGCAGCTATTGATCTGGCAAATGCTTTTTTCTCAATTGCTATTAGTAAGGACCACCACAAACAGTTTACTTTCAGCTGGCAAGGTCAGCAATATACTTTCACTGTTCTACCTCAGGGATATATCAACTCTCCAGTCCTTTGTCATAGTCTTCTCCACAGGGACCTTGATCATTTCTCCCTCCCAAAAGACATAACATTGGTTCATTATATTGATGATATCATGTTGATTGGACCTAGTGAACAAGAAGTAGCAACTATGCAAGATTTATTGATAAGGCATTTGCATGTGAGAGGATAGGAGATAAATCCAACAAAAATACAGGGTCTTTCACCTCAGTGAAATTTCTAGCTGTCCAGTGGTGTGGGGTGTGTCAAGATATCCCTTCTAAGGTGAAGGGTAAGTTGATGCATCTGGCCCCTCCTACAACAAAAAAAGAGGCACAATCCCTCATTGTTCTCTTTGGATTTGGGCGACATATTCCTCATTTTGGTGTGCTACCCCAGCCCATTTATCGAGTGACCAGAAAAGCTGTTAATTTTGAGTGGGGACCTGAACAAGAGGAGACTCTGCAACAAGTCCAGGCTGCTGTGCAAGCTGCTCTGCCACGTGGGCCATATGATCCAGTGGTGCTGAAAGTGTTGGGGCAAATAGAGATGCTATTTGGAGCCTTTGGCAGGTCGCTATAGGAGAATCACAATGCAGACCCTTAGGATTTTGGAGCAATGCCTTACCATCTCCTGCAGATAACCACTCTAATTTTAAGAAACAGCTTTTGGCCTGCTACTGGGTCTTAGTAGAGACTGAACATTTAACCTTGGGTCAGCAAGTTACCATGAGACCTGAGTTGCCTATCATGAGCTGGGTGTTGTCTAACCCACCAAGCCATAAAGTTCGGTGTGTGCTACAGCACTCCATTATAAAATTGAAATGGTATATACGAGATAGGGCCAGAGCAGGTCCTGAAGCACAAGTAAGTTACGTGAGGAAGTGACCTAAATGCCCATGGTCTCCACTTTTGCTGCGTTACCTTCTCTTTCCCAGACCAGAGCTATGGCCTCTTGGGGAGTTCCTTATGGTAAATTGACTGAGGAAGAGAAATCTCAGGCCTGAATTACAGAGGGTTCAGCATGATATAGAGTTACCTACCACCTGAAATTGGACAGCTGCAGCACTACACCCCCTTTCTGGGGTGTCCTTGAAGGACAGTGGTGAGGAGAAATCCCCCCAGTGGGCAGAACTTCAAGCAGTGCACCTGGTTTTTCATTTTGCTTGGAAGGAGAACTGGCCAGAGGTGCGTTTGTATCCTGACCCATGGGCTGTTGCTAATGGTTTGACTGGAGGGTCAGGGACTTGGAAAGACCATAATTGGAAAATTGATGATGAAGAGATCTGGGGATGAGGTATGTGAATACACCTTTCTGAGTGGGCTAAAAACATGAAGATATTTGTGTCCCGTGTGAATGTGCATCAGAGGGTGACTTCAGCAGAGAAAGGTTTTAATAATCAAGTGGATAAGATGACCTGTTCTGTGGATACCAGTCAGCTTCTTTCCCCAGAAACTCCTGTCATTGCCTAATGGGCTCATGAACAAAGTGGCCATGGTAGTAGGGATGGAGGTTATGCTTGGGCTCAGCAACATGGACTTCCACTCACCAAGGCTAACCTGGGTATAGCCACTGCTGAATGCCCAGTCTGCCAGCAGCAGAGAACCACACTCAGCCCCAGATATGGCACCATTCCCTGACATGACCAGCCAGCTGCATGGTGACAGGTTAATTACTTTGGACCACTCCATTCATGGAAGGGGAAGCAATTTGTTCTAACTGGAATAGACACATACTCTGAATATGGGTTTGCTTTCCCTGCATGCAATGCTTCTACCAAAACTACCATCTGTGGGTTTACAGAATGTCTTATCCATTGTCATGGTATTCCACACAACATTGCTTCTGATCAGGGAACACACTTCACAGCAAATGAAGTCCGAGAATAGGCATATGCTCATGGAATTCTCTGGTTTTACCATGTTCCTCATCATCCAGAAGCAGCTGGATTGATAGCACAGTGGAATGGCCTTTTGAAAACTCAATTACAGTGCCAACTAGGTGGCAGTACCTTGAAGTGATGGGGTAATGTTCTCCAGAAAACTGTGTATGTTCTGAATCAGCATCTGTAGTATAGTGCTGTTTCTCCCATAGCCAGGATCATGGGTCCAGGAACCAAGAGATAGAAATGGGAGTGGTACCAATTGCTGTTACCCCTAGTGATCCACTAGGAAAATTTTTATTCCTGTCCCTGCGATCCTGAGCTCTGCTGGTCTACAAGTTTTAGTTCCTAAAGGGGGTGTGCTTCCATCAGCAGAAACAACAATGATTCCATTGAACTAGAATCTAACACTGCCACCTGGTCACTTTGGGCTACTCATGCCCCTGGATCAACAAGCAAAGAAGGGGATTACAATACTGGCTGGGGTGACTGACCCTGACTATCAGGAGGAAATGGGACTGCAACTACACAATGGAGGTAAAGTGTTTTCCTGGCATATAGGAGATCCCCTAGGGCGTCTTTTAGTACTACCATGCCCTGTGATTAAAATCAGTAGAAAACTGCAACAACCCAATCCAGGCAGGGCTACTAATGGCTCTGAAACTTCAGGAATGAAGGTTTGGGTCACCCACCAAACAAAGAACCACATCCAGCTGAAGTGCTTGCTGAGAGTAAAGGGAACATGGAATGAGTAGTGGAACAAGGTAGTGATAAATATGACCTACGACCACGTGTCAGTTATAGAAATGAGGACTGTAGTGCTGTTTTGTTCATGTTATACTATTTAAGTTGTAAGATATCAAATTTAAGAATGAATGTTACCCAAGGACTTGCATCTAATTCTGGAGAGATTTAATGTGTTTCCGGTTATGGGCAGGACAGTTGAGTATTGTTAGGTGAGAAAAAAAATGTGTCTTTTGTGGTTTTCTATTTAGAAAATAGGTATGGTTTATGGTGATGAGTATAGCTGCCAATTTGACAAGAGGTGTTACTGTCATGGTCAGGTTCATATGTCAACTTGGCCAGGTGGTGGTACCTGTTTGTTTGGTTGGGCAAGTGCTGGCCTGTCTCCTGCTATGAGGACATTTCATAAAATTAAATCATGATCATGTCCTTTTGTAATCAGCCAAGAGGAATGTCTTCTTTAATGAGTGATGCTTAAACTAATCACTGGAAAAGCCTTTTAAGGAGGATTCAGAAGAGACAGGCTTTCTTCCTGCTTTTGCCAGTGAGCCTCTGCTGTGGAGTTCATCCAGACCCTCCATTGGAATCATCAACTTCACAGCCTGCCCAACAAATTTTGCCCAACATAACATTTTCATGGTTATATGAGACATTTTTATAAAATTTATATTTACAAATATTTCCTGTTGGTTCAGTTTCTCTAGAGAACCCTAACTAATACAGAGATCATATATCAAGACAAATGCAGAAAGGTATGGTGCTGGGTACATGGTTGTATTAAAGAAACAGAGAAAGAGAGAGTGCATTATCTAAGATCAGGCATAAGATTTATCCTTTAAATCAGAACAGACATGGAAAAACTTGATCTGGCTGCTGATACTCGCTCCAGAAGTGCAACTAAGCTATCATGGCCTGGTGTTAATGCATAAAATTAATTCTGATAGTCTGAGATATAGCAAATACGAGTAACTTAGAGCAGGTAGCTCTATTTGGGGATGCAACCCTTGAACTAAGAGCACCGTATCACTGTAGTCCTAATAAGAAAGGCGGGCTGGAGTCAGGCAATGTGGGAAACATCTTGGATGATAATAGAGGCCATGGGAAATGTGAGCTATTAATCAGGTTAGCCAGTCAAAATTTAGAAGCAGGACTCAATCCTGTGCATGGTCCTTCTTTTACGGAACATATAGAAATCAAAGATGTCATTTGTGTAATTGAGTTGTTGGTCCACAGTTTTCCGATAAGGGGAACTGAAATGCAATATAATATGTGCTAGCTAACATAGGGAAGCCTAGGGCTTTCATAGTTCCAAGGAGAGACAACCAATTCAGCATTAAGTAGTGATGTCAATGAAGGCTTCATGGAGTAAGTGAAATTTCAGCCAACACTGAAAAGAGAAGACATTAGTTAGAGAGAGAAAGAAGAGGGAAGTGCAGGGAAGTCTGAGCAGAAGAGCAAGAAGGTATAAAAGTTTGGAGGTGTGAAACAGCCTGATGCATATGGAAAATCCCAGATAGATTACCACAACTAAAGGGTGAAGTAAAGGTGGGAGGTTGGGGAGAAAGAAGCTTGGAAATATAGAAAGGGAAGCAAAATCTGTAAGATCTTTGAAAACTCTACTAAGAGAATTGAGAAATTATAGGAAAAGGAACCCTGGTTATCCAGCTATTCTTTGAAAACAATGAGATCTGGCAACATTGGACCCACATTTATGCATAACTTGAAGCCCAAGAATAGCTGCCATACTTGCATAGGGCAAGCACACTCCAGTTCCCCACCTTCCCTTCCCGCACACTCTTGTAAACCTTGGTAAAATGATTGGGTTTTACTTTGAGTAGTTTTAAGTAAGAGAGGAACATGATCTTATAATAATTACAAACATCTTTCTGGAATCTCTGGGGAGAGGGATTGAAGAGAGATTAGCTGTATAGGTGGGAGTAATGCTGGCTTGAATCAAAGTCATGGTGGAGATGGAGACAAGTGTACAGAATTGAGAAACATGGTGATTGTGGAGGACTCTTTCAAACTTGCTAATATCAAAATACCTATTAGAGGTTCAGAAGTAGGAACCATATAGATCATCAGTTGGTAAACCATGATCCTTGAGCCAAATCTTGTCCCTGCTTATGTAAGTAAAGTTTTATTGGAATGCAGCCACAACTGTTCATTTATGTCTGGTATAAGGATGTTGTTTTAACTTGCAAGCTACAATGTGATATGCCAGAAACAGAATGGCTTTTAAAAGGGGGAATTTATGAAGTTGCAAGATTACAGTTCTAAGGCCATGAAAATGTCCAGATTAATGCAAGGTTATGAAAATGTCCAAATCAAGGCACCACTAAGATATTACTTTCACTCAAGAAAGGCCAATGAAGTTCAAGGTTTCTCTTTCATCTGGAAGGGCACATGGCTAAGTTTGCTAGCTTTCTCTCCCAGCTTCTTGTTTCATAAAGCTCCCCCAGAGGTGTTTTCCTTCTTCATCTCCAAAGGTCTCATGCTTCAGGGCTCTCGTGGCCCCTGTGGCTCTAAGGCTTTTTCCAAAATGTTCCCTTTAAAGGGCCCCAGTAAGCAACCCCATCTTGAATGGGTAGAGATGCATCCCCATAGAAACCATCTAATCAACAGTTACCACCCACAATTGGGTTGATCACATCTCCATGGAGACACTGAAAACCTCCCACCCAGCAATATTGAATGAAGATTAAAGAACTTGGCTTTTCTGGGCTGTGCAACAGACTCAACCTGACAGATGCTTTCACAGAGTTAAATAGCTATGACAGAAACCACATGACCCACAATGCCTAAAATATTTACTGTGTAGCCTTTTATAGAAAAAGTATGCTGACCCTTGATGTAGACAGAGAATGTGTCTGAGATTCATGAAAGTCTGAACTGGAGACATAAATGTAGAAGAAAGTGGGAATGAGAAATGACTAAATGTCTGAACAGTGTTCTGCAGTGCTCCAACATTTAGATGTCAAGAAAAGGAGTATGAAAGCATAAAGGAATCTGAAACGAGGCAGTGGCAACAAATGATATTGGATCAAAACCAGAGGAATGTGGAATTACATTAGCCCCGAAAGGAAAATGTCTGTAGAAGGAGGAAGCTGTGTCAAATTCTCCTGTAATGCAAAATAAGATGGGGACAGAAGAGCTCCTAAATTTAACAACATTGGGATCACTGATGATTTTGAACAATGCCAATGAAACCACAGAGAAAGAAATAAATTGAAATAAAGTGAAAAGATGAGGGGAAATTAATCTAATAAGAATTCAAAATGTTTTCAATAAGTTTTGTTACAAAGTGGAATAGATCATAAGATGTTATAGAAAGGAGGTCATGGATTTACATTTAAACATTTCTGTTGAAATATAACATATACAAAAGATGGCATCAATCATAAGCATACAGATAAAATATTTTTCTCAAAATGAACACACCTGTGTAAACACCAAAAGATCAAAAACACAATATTACCAACACTTCAAAAGTCCTCTGATCCATGAACATGGTATATCATTACATTTATTTAAGTCTTCTTTCATTTCTTTTGGCAGTTTTGTCATTTTGTAGTTTATTAAATTTATTTCTAGCTATTTTATTATTTGTGACACTGCCATAAGTGAAATTGTTTTCTTAATTTCCTTTTCAAAATGCTTATTGCTAATGTTTAGAAATGAAACTAATTTTTGTGCACTGCTCTTTGTATCCTGCAATTTTGCTTTTTATCTCTAATAGATTATTTGTGGATTCTTAAGGATTTTTAATATATAGGATCACATGCTGCTTCATTACCAATTTGGAGGCCTTTTATGACTTTTTAGTGCCTAATTGTGTTGGCTAGAACTTTCAGTACAATGTTGAATAGAAGTGGTAAAAGTGGGCTTCCTTGTCTTGTTGCTGATCTTAGGGGGAGTTTTCAGTCTTTTATCATTCAATATGAAATTAGTGTGGTTTTTTCATGAATGTCTGTCAGTTTTTACCTAATATATTTTGGGGTTCTGTTGTCAGGTGGTCATATGTTTGTAATTGTTATATCTTGATGGATTATTCATTTTATCAATATAGAACTGTTCTTTTTTCTCTTGTAATGATTTTTATTTAAAGTCTATTTTGTCAGATATTAATATAGTCAATCCAGCTTTCTTTTATTCCTATTTTCATGGAATATATTTTCCCATCCTTAAATTTTCAACCAATTCTTGTTTTGGATCTAAGGTGAGTCTCTCAGAAACAGCACAAAGTTGGATCTATTCTGTTGGTATTTGCCTTTTGATTGGAGAGTTTAATCCATTTACATTTAAAGTAATTGCTGATAAAGAAGTACTTCTGCCATTGTGCTCTTTATTTCTGAATGCTTGATAAATTTTTTATTGCATAGCTCCATCATCACTGCCTTCTTTTGTGTTTAATTGATCTTTTTCTAATTACAATTTTTATTTCCCATCTCCTTTATTAACCTGCATTTTTTGGTTACATTCTTTGTTACCCTCAGAATTATATCTTAAATTTATAACAGATGATTTTGGATTATTGGCAACTTAGTTTCAATAGTATACAAAATTCTGCTGTTTTGCAGCTCCACACACCCTGATGCTATTAGTGTCACAAATTACATCTGTGTTCATTATATGCCCATCAACATTGATATATAATTAGTTTTAATCCATATAGAAAAAAATTACAAACCAAAAGTACAATTTAGGGGTCTTTATATTTTCCTAGTTACCTTTACCTATGCTCTTTTAAAAATTCTTCATATGGCTTTGAGTTGCTGTCTAGTGTTTTTTCATTTCAGTCTGAAGAACTCATGTTAGCAGTATTTAGAAGGTAGGTCTACTAGCAATGAAACTTCATTAGTTTTGAATAATCTGGCAATGCCTTAATTTCTCCTTCAGTTTTTAAGGATGGTTTTATTGGATATAGTACTCTCTGTTCTCTTCTTTCAGCTCTTGACAATATGTCTTCCCACTGCCTCTGGCCTACATGGTTTCTGGTGAGAGCTGACTGTTAATCTAAATGAGGATCCTCTGTATATGATGAGTCCCTTTTGTCTTGCTACTGTCATTCAAATAATTTTCTGCTCCACCCCTCTCCCTTTCTTTCTTATAAGACTCCAATTACAAAAGTGCTGATTCTCTTCACTCTGTCCCACAGTCTTGCTTGCTCTTGCCTTTAGTTTCTATCCTTTGGTTCCCCTGATAAAGTTATGATTATTTCTTTTAAATTACTGTTTTTCAGTTCACTAATACTCTCTTCAGTTGAGTTTAATCTCTTATTACACCCATACAATGAATTCTTTAGCTTTGTTATTTTATTTTTCATTTCTCAATTTCCTCTTTGATAGTCTTTTTGTTGTTGTGGTTGTGGGCAGGCTCCGAGAATGGAACCTGAGTATCTGGCATAGCAGGTGAGAATTCTGCCACTGAACCACTGTTGCACCACCCTCTTTGATATTCTTTTTTATTGATTCCAATTCTATAGATCAATGCTCCCCTTTGTCTTCTATTAAATTAAACATATCAATCAGAGTTA
Organism: Tamandua tetradactyla; assembly: GCF_023851605.1. Classification (NCBI taxonomy): domain Eukaryota; kingdom Metazoa; phylum Chordata; class Mammalia; order Pilosa; family Myrmecophagidae; genus Tamandua; species Tamandua tetradactyla. Next base: position 27,296,544 of record NC_135349.1, read on the forward strand.
ACTCAATGTCTGTCCCAAAATTCCAATATCTGAATCATCTGCAAGTCTCCTTTCATTCTAATTTTTCCCTTGGGTCCATTTTTTGAAAGTCTGGTAATTTTTTATTGGATGCTGGATATTGGAAAAAAATACATGGAGGGTCTCAAAAATGTTAACTTCATCCAGATTATTTATGGCAAGAAATTAGTTTAAGGTAAAATGCCTTATTCCAACTAGGCATTGAGCTAAATTAAAGCTGGGTTTCAGTCTACGTGAGTCCTTATCTATTTCTAGTCTACCCTTACTCACAGGGTAAGGAGGTCTGACTGCAAACGTGAGTGCTTTCCTGGCCTTGAACTCCACTTTTCCTTTCTTACAGTGCTGTGTGACTGCCAAAAGCTTTGTTTAGATTCTTAGCCTCTTATCAGGCATTTATGCTCCGTTTCTTAATCTTGTCCTATGGTGCTTGTAAATTGGCAAATGTCTCTGGGGCGAAAGTGGTACAGAGTTTCATGTTTACTTCTCTGAGTTTTTCCTTATTACTAGTATCTTGGCCTCTCAAATCCTGGCTTCTTTGGTAGCTTCGAACTCCAATTTTCATTTTCTTAGCCCCAGGAGATGGCAAAGAAATCTGTTTAACTGTCACTTTCTGCTCTAGTTCTTTACCTATTTCCCTGTGCTGCTACAAAACTTAAAATGTTCCCAAGAATAACAATGTTATAAGCTTCTTTTGACGCTTCTTTTGAAGACTTCCCATCTCTAGAGTCTTGGATAGGTGGGTTCTAGCTGTCTTGATGGTTCCTTTCTGCCCCCTTCCATCCATTTTTACTATGTTTTAAATGCATTTTATTCAGATTTTCTGTTGTTCTTATTGGGGCATTTAGTCTGTTGCCAGTTTATCCATCATATTCAAACACTGCAAATTTTTCTCTTTTGTATAATGGGCATTATTAGAATATGATTATATGCCATTGAGAATCACTCTATGGGGATTCTCAGGAGAGAATGATGATGAAGAAAAGGGGGAAGGTGATTTACTATGCTAAATTCTGGTAAAAAAATAAAAACATATGTCCTACCCAAACAGTAAGTGAAAGGATTACTTATCAAGGTGAAGTAGGGAAAGAGAACAAAAAGGACACTGTTTATTGAGCCATCCAAAGGAAAGGCAATGATTGGGATACATGACCACATTTGGGCTTGAAGGAGAAAGGTGAGAAAATGAAGAAAGCTGAAGCTGTGAAAGTAGGGGGGTTCTCAACAAGCTCTGTGGCCACGGAAGAAAATTTCTATTACCATATCTTTGGTCAGGGAATTTGAAACAAGAAACATAGATCCTAATCTTTCTAAACACAACCTATAATCTCCTGTTTGTGCTTCAAGTTGACAAAACAGGAAAAATTTTTAAGGCATTTTTTGTAGTAATATATAGAGAGCTTAAAATTTCCCCTTTTAGTAAATTTCAAGTATAAAATTCAGTGGCATTAATTACATTTCCAAGTTGTGCTATCATCAACACCGATCATCCAGATTTTTATATCTCAAACAGAAGCTCTGCATACATTAAGGAATAAGGCATTCTTCCTCTCCATTCCCTGGTAACCTATAATCCACTGTCCATCTCTATGGAATTTACTTGTTCTAGATATTTCATATAAGCAAGATCACACAATAGCTATTCTTTTGTATCTGGCTTATTTCACTCAATATGTTCTCTTCTAGGTTCATCCATGTTGCAGTATTTATCAGAACTTAATTCCTTTTTATGGTTGAATACTATTCCATTGAATGAATATGGATAGTTATTTATCCATTCATTTATTAATAGACAGTTGGGTTGCTTTCACTTCTGCTATTTTGAATCATGCTCCTATGAATATTGATATACAAATATTTATTTCAGTCCCTGCTTTCAATTATTTTGGCTTTATACCAAACTAATAGGTTGTCAATTATGATGGTAATTCTATTTTCAGTCTTTTGAGGAACTTTCAAACTGATTTCTAGTGACTGCACCAGCTTACAGTCCTGTGAACAAGATTTAAGGATTCAAATTTCTCTGCATCCTTGCCAATACTTTTGTTACTATCTGTTATATATATATATGCATATATATATGTATGTATGTCATACATATGCATATATATGTATGTATGTCATAGCTTCCTAGTAGGTGTGAAGCGGTATCTCATTGTGGTTTTGATTTCATTTCCCTAGTGATCAATGAACTTGAGCATCTTTTCACAGGATTGGTCATTTGTATATCTTCCATGAAAAATATCTGTCCAATCCTTTTCCCATTTTTTCACTGGATTATTTGTCTTTGTGTTGTTAAGTTATTATTCAGTTATTTACATATTCTGGATACTAAACCCTTATGGAATATTTTGTTAGCAATTATTCTCTATCATTCTGTAGGTTACCTTTTCACTTTCTCAATAGTGTCCTTTGACATATAAAAGTTTTTAATTTTAATGGAGTCCCATTTATCTAGTTTTTCTTTTGTTGGTTGTGCTTTGAGTGACATAGTTATAAAATCACTGCCAAATCCAAGGTTACAAGCGTTTCCCCTATATTTCCTTACAGAAGTTTTATGGTTTCTTATGTTTAGGTTTTTCATCCATTTAGAGTTTTTCATCCATTTAGAGTTAATATTTTAATTATTGTGAAGTAGAAGTCCAACTTCATTTTTTTGCGTATTGATATCCATTTTCCTCCAGAAGCACGTTTTGAAGAGACTATTCTTTCCCTAATTAATGCACTTGGCAACTGTGTTGAACATCATTTGGCCATAGATGTGGATTTATTTCTGAACTCTCTATTCTTTTTCATTTGTCTATATGTCTATCTTTAGCTAGTGCCATGCTATTTTGATTTCTGTGGCTTGTTTTGAAAGTGGTAAGTGTGAGACTTTCAACTTTGTTCTTCTTTTTCAATATCCAGTTGGCTATTAAGGGCCCTCTGTGATTTCATATGAATTTGAGAATTGGCTTTTCCATTTTTGAAAAAAAAACAAAGGGGGCTGCTGGGATTTTGATAGGTATTGCATTGAATATTGCATTAAAATTGAAGTTTTCCTACCCATGAACAGGGGATGCCTTTGTCATTTATTTAGGTCTTCATTCATTTCTTTCAGTGGTGTCTTACAAGTTCTTCCCCACTTTTATTAAATTTATTCCTAGGTATTTTATTGTTTTAGATTCTATTGTGCATGGAATTTTTTTTAAATTTCCACCTCAGATTATTCTTTGCTGGTGTGTAGAAACAAGAATGATTTTTGCACATTTGTGTTGTTGCCTGCGATGTTGCTGAATTTGTTTATTAGCTTTAGTAGGTTATGTTGTGGATTATTTGGGATTTTCTGTATAAAGACCATGTTATCTGTGAACAGAGATAGTTTTAGATCTTCCTTTCTAATTTGGATGCCTTTTTTTTTTCATATGCTTGCCTAATTGCTCTGGCTATAACTTCCAGTACAATGTTGAATAATATATTTCTTGGCTGCAAATTTTTTCTTCCTTCAGCACCTCAAATATATCATCTGACTTCCTAATTTCCCCCATGGTTTCTGATGACAAATTAATGCTTAATTCTACTGTGGATCCTCTATATGTGATGAGTTTCTTCTCCCTTGCTGCTCTTAGGATTCTCTCTTTGTCTTTGGCTTTTAACAGTGTGTCTTATTGAGAATTTCTTCAAGTTTATCCTATTGGAGATTGTCTCTTAGATGTGTATATTCATGTCTTTCATAGAATTTGAGAAGCTTTCAGCCACTGTTTCTTCAAATATTCCTTCTGTACCTAACTCTTTGTCTTTTCCTTCTGGGACCTCCATAGTGCTTATGTTGGTATTGTTCGTGCTATCCCAAAAGTCTCTTAGACGCTGCTCACTTTTTTCCTTTTTCTTTCTCTACCTACTTTTTAGACCAAATGATTTCATTTATCCCTCATTCCTTGCTCATTGATTCTTTCTTCTGCCCATTCAAATCTGCTATCAAACCCCTAAACTTTCTGATTGGTTCCTTTTAAAATTTTATAATTCCTCCTTTTGTTCATGCATTAGCTTCCTGGTTTCCTTTAGTTCTATATCCAAGTTTTTCTTCAGCTCATTGAAATTATTTAGGAGAGTTGACTTCACATATTTTTCTCCTGTTGTTTTATTTTTCTTTTGAGTAGGCCATTTTTCCTGTTTCTTTGTGTGTCTTGTAATTTTTTTTTAAGAATGGGCATTTGAATATTTTGATGTACTAAATCTGGAGGTTAGATTTTCCCTCCTACTCACGGCTCTGCAGTGAGGCTTTTCCGCTATGCTTTGTACAATTTATACCGAAGCTATAGAAAAGTCCTTGGTGATCAGTTACATTCTTATTAGGTCTCCCTGAGCTTACATTTTGCCCTGGGCATACACAGTAGCTTTCAAGAATTCGCCAGTTTATGTGACTGTTTCTCTTCCCAAAAAGCAGCTTCTCTCTCAGGACCCTGAGTTGTGTTCTTTATCACATTCACAGTCTTTCACCCCTGGCAGTCACGGTCAGCTCAGTTCTGCTACCCCTTTCTGTAATGGCTTTCCTCCATATTTCTGCTCCCTTTTTTCATGCTGTTTCTCCACCCTGGGTAAATTCCAGGCTAGGCGATCCATATGCATGCTGTAATCAGTATTCCATGAAGTCTTTTGGTGCTGATGTACCAAAATACCCAATATTTTCATTTAGGTGCACAAAATAGAAGGCTTGTTCTTGAATGCATACAAGCTGCCATGCTGCTGCTGTGGGGTACACACAAACTACTACCCAGAACCAAGGAAGAAGGAGGGTCCCAAACAAATGAACTCATGCCATCCCTTTACTACTGTTTTTAGGACTTTTTTCCAATTCAGCATCCATTGAGCTTTTCTCTATCATAGACTGTCTTCCAGCATTTTGGAAAAATTGATTCTGACTGTTTCTGCCCATTTCTCACTGTTTCTAATAGGGCACCACATAGAATACTGATTACAGCATGCGTATGGATAGCCTAACCTGGAATATCTTCCTGCACCATTGCGCTGGTTTGAAAGGATTTATGCACCCTAGAAAAGCCATGGCTTAATCCTAATCCAATCTTGTGGGAGCAATCGTTTCTCTTAGACTGTATTTAGCACTGTATGGTGGAGACTTGATTATATTATCTCCATGGAGATGAGACTCAAGGGTAGGTATTAAATTGGATTAGGTGGAGATGTGTCTCCACCCATTCCAGGCGGGTCTTGATTGCTTTACTGGAATCCTATAAAAGAGGAAACATTTTGGAGAAAGCTGGAGATCTGGAGAGAGCAAAAGCAGGATGACATAGCCATGAGAAGCAAAGAGTCCACCAGCCAGCGACCTTTGGAGATGAAGAAGGAAAGTGTCTCCTTGGGAGTTTCATGAAACAGGAAGTCAGGAGAAAAAGCTAGCAAAAGACATCATGTGCCTTCTCACTTGAGAGAGAAACCCTGAACTTCATCGGTCTTCTTGAACCAAGGTATCTTTCCCTGGATGCCTTAAATTGTACATTTCTATAATTTGTTTTAATTGGAACATTTTCTTGGCCTTAGAACTGTAAACTAGCAACTTATTAAATTCCCCTTTCTAAAAGCGACAATATTGCATTCCGCAGCTAGAAACCTAGAACAACCATCTTGCTAATGTCACTTTCAGAGGGCATTTTATAGAGGTCAATCTCCCAGGACACGGAGAAGGTAGGAGAGTCAGTCTGGGTCAGAGGCAACACAGAATTATCAGCACATAACAAACTAGGTAAAGGAGTAAAGTCTTTGATAATATGGAGGCAATCAAATCCAGACAGTAAAGGAAAGATCTAAAACTATAAGAAGGATAGTTCTTCCATCCTAACCAGAGGAAATTCTAAGAAAAGGAAACAGGTATGGATAGGCTTGTGGTGAGAACATGGAGGATTTTTTCCAATGACTTCTATTTTCCCAAAATATATGAAGTCATAAATCAGAGGAGCATAAGAGGTATGGGGAGTGAGTATAAGATGTTTGAAGAAAGAAGAGAAAATATTTAATAGTCATATGGAAGATACAGGGGTAATCTTACTGGGGAGACATTTTAGGATGGTAGAGCAATATTGAGTACCCATGCAAGGTTACTGGTCATGAATTTTAAGTGAAACTAATTCGTCTGCTTGTTGGATTTTTCTATGCTAATATTTAACAACTTAGAGAGACTTGACCATATGGGCAAGATGAAAGAAGAAAGAGACAGTTGAATTAAGATGTCTTCAATAGAGTAATTAAAAAAAAATGGGTCATGAAATCTAAACTGGATAAGGAGGCAAGCAAAGACAGGAGAAGATGGTTGAAAAATTGAAAGGTGATGATCAATGGACTGGAGGACTGTGAAGATGGGAAAAATGTTGCTTTGAAGGTCCTAGAAAATATTAACAGGAACATTAAGTGATAGACTAAAAACTGAGTTTAAAGCATATTTTAGAAAGGGTGAGAGGTACAATAACTGGTGGCACAAAGTTCAGGGTATGAATATTGGAATGAGTGAGTAAGGTAAGATAGAATAAAGATGGTTGGAGGAGAAGAGGCCAAAGAACCTAATGACTAGTATATCCATAAAAATTTAAGTCACCAAGAACAAGTGAATAATGAAATTTAGGGACTGTCTGCCTCCAGTTTCATACCACACACATGTGCACACACACACACACACGTAATAGCTAAAATATTTTAGATGGTGTCCAATGGCCAGGAGATCAAGCTCCCTACCCTTTACAATAGTTTTGTACCATCATGAAATGATTTTCATAAACTCAGCTGAATTTCCATGTGTCTCCATTTTAAGGAGAAGATTCTAAGGTATAGCAAAGCCACATATTTAACAGCTTCTGAACCTAGCTTGTGTTAAGCTTTACATAATAAAAGAAATCTATTAAGGTTTTGAGAGAAAATAATTATAGAGGAAATTTTGACTTCCTCCCAATATGCATTTGTCTTATTGAGAAGCAGCTATGTGGTTTGGGTGGAATTGAGTCTACCTTCAGGTTAATTAGCATAATGGATTCCCTTTGTACATGGTTGGCTTAGGTTGAGCAAGTAGAATAAGTTGTACCAATCAGAGTGAAGTTCAGGACTTATGTTTGATGCTTGGGGAAAGAGAAGTTCTCACAGACTTGTCCAGGGATGAAGCCTGAAACTACTTAAGTTATATCACTATAACAGCATCAGGAGGGGACAACCTAGAGGATGACAGAGAAATTGAAGAAGAATCTTGATCAAATCATTACTGAAACCCAATTACTCTAGACTTCTTTTTGTTATTTGAGTCTATAAATTCCATCCACATTTAATTGTTTGTTCAAGTTTTCAGTAAATTGTAACTGAAAGCATCTTTACAAAAAAAAAATATTTGACATGCCTTCTTTTGTGCCCAAATCAAGTATATCCAGGTCATCTTCAAGATGGAAGCTGAAATTTAACCAAGATTAAATCCTCTTCAGGGTGCTCACTGATAAGCTAATGTTCTGTTTCATGCAATGCTTTGACAAAAGTTCTCGAATGGGAGTCCTCCGGTCAAATAACTGAATGCTTAGTGACCTGGGGATTTCATTTGAATTAAGATACACCTGTTCTCAGGAACATCCCTTGGATACTTCCAGCAGAGGCTGTGGTCTGGTTTTAGGCAAGGAGCAGTTTTTGTGCAAACACACTCCCCATCAACAAAAAGGTTCTTCTCTATATATGCACACTTACTCCAATATTCTTTTCTTTATAGGGTCCCTGCTCCTTGAGATCAAAACTTATTTAGGCACTTAAAATTTGAAATATAGCTTGCTCTGATGCCCCAAGGGAACTCAGTAGAGAGACCGCTGACAGCTGATTAGGTCAGAAATGCATCCGTATCAAACATGCCTATTGACAATCTCACTTGAAAACCAAGAGCAAACCTTGCCCATTAGGCTGCTCAGTCAGCCTCATTGTTGTGTGCACCTAATGAGGAAAGATACTCAGAAAGAGTTCATGAAAGGACAGTACCTCCCTCTAAACTGGCAACCAAGCTTACTGTTGTGTAAAGCACCATTTGATTTACCTACTAGAGGAAAAGTTCTTATTTAAAACTGCAGGATCTAGGCAAAGAAACAGCTAACCAGGCTCTCCTTTAGAAACCTGGGCTTATTAGACTAAGGAGCAAAAAATACTCAGAATCGAAAATGTTAACTTCTTTGCCAGTATTTTATTCAATAACAAATGAGTTTTAGATCCTGGTTTTCTTATGTCTAACTGCAAGTGTCTTCAATGTGCAATCAGATCTTTCCAACAACTAAGCCATAGGCATAGGGTACATCAGGAACTCCATTTGCACCAGAGCAGGGCAAGGAAATAGTATTTTAGATATATGTTTATTTTGAAGATTCGAAGGCTAAAATTATGGAGTTAAATAACTTATCCACAATCACACAGCAAATAAGTGCTACAGCGGAGTTTTAATCTGATAGCACATTTCTTCTCCTTTAACAGTTCTTAGACAACCCTGGATATACATTGGAATCACCTGGGGATCTTTAAATATATATACTGATAAAGAGCTCCCACCCAAGGCCAAAATTAAGTAATTTGGTAGGGGCTTAATCATTCTACTTTTTTTTTTTTTTATCTCCCCCGCACCACAGGTTTAAATTACTACAGGGGGTGAGGAAAATGGATAAACAGAGCTTATCAAACTTTAATGTGCATCTATTTATACAAATCACTAGGGAATACTGTTGGCATGTAGATCCTAAATCAGTAGGTATGGGGCAGGACCTGATATTCTGCATTTCTTACAAGTTATAAGGTGATATTGATACTCTGTGTCCAGGAACCACACATTGAGGAGTAAAACTGTATAGAACTGGTTCTTGAACTTGAGAATGAATAAGAATCATCTAGAAAGCTAATAAACAATACAGAAGCTCAGGCTTGTTAAAGTAGAATAGGCGCTGGTTTTACATATTTGTATCTACGTCACCAAACCACTCTTCTGCAGGCTAATGCATTCATTTTAAAACTTGGCTGCAGATGACAATCACCTATGAAGCTTAAAGAAAAGCGAAAAGTGATGCCTCGGTCCCTGCCCCAGGGATTTTGATTTAATTGATCTGGGTCGAAAGCCCGGGCTGACTCTAAAAGCTCCCAAGTGATTCTAATATGTAGCTTAGGTCGCAACCCATTGGCATATGCTGCATTCTAACAATGTATTCAATAATAAAGATAAGCTGGGGGTTACTTAAAAATACAGGTTTCTTGACCATATCCCATTCATTGTGTATTATAACCAATGGTAGAGTAGCCTGAGAATCTGTATTTTTAACAAGTACCGCAGATTGTTTTTTGATCAAGCAGGAATTAAAAATATAGTTCAACACTGGGCAGGGAAGCAAAATGACCCCAAGAATGTATAAAGATTTTTTCTTTTCTTTTTGGCTCCAGAATGGATTTCATCTCTCTCATTGAATCTTGAAAATTTGGATTCCATCGTCTAAATGTCAGAAACTGAGTGTTGGTTAATGTTCAGTTTCTACCACTCACTACAGTCATTGTTTGGTCTCAGGGTTTTGGAACCTATTTTCTTTATTTTTAAAAGAAGGGCTGCCACTCTATTCAGTCTTTAAGGGCTTTTCTATCATTATATTACAGGAAGAAGGATAGTGAAGTAGATTTCCACTGTTTGCCCCTCCAGAATCTATTCCACCTTCTTCCAGTAGCATCCTTGTATTCGTGTGAGGATTTATTCTTCCTCTCCTATACTCTGACCCAGTTTCAGGAATTGAAACATAACTCAGACTTAAGTCCATCTGTGTATCCCATACCCCCAGCCCATTGATTGATTCAATAATGAGCACAGGACCCAAATAGAGCCACAAAATAAAGCAAAGCAAACAAAGTTTTTGTTGTTGGGAGACAGGCAAGTGCCTTTCCCCCACTGGAGCTGAACAGGAGGGGATTTGAAGAGGACGTGCTATATGTATCTTGCCTTCGTGAGGGAGAGCCTGGATCATTGAGCATGAGAATGAAACCAACATAATAGTAAAACTGAAATATGGAGATAAAGCACGTCTGGTCACATTGTTTACAACTGTACCCTAGATTCAGCCATGCTTGAAGACATTCCTCTTTGATTTTTATAATATGAGCTCATTTGGATTTCACATAGGCTAATTTGAATTGAGCGGTCATTCACTTGGATTCAAAAGAGACTTCATTGAAGTTGTTAGTATTTTGAAGGTTACTCAGTTATAACCCACAAGACCATGGAAATTAATCTAAAACTTAAAAATAATATACACCAAACTGAAATTTGGCAGAAAAATCTAGACTTTGGGATGTTTTCAACTGGGCATTGGGAGGAAGGAAAGAGTGTGGCTTGCAAAGGTCATCCTATATAATGACAAGAGAATTTTTTAATTTGTCATTAAAATATTCAAAAAGTTCAGAGCACTCTCCTTAGAGCTGTACCTCTCATATCATTGTCAGACCCCTTAGAGCTCTTAGTGATGGTTCAGTAACTAAAAGGACTATGAATCTGGAGCGTTTTTAAAAAGATTCATCATAATTTATAAGATAATAAAACTAACATATTAATTTTTAATTACTAATAAGAACAAAAATTTTCATTTTAGTTGGTTCTCAAACAAGGGACATTTTGTCACCCAGGGAATATTTGACAATGTCTAGACATTTTTAGCTGTTGGCATCTGGTAGCCAGAACTGCCAGGGATGCTGCCAAACACACTATACTGTACACAAAAGCCTCCCAACAAAGAATTTCTAGCCCTAAATTCCAGTAGTGCTGAGTTTGAGAAACTCTGAGCTCAGGGATGATTATGTAGGCTAAAGGCATGAATCCAGAGGGTTCCTAGGCTGGATAAGTCCTAACACCAAGATGGGCCAGTCTATCTAAGACTATCAACAGAGAAGACAGGATTTAACGAAAGCATATGCTTGCTGAATCACCATGATGATATTTCTTTTAGCTGCCAGTATTTTGGAGCAGCTAGAAGGAAAGACCTGAAACTGTGGAATGGTAATCCATATACCAAATATTGAAATCTGTTTGTAACTACTTGTTGAAATGTGCTTTAAAAATTAGCCCCCCCTTTTTTGATATATGTTATATTTCACAATAAAAAGTATTTTAAAAAGAATTAAAAAAGGAAAATCCTCCTACAGAAAAAGAATAAATTGACTTAAGTAAATTTTAGAAAATAATATTTAGACCAGAGACAAGAGGAAATGTACATAAACACTGAATTTTATTTTGTAAATTTGTTTCTTTCACAGGGGTATGGGCTAGATTCTGAAAGTATTTTACATCTATACTAGGATTGAACAAATAAACAAATAAATGATAGATAATACAAATCATATTTGTTACTAGCAGACAAAGAAGTTAAAAAATAAGCAAGGAAGAAAGGGGAGATGAATTTGCATTATTGGATTAGAGTCAGAGACAGTGCGAAATCATGTCTAATTATGTATATATACTCATACCTTAATATTTATACTACATATTATAAATATACTGATATTTATTTTAGTATAGATGCACAGTGATACATATATCCAGAAATAATGATAGATATGTTGTATACATATATGTACTTCCTTGCTCTGCTTGCTGAAAGGACCCAGTAGCAATGACATTCCTACAGCCCTGAGAACACTTCCACCCAGATCTTGGTTTCTAAATTCCATTATACTAAGAGAAATGACTGATTCTGAAGATGGGAAGGAAATTTACAACATGTGATTGGAGTATCTTATAGTACCAGAAAGTAAGGAAGTGCTCTAAACCAAATGGAAGAGGGCATGTCAGAGGTATACAGGTGCCAACCCAAAAGAAATCCCATCGGTCAAAGCTGGAACAATTTGAGCAACAAAATACCTATGTAGTATTGGATTATAATAAAAGTATAAAATAAGTATATACAAAGATAAATAAATTATTGAATGAATAGGTAGACAGGGGAGAAGAGATAAATCTTCCTCACAGAAAAATTCCAAATAATATTTGTACATATTCCCCTATCCAAAAGGTAGAGCTTTGAACCTGAGCTGGACTTAGTGACTTCCATTCAAAGAACAGATTATGAAAAGAGAAGAATGTTAACTTTGCAGTAGAAAGACCTGGCAGACCATTTATTTTGGTTTTCTAAGCTGCTCTAGCAAATACAATGAAAGGCATGGATTAAACAATGAGAATTTAACGGTTCACAGTTTTGAAGCTGGGAAAAAGACCAAATCAAGGCATCATCAAGGCAATGTTTTTTCCCTGAAGACTGGTGCTCTGGTTCTGGCTGCCAGTGATCCTTGGTCCTTGGCTCCTGTGTCACATGACAAGGTACCTGGCAGCCTCTCCTGGCCTCTCCCTTCTCTTCTGGTTATTGGCCTGCTTTCTATGGCTTTCTCTCTGTGTGTGAATTCCATTCTGCTTATAAAGGACTCCGTTAATAGGATTAATATCCATCCTCATTGAGTTGGCACACGCCTTAACTGAAGTAACCTCATCAAAAGATCCTAAGTACAATGGGTTCCCACTCACTGGAATAGATTAAGTTTCAGAGCATGTGTTTCTGTCTCCAAACAACCACACCATCTTAACCAAGTGATCAAATTAATATCACCAATGACCACTGGTAGTATATATCCCCAACATAATGTTATGATAAGGGCACATTACCTCTGGTATAACCTCAGTCTGATCATGAGAAATACATCAGCCAAATCCAAATTGAGGGACCTTAACAAAATGCCTGAATAGGACTCTTCAAGCCTGTCAAGGTTAGGAAAAAAACAAAGGAACACCAATAACCAACACTGACCAAGAAAAACAAGGAGATTTGATGACTAAATGCAACATGGTATCTTGAATTTCATCCTGAAACAGAAAAAGGACATTGGTGGAAAAAAATTATCTGGGGAAATGCAAATAAATATTAGAATTTCATTTAAAATTAAAGACAGTTTTGTTTCTGAGTTTTGATAGATGTACCATAGTCAAGTAAGGTGTTAATAGGGGACATTGTGTCAAGGATACATGCAGACAGTCTGTACTATCTTTGAAAACTTTCTGTAAAATCTAAAATTATTGCAAAATAAAATGTTTATTTAATATGTCATGTTACAGTATTAAAGTTCGTGGTAGATGTGAGGGAAAAAATCCTCAGTTGATTCAAATGTTCAGCCAGGATTGAGAACCACCTTCTCAATGAGTAAGAAGATAAACTTCCACATCAGTCTCTATGATTATAAATATGTAAACACATAAACACAAAATTTAAAAATCATCAATATTTGTTATAAATGGATCATACTGTATATATATTAACTTTTCAAATTGAGGTTGTCATTTATATATACATAGAGGCATTATATCCCGTGATAATATGGGTATACCATCATTTGGTCAACCATTCTCTACTTGGTAGACATTCAATTCATTACATTTTGTTGTCAATATGTCCCACTGTCTTATTCCATCAGCAGATCTGTGATGTTGATTTAAATGCATTTTCATGGTGGTTTTGTTATCCTTCCTTCACAAAGGAATGTCTTCTCTTTTTGTCTGTTGAAAATCCTTTTCTCTTCCCAAATGAACAATGACACCTGCTGAACTGTTGCCCACTTTCAGTTTTTTTGGATTCACACTCTACCCTTCTCAAGCCCTAAGCTGGAAAACCATTGTCTCCTGTGCACTAAGGTGAAAGGCATTGCAAGTTGCTCAGTAACATAGGGTCAGTGAGAAGGATGAATGAGAGAGCATGCCAAGACTGGACAGAAACACACTCATGGGGTGGAGGGATGAGATGAGGGGAAATTAAGACTGGTCCCTGAGAAGGCAGTGGGTAGTTCAGACACAGTGTCCTAGGAGAACCGCTTTTCCTCCTTGCTTTATCCATGATTATAACATGCAAATCAGATCTTGTCCCTCACTACTCCCTGCTACTCTAACTCTTCATTGGTTTTCAATTTCACTTTAAATAAAAATAACCTCCATAGTGTGATCTCAAGGACCTGCATTTATTGCCTTTCTTTCTACTACTTCTTTCTCTTGCTTGCTTACTCCACTACAGTCACTGATTACTAATAAGCTCATTACTACTTCATGCTTCTATAATTGTAGTTCCTTGAGTATGACTGGCTTCACCTTGTCTCTCAATTCTCACTCACATGTCACCTCTTCAGACAGGCCTTCTCAACACCCTTAATTAATCTAGCTTTTTGTTTTTGTCATTGCACAATATTTCTTCTCTTCCCAACACATTTCACAATTTTCAAATGCTTTCTGTTTTACATACCTCCCTTGCTAGATGGACTCTCCATGAGGACAAGAACCTGACTATCTGATTTATCTCTGTATCCCTAGTGTTTGGAAGACAGTAGATACTCAGTAAATATTTTAATGACTGGATGAATAAATTTATCAAGAACTATAAATGGTCTAAGATTTTTCTCTAGCTATGAACTGATAAGTCAGCCTTTCACAGTTTCATGGATGCTAGTGGAAGACAAAAGACTTCCGAGCCAGAGATGACAGAAAGTGTATTACTCACAGCAATAGCAATAACAATAGCTAAAATATCAGTAATTGTGATGATTCTCTTAGCCCAAATTTCCACATCATGAAGCAGAAAGGGTTAGGTGATATTTGTGCATGCCAGGGGTATGTTATAGCAGAGGAACTCTGAGCTTAGGGAATCCAAATCTTTTATAACAAGCAGTAAGCATGCCTTCTTGTTCCATTTTCCAGGGCTGATCAATACACAGACATCCAGGAAAGATGAGCCAGAAAAAAATCAGTCAGTGCCTCTGCTCACAAGACAGGTAGAAATGCAAGACACCCACGAAGAACTGTCTTTCAACATCAAAAACAAGTGGATAATTTCGTTTCAAGATTTAAAAGTACTGAGAATTATATTGGTGACTGATGGTATATACATATGATCGAATATTGTACTGCTCCAATAAGGCAGTTGTGAGTCATGCAACATTGTGAATGAACCTGTGGGAAAGAAGTGTAAGTAATGAAGTATCAGTGGCAGAGAGAGTTCAAATAGAGTTGAGAGGCTATTCTGGAGGTAGGCTTCAATTAGATATTGCTACCTGTAATAACTTGCACCCCAACCAGGGCCATTCCAGCTAATCCTAAAGATTAAGGCAACGTATAAGATTCCACAAGGGTTCCATGCATTAGAGTAACTTTTCAGAAACCTACAACCTCCAGATGCGTCCCTGGAACAGATAAGTCCTGAAACCTGGAGGGCCCAGCCTCTCCAGAACATCAGACAGTTCCATCTCCCTACCCCATATTATTGACAGACCCTTCCAACATGAAAAATGTAGAATGACAATAGAGCAAACACCCTTAAAGAGAGGGATAGAAAGATCAAAGGTGATGATGGAGTTATACAGAGAAGACAAGATTAACAGATGATTATTGCTGAATCATTAAAGTGCTCTCTTTCAGTCTCCAGTATCTTAGAGTAGCTAGAAGTAAAAACCTAAAATTGTGGAATTGTAGCCCATACCAAACTCTGAAATATGTTCTACAACTAATTGTGGTGCTGTACTTTGAAATGTATTGCTTTTTTGTATGTATGTTATTTTTCACAAAAAAGTCGATAAAAAATATTTATGCCTTCTAGCCTCCTATATTCTGGAGCAGCTAGAAGGAAAAATCTGAGAGGCTCATATGGCAGCCCAAGACAAATTCTGGGAGTTGTCCAGTAACTACTTATTGAAGAGGGCTTTGAAAACTATTGCTTTTCTATTTCTTTGCTTTGTATATATATATGTGATATTATACAATCAAAATGGTATTAAAAAAGATTTAAAAGTAGTATGTCCTGTGTTATTTAAGCAGAACTCATGCAATAATAGTGAATCCAGATCTTGAGTTTTTCCAAAATATTCTTATATATCCTGTACAATCCCCGCAGTAGGGAAGGTGTTGAACACAGTATCCGGCCTTTAGAGATGGAAATTGGCAGTGAAGTACAAAGCACCAGGTTCCAAACAATGGCCTTGTTTTCAAGTTGAAGTTCTAGTACATGACAGAAAAGACCAAAAAGGACATTTGATTCTAATGTCTTGGAAATCATAGACGTGTGAAGCTCTGTGAGCATGGGGATAGTATTTACCTTGCTCATTTTTGTGTCCCTGGCACCTGAGACAGGACCTGTACATAGAAAGCATTCATTATTGTTGAATTAAGGAATGGATAATGGAATGAATAAATAAACCAATGTGGAGAAGGTTCTGATTTTACCTCTATCAGGCATCAACTTCTACTTCTCCTCCTGGGGTCTGGTGTCTTAGAAATCTCAACTATAGCTTGGCTCCTGAATACCAAGCCTCAAAGTAGAATACAGATATTTACATTTCATTTTTGCCAAACTTTCTGAGGGCCTTGGAAAACCTGAACTTGGCCTTCAGTAGGCTCAGCTGGGTGAAACTGAAGACTGCAGAGGTGGAGCAGCGTGATTCAGGGGGGTAGCTGGTGTAACTGGATAGAGAAGCACTCGTGTGTTTCAGTTATCACATTGACCAGTATTTTAAGTTTAATTATGAAAATTTGGGTGAGTCTCTGCAAAAACAGCAACTTTCAGATACTATTGATGAGAATTTAAGTTGACAATATCCATTAAAAACAAAATGGCCCAAGTGATTCCATTTTTTACTGTATCTGTCCTCGTGACACACTGGCGTACATACTGCAACATCATTTACCTTAATGAAAACTTAGAAATAACCCAAATATCCATCAACAGAAATATAGCTAAACAAAGCAGAATGGAATATCCTACAGCCTTGAAGTAAAAATATTTTAGAATGAAGACATTATGAAATGATACAATTGATGTAAGACATACAGTGATTCTGTGTGTTTTCATACATGTGATGGAGGTTTCCCAAACTGATGATAATAGCTATCTTTGGTAATAGGGAAAAGAAAAAGGGGCTGGGTTGGTGGTTAAAGGAGACTAACTTTATATGGAAAAATTCTTTTTTTGTGGGAGAGTGAATTTATATGCAGTATAGCATAGTGGTTACTTAAGTGCATGATATTTCAAGTTAGATACCTGAGTCTGAATACTGGCTTTGTCACTTATTAACTGTGTAAACTTGAACATACTGCGTAACCCTTTTGTGCCCTGCTTTCTTCTTCTATAACACAGAAATAATAATAATACCTGCCTCATAAGGCACTGAGGTCATTCAAAGAGTTAATGCAGATAAAACGCTTGGAACAGTACTTAGTACATAGTAAGCCATGAATAAGGGCTATCTATTATTATTTGTGACTGACATAATTAAAATTAATTTAAAATATCACTCATAAAATAAAGGAAAGGAAGAATAAAGAAGATAGAAAGTTTTATGTTGCTTTTTCCAAAGTAAGGGTGGGTTTTGATTAGGAGACAGTATTTACAAAACAAAATGTCTTCTTGAGTCATCTGGAAGTGTCATCCTCTTCCCCCCACAATAGGGGTAATTATCACTGCTTGGAGCTATTTCTTTAACACACATCCAATCATGAGGTGACAGCCCAAGAGTTCAGAGACAGGGAAATGCCTTTCTCTCTTTCTCTCTCTCTCTCTCTCTTTTTAAACATGATCTAAATTTAACAAGCCCATTAAAGCAAATGTTTCAACAGGCGACATTGAACTGATTACAATATTTAATAAATCCTACTACCAAACTAGGGCTTTTAAATGACAGCAAGGAACCAAAGTTGTGCTATATTCATGCCTTTTGTGCCAAGATCTTGTGGGAGTGTTAAATAGGGAACCCCCTTTGAGCGCATCAAAAATAGGGAAATAATTATGATTACCTGTAAAAGTGCCATTTAGAGTTTCCAATTCTCTTGATATTGATGTTTGAATTGTGGGATTCCAGCTTTTATTCCATGGCAGAGTGAGATGCCATTTCAATGGAGAGACAAAAATGACAGTGTTCTGACTCCTTAAAATCGGGCTAAAGATGTCAAGTTCCCATCCTGGCTTCTTTCCTAGATGTATGTCATTGGGTGGGTCACCTCATCTTTCTGGATTTTATTTGCTCAGCTATAAAACAAAGGGATTTAACAAGAGCAGGGTTTTGCTTTGCTCATCTATGCTTCCACGATTACAGTTCTAGAGTCATTTCCACTTCCTAAGTGCCTGGAGCGTGAAAATTGATTCTAGGAATGCATAACTTCTGTTCCCTGTGTACGTGTGCTTCCCCTATACATCCTGAAGTCCTTGTGCTCAATACTGCTTTCCTGCTGGAGTCTGCAAGCTGGAAGTCTGACTCATTAGGGTGGGAGGTAGGATCTTCCCATTCTGAAAAGACTTTTCCTGGTACCAAAAAGAGGTGAATCTGTAGCCTGGAAATAAGAACCGTGGGAGTAGGCCTTGACAGTGTCTGGGTCTGTCCCTAAAATGCTTTCTAAGTGCCTTTCAAGTTGTCTGTTCACCTCTCTGAGTGCCTTCTTTCTGTGGATGACAGCACCTCTGAGTTTTGGTGCTCTGTGTGTGTGTGTGTGTGTGTGTGTGTGTGTGTGTGTGTGTTTCTATACTTCCAGTATTTCTATCTTTCAGGAGCAGCTCTTTGGCTCTTCCTTGGGGCATGTGTCTCCTGGTATCTACATCCCAGCCTGTTTCTGTGCATTTCTTTCTCCCCTGCTATTTTTGGTTCTGAATTCAGTGATCTTTATGGCTTATGGCTTGTGTGGGTGTCTGAAATACTTGGGGCTTTTGAAGCTCCAAAATTTACAGCAAGATAAAAAAAAATAGTCAGCCTCAGAAAGTTCCAGTGCAGGGAACCAGCCCAAGGGTAACTGCCCTTTATATCCAGCGATCACAGCCCTGGGGAAAATCTTCCTCCTCTCAGAGGCCCTTGGCCCAGAGCTTGATGGGAGGCACTAAAATGAATCAGCCAAGCCCCAGGCTCCCCAGAGGAAGGGAGAACAAACCTGAGAGCTATGTATCATCTCTATATTTCTGCCTCATAGCTGTGGGCTGCTTAGAAAAAGCCCAAGGAGGTTCCTATATCAGGCAAGCTGACAGCCTCACCCTGCTCTGGTTCCCAGGGAAATCATGTTTTGGTTGATCATGGGATTTGCTTGGAATACCAGCCTA
Organism: Tamandua tetradactyla; assembly: GCF_023851605.1. Classification (NCBI taxonomy): domain Eukaryota; kingdom Metazoa; phylum Chordata; class Mammalia; order Pilosa; family Myrmecophagidae; genus Tamandua; species Tamandua tetradactyla. The sequence goes on from NC_135349.1 coordinate 27,315,674, forward strand.
GGTATAAATACACAGAAGAAAAGCAGATACCCTCCCGGAAGATGTACCATACATTCCTGAGGCTGGCAGCTAAGCCGATTTCTCCTTGCCATCCCTTCTTTAGTACCTGGATTCACAAGGAGGGGCATGAGGCACAGCCTGGCTGAAACAGAACTGTGCTAAGATGCCACACCATCCAAATCAGTCCTCGCTGCATTTGTTCCCACCTACTTCTTCCTTCCTGCCCACCCTGACCAGAGGCCACATTATGGCATGACCTGGTCTGTACTACCACAATCTAATATGGTGTTTGGGATACAGTCAAGGAAAATACATGCATACTCAGTTTGTGAAAATGTAGGACCACCCCTCCCCAAAGAAAGGCACAAAGAGGTCCGAAGCCAGACAGAAGACTGTGCAACCTTTGACCTTTGGACAGCCCCTTCCTATTCCCAGTCAGGGCTTTAAATTCCCGACACCATTGCCTCTCCCACGTCTGCCTCAGTTTACGTTCTTCAGAAAGCCCAGAATGCTGCAGAAGGAATCAGTGAAAACGACTGCTTCTGAGTAGGAGAACCAGAATATCAGAGTTGAAAAGAGGAATTAATCTAGCCTGTATAAAAATGCCCTTTGATTTTTAAATCTTCTTTAAGAATTATCCAGTCTAATATAAATGTATACCTTAGTTTGAATAGGTAATACTACACAATGTAAAGCATCTTAAAAGGACAAGTATATCCAGGGACAATGAAGTTTTCCTTCTATGCCTGAAGTAGTCAGAATAATGCCTCCTCCAGCCACATCCCAATTTCCAGAACCTGTGAATAAGTTACCTCACATGGCAAAAGGAATTTTGCTGATGTGATTAAGTTAAGGATCGTGAGATGGGGGAGATTATCCTGGATTATCCAGGTGTGTCCAATGCAATCAGATGGTTCTTTATATGAGGAAGGCAGGAAGGCAGAGTTTAAAAAGGGGCTGTAATAACAGAAGCAAAGATTGGAGAGGTGTGAGTGGAGTCTAGAACCTGGAGAAGACAAGGAAATGAATCTTCCCCTAGAACGTCCAAAAGAAACGCAGCATTGCCAACCCATGGTAGACTTCTAACCTCGAGAACTTTAAGATAAATGTGCATTGTTTAAGTCAATGTATTGGTATTGGTAGTAACTTGTTATAGAGACAATATGAAACATGTTCAGTTCCTGACTCCTCAGTTTCCATTCCCAGAGGCAATACTCCTTCCTGTTTTTGTGACTCCTTCTAGAAATAGTCTATGTCTATTCAAGCATATATGTGATAGTTACCTAGAGGCATTTAAATAGAGAGAGAGATACATAAATCCATAGATAGATACATGGGTAGACGGATACATAGGGAAATAAACTGATGCATAGAAAGCATAAGTTACATGAATGTCCCCATATCTATCTACCCATCTATTTCATCTGTCTGTATTAGTAAATATAAGCTTTTATAAAAGTTCTCACGCAACTGTGGGGATGCACACATCCAAATTCGATGGAGCCGGCCATAAGCCGGCGACAATGATGAACACCTTGGGTGAATTCCCAGGAAGGGTTGGCTGGCTGATGTAGAGATGAAAGTTCTCTTCTGACTGCTGAAATGGACACGTTCCCTAAGTGTCTTCAACTGTTTGGATTGTGTCTAACTGATTGGATTCTCTCATTGTGGAAAACATTCCCCTTATTAATCATTGATGTAGTCAGTCATAGATGCAATCAACTGACTGATGATTAAGTCCATGAAAATGTCCTTGCAATAACAGTTGAGCCAGTGCTTGCCTGACCACACAACTGTGCACCATCACCTAGCCAAGCTGACATAAGAACTCAACCATCACACTATCCATCCACCCACCCACCCACCCATCCATCCATCCATCCATCCATCCATCCATCTCTATTTATCTATCATAAAAGAACGTTGTATGAATGTGTAGGGTGTGTATGTGTGTCTTTGCTTTATTTTTTCAGATAATATGTACTATACACTTTCCTATGCTTATTTCTCCTAACAGTACAGTTTGGTGAACTTTCCATATCAGTGCATAAAGCATATGCTTCTTTCCTTCAAAAACAGTTTTAAAAAAATTATGGTAAAAACATTAGCTAGAAATTCCTTGAGACTCAGTCTGTCTTGCTTTCTTGTTTTTAGCTACACTGTTCTGCAAGGGAAATGTACTTCCTGAGGTGCCCTATTTTATACATAATTCAGCATGTGCTGACTGAGGAGAAGAATGCTATCTTTTTTCTGTTACCCCCTGCCCCTCTCTGTTTCTTCGTGTCTTTTTCTAATAGAAAGAAGACAAACTCAAGCCAGAATAACTGGTATGAATAAGTAGTACCTGGACAAACTTGCACTTGTTTCATACCTATACTTGGTCCATTTGGAAATTACCAGCCCAAGTAACACCCATTTCTCTGAAATCAGATAATCCTGGGTTCAAAGCCTGGCTGAACACTTGCTGGGTATGTAGAACTGCCCCACTTGCTTTATCTTGGAACATAACCTCTGATCATAATGTAACACTGCTCATGTGTCCAGGGCAAGAATTCACTCAGTGATGTTGACTATTAAATTGAACGAGATGTCATGAATAAAGCACCTAGCACAGTGCTTGTGGTTGGGGTTCCCAAGACCATCCTCAGTTCAATGATTCACTGGAAGGATTCACAGAACTCAGAAAAGCTATTTTATTCATGATTATAGTTTATAACTGTGATAGGATATAGATGAAAATCAGCAAATGCAAAGGGTAGACAACAGAAGAGAAAAATGCGAAGGGTAGACAACAGAAGAAATCAAGCATAAGCTTCCAACTGTTCTTTCCCACTGCATGGACAGTGTTTAGCTCTCCCAGCAATTATGTGTAATAGCACTTGCAATGATGTGTAATAGTACTTGCAAAGTCTCATGAGACAGGGAAGCTCAGCCAAAAAACAAAGATGTCCAATGTTTTCACTGGGGATCCATCACATAGGCATTGCCCACATGACTGACATTACCTACGGCCAAGTCCCAATCTCCCCAAGAGGTTAAATTGTCACAGAGTGGCCCAAAGTCCCAGACATAGAAAGACAGACATTCACCATAAATCACCTTGTTGGTATAAACTCTCTTGTGTGGGCTGAGACCCCAAGTATACACAGACGGTCTCATTGGGCCTAATACTACAAAAGCCCAGAGGTGATCTCCCAGGAGTTAGTCAAGAGCAATTCTTGAGGACATTTGTAATGCACAGGGTTTGGGCAAACCAGGCCTGCTGAGTTAACTCTTTATATATACAGTGCCTATCAGAGTACATAAAGATTTGTACATTTCCCCACAAACCTTCCTCTCTCCTGACTCAAACAAGATTACTAATAGCTACCGATACTGAGCTTTGTCCATGGGCTCAGTTTCTGTGTTGAATGCCATTCTATTTGATCTTTACAATAACTCTGAATGGTGTTACTTATTTCCTGTTTTACAGAAGGAAACCAAGCTGAGCGAGGTGAGTAATTTATTTAATGTCACACTGCCAGTGTCTCCAGGGCAGGAATTCAAGTCAGACCCTGACAACAGAGCCTATACAATAACTTCTCTGTTTCCCCCACATCTACCAAACTGAGACAATTGGCATGACACCTTTGCATGGATGCCCAGCAAATTCATGAAGTTTCTCATGTTTTCTTTAAATGTCACTTCCCTAAGGAAGCCTGCTATCACTTTCCAAGCTTAATTAAATCCACCTGTCAGCACAGTCACAAGAAATTTGTGCTGGACAAACAGGTAGAAATAGGGAGTTAAGTTATGAGAAGATGTGAATAAAGAGAGGACCTGGTGTTTTCTCCAAGGGCCAGTGCACATCCTACCCTGACCAAGACCCCGAAGGCAACTGTTTGCCTCTTGCCAAGTACCTGGAATGCTCCTATGGCTGGGGAAGTCATGGAGCTAGAGTTTGGGAGAAGGAGACGTTTGCTAGGAAGAAAGGGCATGACATTTGTATAATCCTTTAAGCCATTATTTTAAATGTTAAATACTTAAACTTCTTCAATCCCTAGGCCAAAACTCAAATCATCCTATTGTTTAAAACCCTCATACTTGTGCCTTTTATTGCTTCATTGAAGTACAAAGAATACTATAACAATGATTATTGAAAATTCATGATACCTATTTGTATTATAAGCAGCTTAAAAGTGGGGCTAATTTCTTATTGATTCACCATTATATTTCCAATACCTTAAATACTACCTGACACTTACTGGAATTCAATAAGTATTTGATGAATGAGTGAATGAATACATCAATACAGAATAACTAGAGGTGCAGATCCCTTTGGATAGTTTCTCACACCCCCATGGAGAGCTTTATCAATACAATATAGTCCTACCCATGGAGGCAGAGGTGGTCTAGAGGTTAAGAGCACAGACTCAGAAACCAGATTTTCAATTGCCAGCTCTGCAGCTTACTAGCACCATAATCTTCATCAGATGATTTATTTTCTCTTTGCCTACATTACCCCATCTATCAAATGGAGATAACAGTATTAATCTACCTCACAGGGTTTTGAAAATTGAAAGGTTTATTATATGGAAAGTGCTTAGAGCAGAACTTAGTATACTGCTTCCAATGGAGGCCAGGGCTATGTCTCCCGTTCTGTATGTGCTTTTGCAATGTGATTCCTTTACTTCCCCACAAAGAAATGAAGTCTATTTGCCCTTTCCTTAAATCTGGATCTGCTCTTTGATCTGTAACGACCAGTAGAACATAGAGGGAAGAAGCTGTTTAACTTCATGACCAGGTCTTACGTGATCTTCAGCTTCCATCTTCATTTCTTCGAGCAACTGCTTTCTGGACCCCACCTCCATGCTGTGCGGAAGTGACCCAGCCACAAGGAAAGGCCCCCGTGGGGAAAATCAAGGCCCCAAGAAGCGTTCCCAGATGAGTTTCCATACAGGATCCTGCACCAACTGCAAGGCATACGAATGAGGTCAGTTTTGACCTTCTAGTTTTCCCAGCCCCTCAGCTGATACCATGTGAAGAAGAGAGCAAACCTGTAAACAAATAAACCATGAGAAATAATAAATTGTGGTTGCTTTAAGCTGCAAAATTTCCAGTGGATTTAATATAACAATAGACAGACAAACCAGGAATGAGTATCAGAAGTAATGGCCCAGTAACAAAAACCTAAAACACATGGCATTGGCTTTGGCATTGGGAGACATGCAGAGACTGAAGGGAGGGAAAGAGACTGCCTATTAATTGAGGCTGCAAAGGCAGTAAGAAAATTGTTACTGGAGGCTTAAGAAAAGGAGATATGTATGTAAGATACATATGATCATGATGTAATGGTGCCACATTTGTTAACACTTTGCCTATGGTAAGATGGGAGATAGAAAATGTACCTAAAGAATTTGTGATTCTAGCTAAGGAGATTTCCAAAAGAATGTTGAAAGTACCAACTGGCTACCCATGATAAAGTATGGAGGGAATAGGACTAAAGATGGAATTGTTCAATATCCAAGTAGAATTTAGATCATTCTCAATCTAGGATTGGCAGATTTATAAAATAAAACTGTTTCTATTTCTCAGCTTCTCCAGGAAGTAAATCAAAACCTGGCATAAAAGATCAAATCTAGGGCATTGGTACTTTCCATTACCAAAAAGATAAATCCCCAAATGTGAAGAATGTTTTCTTTGAAGTGGAATGATGGGTAATTTGTTTGTTCTTTGCTCATCTGCATTTCCTAAAGTGAACAGTTGTAACTTTTGAGGGTTTTTTTTTGGTGGAGGAGCTATGCACCATGCAAGGTTAGACCTTAAGAGGATTGCAGCATCTTCTGTCTCTTGGATCCCAGATCTTGGGAACCAGTCTGCATGTTGTGAAGAATCCAAGGAGCTGTGTCATGGTTAGGGACAGGTGTCAACTTGGCCAAGTTGTGGTACCTGTTCATCTGATTGGGCAAGCGCTGGCCTGTCTGTTGCAATGAGGACATTTCATAGGATTAGGTCATGATCACGTCAGCTACATCCACAGCTGATTCCATTTGTAATCAGCCAAAGGGGAGTGTCTTCTGCAATTAGTGATGCTAAATCCAATCATGGGAAGCCTTTTAAGGAGGACTCAGAGGAGACAGGTTCCATTCCTGCTTTGGCTGGTGAGCCTCTCCTGTGGAGTTCGTCCAGGCCATCCATTGGAGTCATCAGCTTCGCAGCCTGCCCTGTGGATTTTGGACTCTGCATTCCTACGGTCACGTGAGACACTTTCATAAATTTTATATTTGCAAGTGTTCCCTGTTGGTTCTGTTTCTCTAGAGAACCCTAACTAATACAAGCTGTATGGAGAGGGCCACACAGAGAAGAACTGAGGCTCCGCTTCCAAGGCCAAGCAGAGCTCCTTGACAGCACGCCTAACCCCAATCACTGGCCATGTGAGTGCCTATGTTTTGGAACTCCTAGCTTTTCTGGTGCCCCTACAAATATCACTTGAAGAAGAGGAATTACCCAGTCCAATGTACAGAATTTTGAGAATAATATATTCTTGTTTTAAGCAATGTTCTTTTTTTGGTGTGACTTATTATATAATAAACAGCCAACATATTGAAAATTTACTTTGCTGTGATTATTATTTTTTATATTTTCATGGAGTTTCATTTGGCCCTGCCTTGGGTTCAGGTACACACAGGATTCAGTGAGGAAACCAGAGCTAAGCAAGTCCAGTTGTCACTCCACTTTTGCTCGCAGGGAAGCAGCTCTGTAACTAAATTTCAACACAGTTTGCCAGAACCCAAATAAAGTCACAGGTTGTGAGATGCAAAAACGATACAAATATCTGCCAGAGGCTGTGATAAAATTTAACAAAGATGAATGTAAGTCCCTGAATTTGTATTAAAAAGCTAGCTGCCCAAGGACATGTGGCTTAGGAAAAATACACGTTTAAAACATTCAGCCTTTTTTAAAATATTAAGCTACAAGTATTGCTAGAGTGATGAGGCTGCCAAATAATTTGATGTGGTAATAGACTCTATTACTAGGAGTAAAACACCCAGAGTAAAGAAGGTTATATACTTACTCTGATGAGGTCAGGCCACATGTAGAAGATTCTGCTTTGCCCAAGGTACTTAAAAGAAGGGAAATGGATAAACTGGAATAAATTCTGAGGACTGTGGCAAGACAGTTTGTACTACTCAAGAAGACGTGCATTACTTTTCACAAAAAAATACTTTGAATTAATGAACATATAGATGAATAAGTACATTTACAGAGGAATAAAATTTTAAAGCTTTGAAAATAAGAATGCTGTATCTTGATTGCATCCTGCATTTAAGAAACACTGAACATATTCCATGGTCCCAGTAGTCTCCTAAATATTGGAAATGAAGTAGAGCTTACATTTGAGTGGGAGAGACAGACAAAAAAAAAAACAACAGTAAACAAACTAACAAGATATTTTGGAAGGTGATGTGTTCAGAAGCAAATAAATAAAGGTACAATAAAATAAAAAGTGTCACGTGGGATAGAAAACTCTTCAATTTGTTTTTTTTCAAAGAGGGCCTTTCCAAGGAAATGACATCCAAAATGAGACCTAACAAATATCATGACAGTCATATAAAGAATTGGGAAGTATCTTTCAAGGCAGCAGGAAAAGAAGGCAGAAATCCAAAGCAGGGACGAGTTCGGCATGTTAAAAAATAAAGAAAGAAAAAGTTGGTGTAGCTGAAGCAATATGAAAGGAGGAGAGTATGAGTTGAAATTGGTCAAGTGAGGCTGACCATTCTGAATTTAAATTTTGTTTCATTATCCCCAAAGTATTACTGTCCCTGTCATGTTTTGGATCTTGAAGTCAGGTTTATAGCCTGAGTAATATGATTATTGTACATAGAAAATATAAGGAAAGGGACTATAGGAGTAGCCTTGGAATATTCTAGTTCCCACAAGAGCCATCTTCAGCCGCCTGTGGAATGTGGATATGGGTTTGGTGGGGTTTGTGTGCCCCCAAGAAGTAGCATTGTGAGCTCAGTAGGCAGAAGCCATAGGGAATTGTTTAGCTAAGCAACAGTCAGAGTTTTCTAACTTACATCTCTATGTAATGAAAGAATATACCGTGGTTGGTAATGAGTCTCCTGCCACCAGAAATGTTCAAGTAAATTCTGGGTAGTGCCTTGAGGTTACAGTACAATTGCAAATCAACTCCTTAGTGTTAGGCTGGAATTAGTGTTTCCCAGAAGTCGGAACACATGCCACAGTGGATAATGTTAAATAACATCAAATCAAGCAGTAAAAAGGTTATTCTTTTTCAATTATTATAATTTTGTCAAGGAGAACATCTCATTTATCTTTAACACCTAACCCTTGCTTTGTATCTCTTTTTGACACAGGAAAATAAATCCTTAGAAGAAGACTTTTCTGCAAGTAATAGTATCTTGCCTGACTTTTAAAATGTTATTTTCTCTCATAGCATATATTTATGCATGCATTTATGTATTTTAAGGTAAGGGATGTGGGCTTGGCATTTATGACAGTAATATAAACATCTTTTTATAAAAATTATCTTACTAAGGAATTATACTGATTTAAAGAAAAATATCAGATAGGTAAACAAGGATGCTGTATGTTGTGGCTCACAAATATTGAAAAAATTATTAGTAGGCAAATGATGACATTTAGAAAATATTAGGTTAGATCTTAAAGTTTTTCCCAACCTGAGATCTTTAGATTCCATGAAACAAAATTGGGTTTAAATTGTTTGTTACCTTTTTGAACAAAAGTCAACGCTTTGCAAGAAAGCCAGGATTCAATTACATATGCTCCCGTGTGGGAGACCATCTGAAAGGCCTTTGAGCCCAACCATCTACCACCTCTTCAGTTGTAACATACAAAACCCAAGTCACAAATGGTAACACAAAGCTTAGAGAGATCTATTGTTTCATTCTCCTAACAATTTAGAGTTGTGTTTCAGGCAACACTTGGGTCCCCTATGCCAGCGTGTAGATTCATTTTTACCTATATCTTGGCTCTGACATCTGATTGCTAAATTCATGATCAGGCTCAATAAGGCAGCTCCAAGCTCACATCTTTCCAGATCCAAGTACAAAAGGAAGCATGATATCTCACTCCCCAGCAGCTCAGACGGTCGCCATTACACCCAATGCCTCTGCTCCTAATTAATCATATGCCCATCTCGGAACCAACCACTGCAGTCAGAGAATACAATGCACCAATTTCCTTTGATTTTGGTCAAGTGCTAATACATGGCTCTAAGGGTAGGATTTCCCTAAAAGGAATGAATTCAGAGTATTATATCGGAACTAAGTTGAGAGGATTTTGGACAGGAATAACAACAAAGATCCATTATACCAATTCTTCTTAAACATTAATGTGCACAAGAATCATCACCTGGGATTAGTTAAAATGAAGATTCTGATTCAGTAGGTCTGGGATGGGGCTTGAAATTCTGCATCGCTAGCTAATTCCAGGTGATTCTGATACTAACATCCAATCGACCATACTTTAAGTTCCAAGGCATTACACCAGTTATTCTAGAGGCTGGCTGATAACCATTCTTAATTAAAGCAAGTGGTCCCTAAGGGTGCACAGGTGGTTCAGTGGTAGAATGCTCGCCTTCCATGTGGGAGACCCAGGTTTGATTCCCGGACTATGCACACCACCCCTCAACAAAAAGAATGTAAGGCAAGTGGTCCGTAGACCAATTAAAGTTCTGCCTCAAAACAGCGTCGTACTGGAGCAACTTATCACTAGTGATAGGGTCTTAGCTTTTCCATCCAAAAGGACCAAGTTTATTCCTTGCCTGCTGCAGACATGGACAGAAAGTTAGTTGGATACATACATCATATAACAAGAGCCCCTGGGGCTGGCTCAGTGTTTCTCAGGGTACGTGAAGACAGATAAAAATGTCCCTGTTAGCTGGATGCCTTTGTATAGAAGTCTGCATTCTTCAAGATTTACAAAATTCAGCAGTTGAATCAGAGAAACAGCCCAGAGCTGCTGTTTGTACGCTAGGAGTGAGATTCACTGGAGAAAACCAGAGGTCATCGTAGAGTCATATAATTTCATGGTTGAAGACTTTAGCCCATACCGCATACTTCTGAGATAAGGTGTTTATTGCTGCAGGGGAAATTTGAACTTTGTTGGACAAAGAAGACCAAAGTCTTTTACTTTTTAAATAACATGTTAGTCTTTCAGCCAAAGGCTTACAGTCAGGCTTCTGTGTCTGGGTTTTAAAGAGTGTAGGATTTAAGAGGTATCTGACATGAGAGAATCATTGAGCCTTAAGAAAATGTCTACAATTGGATCAGCCATTCCAAGTTTTATGCCAGACAATCAATAGCTTATCCAATCATGATTTTTGCTATAACAAGGAAAAATTATTTTTCATCATTAGAGGAATTTGATTAATCTTTCCAAGATATTGACCTTGCTAAGTGTCAAATATATAAATGAAATATACCCATCCCCCAAACCTTAGTAACTTTCTTAAAGGAGTGGCAATCTAGATCACAATATCCCAATATAACTTGAAATAAGTAGGTAATAGCCCAGTTTAACAGTGGAAGAAACTGAGGCACAACCAGACACAGGGACCTTCAGTGTCGTGGCATAAGGTAAGGATGGAGGTTTCAAGCCATGTATCCAGCTTCCTTTCATCTATAGGGGTCTGAAACCAATTTTCTTTGGTAAAATAAATTTGAGACAATGGGGGTTAACTTTCCAAATATTTTCATTTAACTCCTTGATTTTTAAGTTCACTCATACATTCATTTATTGCTTTCCAAGATGATACATAATTTACTATGGAAAAATAATTATTCAGGTGTATTTGGGTATTCTCAGTGTTTGAATATACTTTCCATGAGTACAGAGTCTGTCTTGCTCAATGCAGATCTCTACCCTCTAGCATGGTGCCTAACACATAGGAGATATTCATTTTATTATTGAATGAATTATATAATAGGCAATTAGATTAAAATATCTAGAAAGACTATTTTCCTCTCACAGAGCTTGCTTTCTAGGAGGAAAGATAGAATTTTGAAAAGAAAATAAATGTGTGTTCAAAAGAATAGAACCATGAAAGTGCATGGTGTATTTAAAAACTGGGAAGGACTTGAGTACAAATAAAGTGATGAAATTCATGGTAGGGAACGGTAAGAAATAAGTAGAGAAAATAGGTATAGGACCAGATTATGATGTGCATTTGTTAGGCTATTCAATTTGCAAATGACAGAATACAATTCAAATAGTTTCAAGCATAAAATAAATCGTTTTGGTACATCAAACTGGAAAGTCTAGAGGCTCTAGATTCAGGCATGGCTTAAGTGTCCAAATAATGTCATTGGGAGTCTGCCTCACTATATATCTGAATAGGATGGCTTAGTTCTTTCCATGTAGTCTTCATTTTTAGGTAATCCCTCTCCCAGTGTGAAAAAGTGAGCATCAGCAGCGCCAAGCTAACATCCTCTTAGTCGCATAATAGTTCTGCAAACAGATACCTCCTTACCAAGCAAAGCACCAAGCTCTGAGGCTCATTAGCTTTTATTTGTTGCTCAGGTTGGGTCACATGTTCATTCCAGTGTAGCCAAGGGAAAATAATATTCTCATTGGCCAGCCTGAGTCATGGTCTTACCCTTGCATGCTGAAAATGAGATCCAAATGTCATGGATTAAATTTGGGAAAAGTGGAAATAAAAACTAGACCGACAGCAAAAGCAGCCAGACAAAAATTTATCCACGTTGTATGATTACATTTATTTAAAATTATAGAAAAAGCAAATGAATCTATAGTGCCAGAAAGTAGATTAGTGGCAGCTTATGGAAGATGGAAGGGAAGGAAAGGACAGAATTAAAAAGGGGCAAAAGGAAACTTTGGAAGTGGGTATGAATGTAGGATGGTTTCATGTATATATACGTATGTCAAAATTGATCAAGTTGTACAGTTTAATGTGGAGTTTATTATATGTCATTTATACTTTAATAAAGTCATAAAATTTGCAAAAAAGAAAAAAGGAAAGGACGAAGAGCAGAAAAAACAGCTGCCTAAGATAACAAACTACAAAGTAGTAGGGAGGTGACGCCATTTTTTAAGCAGAAGAGTAATATAATCAAAGATTTAAATGTCACTGCGCAAATTGTACAGAGAATTATTGGAATGGGAATGGTTAGGATAGAAACAAGAAGACCCACTAAGAGCCATCCTGGATGCTTCTTTTTCCCAACTGTATATCCATCATGCTCCGTTAGACAGCTACCTTTGTGCAAACGTAACCTTACAGAGCATCTCCTCAGCTCTATCACCTCTCTCACTTTCTGTCCTACACCTTCTGTGTGGTCAGAGCTAGGAAGCCCGCAGTGCACACCGTGGCTTTCAAACATGCCCAGCCTGAAAGTGTGAGAGCGCGAACAAACCATGGGGATTGGGAATCAAAGGATAAATACCCCCCTTTTCCATCCCCTGGGTGAATAATTCTTCAACATGTTCCAGTCACTTTCTTAGAAGATCTCAGCAGGATTAAGCTGTAGTTGACCACTACAATAGTGTCCTCTTGTTTTGGTTTTCCCTCTTTCCCTCTCTTATTCTCCCAGTCTCTTACATCCGTTCCCTGAATCACTTCCCACGCTAAACCATCTGCATTGATGCTCTTGCTGCAAGCCATGCTTTCCAGGTGATTGGGAGCCTCAGGCAGAGTTAGAAGTGACTGTTATAGTCCAGGTTAGTAGTGCTGAGATACTGAGCTAAGACACTGGCAGTCTGAATGGAGACAGAGATAAAGATTTATCCAATGGAGAAGTATTAAGACATGGCAATTGGACTTGAAGACGGTGAAAGACATCATGTATATTAGGTCTTCCAGGAAATCAGTGAAACAGAGGAATCTGCTGTCAGGAATGAGCATTTGCAAAGAATATATTAGCCTTATCTAAGATCCACAACACTGAGAAACAGTTACTGTTTTCAATTTGCTAGACATTTAAATTGGCACCAGTCAATTAGATTATTTTTAATTGTGAAAAATAATGTATATATTTTAAAAAAACAATAAATTCCAAAGCACACTGCAACAATTATGTATAGAGCAGAATTCAAAGTTTGGTATGGGTTACAGTTCCACGGTTTTAGGTCTTTCCTTCTAAGAGCTCCAAGACACAGGAGATTTTTTAAAAATGTCAATATAATGATTCCACTGTCATACTCATTTGTTAAATCTTATCTTCTCTGTTATAATTCCTCTTTCCCCTATGATCCTTCTCTCAGTCTTTAGGGGTATTTGGGCTATGCCCATTTCATGTGGGAAAGGGCCGTCTATAATATTGTAGTCGAGGGGTGGAATGAGTTGATGTTCTGCAGAGATTGGCTCTCTGGGTTTCAGGACTTATCTAGCCTAGGAACACAACTGGAGGATGTAGGTTTCTGGAAAGCAATCACAGCACATGGAACCTTTGTAGAATCTCAGATACAGCCCTAGGTATTTAGGGTTGGCAAGAATGGTTTTGGTTGGGGTTTGGCAAACCATAATAAATATCAGTATCTAGCTTCTGTAAAAGTATTGCCAGAGTAGCCTCTTGGCTCCATTTGAACTCTTCCAGTTACTGATACCTTATATGTTACAATACATTTCCCGCTTTTGGTCAGGAAGGCATTGTCGATTCCACAGTGCCAGGGCCAGGCTCATCCCTGGGAATCATATCGATGTTGCCAAGGGAAACTTTCACCCCTGGATGTCATGTCCCATGTAGGGGGAAGGCAATGATTTTAATAGCAGAGTTGGACTTAGAGAGAGAGGTCACATCTGAGCAACAAAAGAGGTCCTCTGGAAGTAACTCTTAGACATAGCTATAGTTTAGTTAAGACAAGCTTCTCTGCTACATATATAAGCTTCACAAGAGCAAGCCTCAGATCAAGGGCTTGGACTATTGCCTTGGGAGTTCCTATGTTAGAGATAGTATCAGGGGTTTTCCTAGTGGTAGAGTTTAATAGTTCCCTGTTTTTTCTCCTTTCCCTCAAGGCACTTGGCCAATACTTTTGAATTATCTGCTCAACATACTCTGGGACGTATCCAGGTATTACACTAAGCTATACAGAATTACCAGCTTTCGTTCCCACTCTAGGCCTCATGTGTTTGGGTTGTTTAAATGATCTATCCAGGCAGGTTGAGTTAGATTATGAACTACAGAGAATTTAGGTTTTGGACAAAATAATCCTTTCTTTCTTTGATCTCATAGAGTAGGTGAAGTTCTAAAATACAGACAATGTCCTCCTTACCCCTGTATTCAGATTTACTTTAGTCCCAACTCAGTCAGCTTCGTTCTTATCTCTAATTGAAACCTGATCTCTTCCTCATTTTCTTTTTACAGTTGTTATATATGGCAATGCTGACTTTCAGAACTGCAGAACTCCTACTCTGAGTCTTCGGTGTCACACAGGTACACAAAGTTCCATGGAAATACCAGGTTATACATATATAGCACAGCCTCTCATACTCTATAAATAACAGTTACACCTGTGGACTAAATGGGGCTGCTATAAGAGTTTACAATCCAGGCTCCAATTTTCTTATAAGTATTTTCTAAGTGAGACCATACAATATTTGCTCTTTTGCTTCTGGCTTATTTTGCATTGCATAATGTCTGCATGTTCATTCACATCATTCCATGTCTCACAACTTCATTTATTTTCTGTATCAGCACAGCATTTTGTCATATGTGTACACCACAGTTCACAGTATTACTTCTCAGTGAGTGAATCCTCAGCTACCTCTATCCATTGGGCATCATGTATAATGTTCAATTCAACAGTCCATGTCTCCAATTATCTTTACTTAGTGGTATAATCATCAACACTTTCAATTTTAGACAATTTTCATTGCCCCCAAGAAAAAAATAACTGATAAATAAACCCTCACCAAATAGAATATCCAAACCTCCCCTTAACTCTTCTTCCCCAACCCCTCAGTTATTTACCCTTGGTGTTGCTGTGGTACTGTTGATGTCTTCCTGTTAAAGGTAGTCCATGGCATGTGATAGTAGTTTTCCCCCTATACCCCAATATTATTTACTCTTTGTACAAGATTTATACCTTTGAAGTAGTCCACACAAGAACTTATTTATATTTATAGTATTAATCAGTGGATATATGGCTCTATACAACCCCTTTCAATAATGTTCACCTTCAATATGGCAATATTACTTACAGACCAATGAACTGCCTTCACGTCTATCCATTTCTTTACATTTAAGTTCAACTTCATTAGAGAACCATTCACCCATCTGTACCTTCTCTAGGTCCCCTATATTTTTTATTATAAGCCTCTGAGTTTACCTTTACAATGTAATGAGAGAGAAATCATACAGTATCTATTCTTTTGTGTCTGGTTTATTTCACTCAGCATTATGTCCTCAAGGTTCATCCTTGTTGTCATATGCTTCAGGATGTCATTTTGTCTTACTGCTGCATAATATTCCATTGTGTGTATATATACCACATTTTGTAAATCCACTCATCTGTTGACGGACACTTGATGGAATTGTTTCTATCTTTTGTCAACTGTGAATAATGCTACTAAGAACATCGATGTGCAAATGTCTGTTTATGTCACTGCTTTCAGCTTTTCTGAGTTTGGAATGGGTACTGGTATTGCCAGGTCATAGTACAAATCAATATGTAGTTTTCTAAGGAATCGTCAGACTGTATTTCATGGTGGCTCTACCATAATACATTCCCACCAGCAGTGAATAAGTGTCTCAGTTGCTCCACATCCTCTCCAACAATTGTAGTTTCCTGTTTGTTTAATAGCAGCCATTTTTCTAGGTGTGAGATGGTATCTCATTTTACTGTTGATCTGTATTTCCCTTACAGCTAATGAAAATGAGCATTTCTTCTTGTGTTCTTTAGCCATCTGTATTTGCTCTTCAGAAAAAGACTTATTCATAGCTTTAGCCCATTTTATAATTGGGTTGTTTGTTCTTTTGTTGTTGTGCTGTTTAATTTCTTTATATATACAAGATATCAAACATTTATCCAATATGTGATTTCCATATGTTTTCTTCCATTGAGTTGGCTGCTTCTTCGTGTTTTGATAAAGTTTTCTGAGGCACAAAAGTTTTTGATTTTAAGGAGTTCTCATGCATCTAGTTTTTAATTTCATTGCTTGGGCTTTGGGTGTAAAGTTTAGGAAACTACCTCCTATTACAAGGTATTGAAGATGTTTCCCTATGTTTTCCTCTGTGAGTTTTTTAGAGCTGGTTCTTGTGTTTAGGTCTTTGATCCATTTTGAGTTAATTTTTGTATAGGGTGTAATGTAAGGATTCTCTTTTCATTCTTTTGACTATTGATATCCAGTTCTCCCAGGCCTATTTATTGAAAAGAATATTTTGTCCTAGTTCATTGGATTTGGGGGCCTTGTCAATGATCAGTTGATAATAGATTTGGTGGTGTATTTCCATACTCTTAATTAGATTCCAATGGTCAATACTTTTATCTTTGTACCAGAACCATGCTGTTTTGACTACTGTGACTTTATAATAAGCTTTAAAATCAGGAAGTGTTAATCCTCTTACTTGGTTCTTCTTTTTAGGGTATTTTTAGCTATTTCAGGTCTCTTTCCCTTCCAGATGAATTTGATAACTAGCTTTTCCAAGCCTTCAAAGTAGGTTGTTGGAATTTTGATTGGTGTTGCATTGACTCTGTAGATCAATTTGAGTTGAACTAACATCTTAACTACATTTAACCTTCTTCTCCATGAGCAGGGAATTTCTTTACATGTATTTAGATCGTATTTGATTTCCTTTAGCAATGTTACGTAGTTTTTTTGTGTACAGGTCCTTTACATGACTAGTTAAGTTTATTCCTAGATACTTGATTCTTTTA
Organism: Tamandua tetradactyla; assembly: GCF_023851605.1. Taxonomy (NCBI): domain Eukaryota; kingdom Metazoa; phylum Chordata; class Mammalia; order Pilosa; family Myrmecophagidae; genus Tamandua; species Tamandua tetradactyla. The sequence continues at coordinate 27,332,534 of NC_135349.1, forward strand.
GTTGCTATTTTGAATAGAAATGTTTCCTTCATTGTGCCCTCAATTAGGTCATTGCTTGTGTCTACAAATATTACCAACTTTTGTACATTAATCTTATGTCCTGCGATTTTGTGGAATTTATTAGCTCAAGAAACTGTGTCATAGATTTCTCAAGAGTTTCCAAGTATACTATTATGTAATCTGCAAATAATGAAAGTTTTACCTTTTCCTTCCAAATTGGGATGCCTTTTATTTTTTTCCTGCCTGACTGCTCTAGCTAGAACTTCTAGTACAATGTTGAATAACAGTGGTGACAGAGGGCATCCTTGTCTCAATCCCCACCTTAGGGAATAAGCTTTCAGTCTCTCACCATTCAGTGGGATGCTCACTATGGGTTTTGAATATATGCCTTTTACCATATTGAAGAAGTTTCCTTTGTTTCCTACCTTTTGAAGTGATTTTATCAGACAAGGGGATGTTGAATTTTATCAAATGCTTTTTCAATGTCAATCAAGATGATCATGTGATCTTTTCCCTTTCAATTTGTTCATGTGCTGTATTACATTCATTGATATTCTTCTGTTGAACCACCCTCTTCCTGGTTTAATCCCATTTGGTCATGGTGTATAATTCTTTTCATATATCATTGGCATCAATTTGCTAGTATTTTGTTGAAAATTTTTGCATCTATATTCCTTAGGGAGATTGGCCTGTAGTTTTCATTTCTTATAGTATCTCTACCTAGTTTTAATATTAGAGTGATGACTAATATTAAATGACTTATGTAGTGTTCCTTTTTTCCTCAAATTTTTGTAGAGTTTGAGCAGGATTGGTGTTAGTTCTTTTGGGAATATTTGAGAAAATTCCCCTGTGAAGCCATCTGGTCCTGGGCTTTTCTTTGTAGGAAGATTTTTGATAATTAACTGAATCTCTTTACTTGTGATTCATTTGTTGAGATCTATTCTTTTCAAATCAATGTAGTTTTCATATGTTTCCAGAAATTTGTCCATTTGTTGGCATATAGTTGTTCATAGTATCTTCTTTTGATTTTGTTTTTACTTCTTCAGGGTATATGGTACCAACTTCCCTCTCATTTCTGATTTTATTTATTTGCATCTTCTTTTTCCTTTGTCAGCCTAGCTAGGGTTTCATTGATTTTATTGATTTTCTTAAATAATCAACTTTTGGTTTTATTGATTCTTTCAATTGTTCTTTTGTTCACAAATTCATTTAATTATGTTTTAATCTTTGATAGTTTTAATTTTTCTTAGGGTTAGTTTTCTGTTCTTTCTCTAGTTCCTCCAGGTAAGCAGTTAAGTCCTTGATTTTTGCTCTTTCTTCCTTTCTAATATAGGCATTTAGGGCAATAAATTTCCCTCTCAGCACTTCCTTTGCCACATCCCATAAGTTCCAATACATCATATTCTCTTTTTCCTTCATCTACAGATAGTTACCAATTTCTCAAGCAGTTTCTTCTTTGGCCCCGTGGTTGTTTAAGAGGGTGTTCTTTAATCTCCATATATTTGTGGAAATTTTGGTTCTTTGGTGGTTATTGATTTCCAGCTTCATTCTATTGTTATAAGAGAAAGTTCTTTGAATATCTTCAGTATTTTTAAATTTATAAAGACCTGTTTTGTGCCCCAGCATATGATCTATACTGGAGAACATTCCAAGAGCACTAGAGAATAATGTATAACCTGGTGTTTTGGGATGTAATGACCTATATATGTCTGTTAGGTCTAATTTATTTATGAAATTATTTAAGTTCTCTATTTCATTGTTGCTTCTCTGACTGGTTGTTCTAGTTATAGAGGAGAGTGGTGTATTGAAATCTACTACTACTATTGTTGAAATATCTATTTTCCCTTCAGTTTTCTCAATGTTTGCCTCATGTATTTTGAAGCTCCTTAATTGGGAGCATAAATATTTATGATTATTATTTCCTTTTGGTAAATTGTCCCTTTTAATAATATGTAGCATCCTTCTTTGTCTCTTATGATGTCTTTACATTTAAAGTCTATTTTGTCTGATGTTAGTATAGCTACTTCTGCTTTCTTTTGTTTATAACATACATGGAACATCATTTTCCTTCCTTTTACTTTCGATCTACTTGTATCCTTGGGTCTAAGATGAGCCTCTTGTCAGCAGCAAATGGATGGATAATACTCCTTAATCCATTCTGCTAATCTATATCTTTTAATTGGTAAATTTAGTCTGTTAGCATTCAAAGTCATTACCATAAAGATATTTCTTGAATCTACCATCTTATAGTTTGGATTTTATTTGTCAGGTTTATATATTCCTTTCCCTTTTCTTCTTTTTTTCCTTTAAATTACCCTTACTGGTACTCTTCAGTTCTGTGCAATCCTCCAGACCTTCCTCTCCTGTATTTTTCTCCAGTCAACAGAACTCCCTTGTAAGGCCAATCTCTTGTTGACAAATTCCCTCAACCTCTGTGTGTGAAAATTGTAATCTCTTTCTCACTTTTGAAGGACAATATGGCTTGGTGCAGAATTCTTGGCTGGAAGTCTTTCTCTTTCAGGATCTTTAACATATCATACCACTGCCTTCTCACCTCCATGTTACCTGTTGAGTAGTTTGAACTCTGTCTTATGTGGTTTCCCTATTATGTAGTAGATCACTTTTCTTTTGCTACTTTCAGGATTTTCTGCTTCTCTTTAACATTTGACAGACTGATTAGTATGTGTCTTGGAGTAGGCCTGTTTGGATTTATTCTATTTAGGGGTCGTTGGGCTTTTTTGATTTGCAAATTTATGTCTTTTTTAATGGTTGGTGTATTTTCCCCCATTATATCCTCAACTAATCCTCCTAGTCCTTCATTCTTCTCTTCTCCTTCTGGAACACATGATTCCTATATTTGTGTGCTTCATGTTGTCCATCATTTCCCTGAGATCCAATTCAAATTTTTCCATCTTTTTTGCCATTTGTTTTTTTGTACATTCAAAATCAAGTGTCCTCTCCTCTAGTACACTTATTCTTTCTTCTGTATCTTCAATTTGCTGCTGTGTATCTAGTATATTTTTTATTTGGTCTACTGTATCTTTCATCTTTGTAATATCTGCTATTTTCTACCTGCTCTTTCAATTTTACCTCTAAGCTCTTCTAGTGTCTTCTTGATCTCCTTTATGTCCAACCAACCCATTGAATTTATTTAGTAGAGAGTTGTATGAACATCTTTGATTAGTTATTCCAATGTCTGTGTCTCCTCTGGTGTTTTAATTTGGTCATTAAGCTGGATTGTATCTATCTACATCTTCATATCCTTAGTGATACAGGGCTAGGTGCAGTGTTGCAGTGTACACTGGTGCCCTAGAATGTGGGTTGCAGAGCATGAGGTTGTGTGGGGGTGGCGGTCAGTGCATAGGCCATGGGGGTGGGGTGCCACTCAGATAGGCCTTGTTCTAGTTTGCTAGCTGCCGGAATGCATCACACCAGAGATGGATTGGCTTTTAATAAAAGGGGATTTATTCTGTTGATTCTTCAGAGGAAAGGCAGCTAACTTTCCACTGAGGTTCTTTCTTACGTGGAAGGCGCAGGATGGTCTCTGCTGGTCTTCTCTCCTGGCCCCTGGGTTCCAACAACTTTCCACAGGGTGATTTCTTTCTGCATCTCCAAAGGCCTGGGCTGAGCTGCGAGTGCTGAGATGAGGAATGCCGAGCTGCTTGGCTGTGCTACATTGCATTCTCTCATTTAAGCACCAGCCAATTAAGTCAAACGTCACTCATTGCAGCAGATGCGCCTCCTAGCCAACTGCAGATATAATTAGCAACAGATGAGATTCATATACCATTGGTTTGTGTCTGCAGCAACAGAACTAGGTATGCTCACCTGGCCAAGTTGACAACTGAATCTAACTAACACAGGCCTCGAAGCACAGGGGCAGGGCTTGGTGCAGGGGACATGTAGGCAGGCTATTGTCGGAGGTGGATCGCATAAGCTGTGAGGGTATGTGGTGCATGGGGATGTATGGCATGGAGAACAGGAAGGTGGGGATAGGGGAGTCAGGGTGTAAGTGGTAGGACATGGTTGTGTGCATGCACTGGGGGACAGAGGATGGGGATAGTGGGGTGAAGTGGGCAGGGCATGGGGTGCAAATGTGCATGCATGGAGCACAGGGGGCAGAGTGCAGTGGTCGGGGAATTGGGGCACAGGTACTCACATGCATGAGTCATAGGGTGTGGGGGTGTGAGGCATGAATATGCACATGAGCATTTGCAAGTGGTGGCGGTGCATGTGGTGGGCATGGGTGTCTGTGTGCTGAGTGCAGGGGCATGGCATGGAATCTCATGTGCAAGCATATGTGTGCAAGTGGGATGTGGGGGCATGGGTTGTGTGGGATGGGACTTGTTGGGGGTGCATGGGGCATGGTTGGGGGTAGTGCTCAGGTGCATGAGGTGCTGAGGGAGGCTGCACGGTGGGTGCATGTGTTTGGTGCACTCAAGGAGTATGGCTTGCCTTTCTTCTTACTCCCTGAATCCCTGTCCATGCACTTAAGGGCTCTGGGCCTCCATTGGAAAGGAGTGCATTAGGCTCTTTCCACTAGCTGGATGGTCTTTGGGTCTCTGCATCGCAGTTCCTCAGCTTTTTAATCCAGGACCTCCCCTAGGTGGTATAGAAGACCTTTTCAGGTCTCTGAAATCACTGTCCTGGTTATTTTTCTTTCACCTTGGAGCAGGGTGAATTTGACCTATCCTATTCTGCCACCTTCCCAGAACTTTCAATTAGATTTTTTTTTAATGCTACAGTGATGGGGTGCTAATGGTTCCAGTACATTAGACAAGCCACCTTTCATGACTAACTTGAAAAGTAAGAAGATGGAGAAAATCTCATTTGAAAATCCCATCTAGATCCTCTAGAAGTCTAAAAAAGTACTTTGATAAATCACCTGGCTGGCTGATGCCAGACCAAGGCTGCAGCAGTGCTGAGGGCATCTCAAAGGACACGTTCAAGGCATAAACTGGGGTGCTGACATACCTCTTAAGGCAGTGGGTTTGGTGCATACATAAAGTAATAGAAGGTTTCCATTGAACTGAGTTCTGAGTCTTGTAAGGAGGAAGAGCCAGGGGGAGTGATGGAGCTGAATGATCTGCTTAAAAGAGGAGAGAAATAAGAAGTGGCCAAAGAGAGAGGGAGGAGAAGACAAGTAGCTTCTCCTTGGGTAGGAGAAGAAGAACCACCGATGAATGAATAAACAAATTGAACAAACAAACAAATAAACTAAAGGCTGATGGTGCAGTACAAAAGAAATTTTGAAGAACAGAACTGCATATTGATTTTTAAGTTATTTGGGAGTAAAATGTAACCGACTTGGTTTTGTTTCCTTCCCTGTGAAAACTTCAGTAAATTTTACACCACTTACTAATTGTTTCACGTGAATGGATTTTTGGGGGAGAGGTTTTTAAAAGTACTGAGTTCTATGTATCCAGAACTCATATGGTCAGCTGGTGTCAACATACAGTATTTGATTCCTTATGCATTTAGTCTGTTCCTGTGCATTCTACATTTCTATTTTCTTATGCAGGCACCACTCTGTTGACAATGTTATGTCTTTATAATATGCTTTAATGTCTGATAATGAAACACCCTCACTTTTCCTCTTTTTCAAAATAAATTTGCTTCTCTGAATTATTGTATTAAACCTATAATTGTTACAATACTTCTAACTGGAAAAATAATATATAAAATGAAAATGACATTTTAAACAGTCTGTAGTAATTTGATGATATAGAACAAATAACTCCAAAACTTAGTGGCTTCAAACAACAGTAATCTATCTGTCATGGCTTCTGTGGGTCAAGGAATTCAGAAAGGGCACAGTGGGGAAGGCTTGTCTTGACACATTATCAGTAAATATACTGATACCACATATACAGTAATATATGTATTACTTGACACCACATATACAGTAATCTATCTGTCATGGCTTCTGTGGGTCAAGGAATTCAGAAAGGGCACAAGTGGGGAAGGCTTGTCTTGACACCACATTATCTAGGGCTGGAAGATTCTATAGACAGGGCCTGAAATCTCCTGTCATTTATCCACATGTCTGGTGTTTGACACTGGCTATCATCTCGTGGTTTCCTCATACCAAGTGGCTCATTTCCAAGAATGAACATCAGAGAGAGCCCGATGAAAGCCATATACCTTTTATGACCCACCTTGGAAATCATGCAGTGTCACTATTACATTCTAGTGGTCAAGGCTGCCATCAAGTTCTGCCTATATTCAAGGGAAGGGATTCTGACTTTGCTTCCATTGCCATATCACCTCCTCTCCTATAAAGACCCTTGTGATTATACTGAACTCACAAGATAATCCAGGACAATCCCCCGTCTCAAAATCCCCAACCTAACCACACCTACAAAATCCTTTCTGCCATATGAAGTAACATATTCACAGGTTCTGGAGATTATGATATGCACTTTGGTTTGGTTCAGCTTGCCATAAGCAGCAACAGAAATCTAATGCACCATCCCACATGCTCCTTTTACAATGTGGCATCAGAAAACTTCTATCAAAAGATGGAGTCTCCTTACAGCAGCAAAAGGAAACTAATACAGGGCTGTAAGAAATTACTGCAAATGTAGTGGCTTAAAACAATGCAAATTTTTACCTTGTAGTTCTGGAGGTCAGAGTCTGGCACTGGTCTCATTAAGCTAAAATCAAGGTGTCAGCAGGACTATTCTTTTTTGGAGGCTCTCGGGGAGAATCTGTTTCCTACCTTTGCCAGCTTCTAGAGGCTGTCTACAGACCTTGATTTAATGGCTTCCTTCTGATCTCAGAAAAACCACCCACATCACATCTTTCTGATCCTTCTTCCATCTCCAGTCTTTCTGATCACAGCCAGGGAATGCTCTTCACTTTAAGGATTCATGGGATTAGATTAAATTCACCAGGATAATTCAATATAACTTGTCCATTTCGAGATCCTAAACCTTGATCACACCTGCAGAGTCCCGTTTTCCATGTAATTCACAAGTTCTGAAGATTAAGACATGGGCATCTTTAGGGAGTCATTTTTCTGCTTACTATACATATATATATATATATATATACTGGTGAGGGCATCTTTGGAAAAATATAATCCTAATCTGCCACACAGTACAGAAGATAAAATATAAAACACTGTTTGTCTTTCCAACTCTATTCCTATTGGCCAGTGCTATGCAATTTTAAATTTTCTAGTAGCCACATTTTAAAAAGTAAAATAGTTAAAATTAATTTTAATAATACATTTTATTTAGCCAAATTTATCCAAAATGTTATCATTTCAACAAGAACTCAATTGAAATGTATTAAGATATTTTAATTTTTTTTTAACTGTCTTCCAAAATTCATTGGGTATTTTATACTTAGTGCACATCTCGATTTGAACTGGCCATGATTCAAGTGCTCAATAGCCGTACATGACTAGTGGTGTCCATACTGGAAGGCACAACTACAGACCACATGTTTGAAGCTATTATGGCCATAACCTCTGAAAATCTAAAAATAGGCTGTTATCCAATTCTAAAGAACACTTAGGGCAATACATAAGATTCTTCAAAGTTTCCATACACTAGGGTAACTTTCCAGAAACCTACAATCTCCAGGTAGGTCCCTGGACCAGATAAGTTTTGAAACCTAGACAAGCAGCCTCTCCAGAACATCAGCTAGTTCCATCTCCCTACCCCATATCATTAACAGCCCCTTCCAACATGAAAAAGTTAGAATGGCTATAGCCCAAATACCCCTAAAGAGAGGAATAGAAAGATCAAACATGATGGTGAAGTTATACAGAGAAGGTAGGGTTCAACAAACGAAAATAATTTCTGAATCATTAAATTGATATTTCTTTTAGTCTTCAGTATCTTAGAGCAGCTAGAAGTGAACACATAAACTTTTGGAACTGTAACCCATGTTGAACTCTGAAATCTTTTCTACAACTAATTGCGGTGCTGTGCTTTGAAATGTATTGCTTTTTCGAATACATGTTATTTTTCACAAAAAAGAAAAATAAGCCAATCATGCTGATAAAAAAAAATACTTACTCCTTCTAGCCTCCCATGTTCTAGAACAGCTAGAAGGAAAAATCTGAGATGATGGTATGGTAGCACATAACAAACTCGGGAATCTGTCCTGTAAATACTTATTGAAGAGTGCTTTGAAAATTATTGCTTTTTTCTTTCTTTGCTTTGGATATATGTTATATTATACAATTTAAAAAGTTTAAAAAATATAAGTTGTTATCATGCATGCCTTCAAATACCAAACTCCCCCCTTCCAGAGAAATTACTCTATTATTGAGATACTTTCTCCAGGTTCTGTCTAGTGGCACACACTCCTACTCAAGCAGGCATCAGGGTAAGGGTACAGGAGAAGAAATAGTAAACTATTTTAGGCAGACTTTTGTTAAACTACCCTTGGTCATTTGCTTTAATTTTGGCCACTCTTTCACTCCTGTTCTCTATAATATCAAACAGTGCTGGGAATAGAGAGTTGGAACAGAAGTTGTTGGGTCAGCTCTGAAAACTAAATTTTACTTCTGCCTTCTCCCTTTCCCTCTGGTGCTGACAGTATATCAGTTGGTGAAGAACAGGACCCCAATAGGTTGGTAAATAGACAAGGTTCATTTTCAGCCGCTCTTGTTTCCCTTATCAGCTTCCTTTATCACTCCAGAGGCCTTTGAGCGACTTCACCATAATTGATCCTATGCCAGGAAAAAGTGACTTCTGGTTGATCAATTTTTTTTTTCATATTTAAAGCATAGAACATGCTGTTACCTTCTCTGCAAGTCTTTCCAATTATATCTACTTGGAAAACCCCCATTCATTCTTCTTGACCTGACACAAATAGTATTGTCCTTATAAAACCTTTTCCAACACCACTAGTCTCCCTCTTTTACTCTCCAAATTCCCTTGTATGTCTTACATCATAAGCTTTAACACTTTTTACTCCGATGTTTTATTCATCTGCCTGTCTTCCCAATACATTGTCACATCTTGCAAGGAAAAGACTGTGTTTTATTCATCTCTTCATTGCTGTGATTACCACAAGGCTTTTTGTCATAGTGGATACTCGGTCATGGGGTGCTGCTTTGGTTCATTGAATGGAGGGAAGTTAATTGGTCCATATGGGGGAATGAATGCATGACCTTGGCTTTATCTAGTCTATGAGCTTGGAGACAACTTTTGCATGCTTTTGCTGTCTTGGGTCAAGAAAGCCACATGCAGTTCAAAGTACTGCGGGCTGAATACAGGGATATTTGATAACACACCTCTTTAGCTGGATAAAGGGGCCCTATTCATATACAGTGGGAAGAGAATCAATGAAGTCCTTGGACTCTTTGGCTTTGACAATAGGCTTTCTGAACAGCAAAAAAAGGGAAAGCCTCTAAGAACGTGATTAATGTGAGCTCCTGCTGAGGACATCAAATTGATCTTGGCAAAGAAAATGCCATTTCTTTGCCTGTCCCTTGGGCTTCAGAGAGAAAATATGGAAAGGAGAGTTTCAAACAGAATTGAGAGGATATTCAAGGTATTTCCAAGGAAGACAGGATCCAGGTAGACCATCCAGGTATAAAAAGCCGAATTATCAACTTAATAATAAAAGCTCATCACTACATTACATTTCCTCCATTTTGATTGCTTATTGCTTGTTATGGTCTTTGACAAGGTCAACATCTGATCTTCCATGTGACACCCTAATGTCACAGGCCATTGATCCCACAACCACAGTGACATTCATTTTTTTTCTCTTTTATTTATAGAGTACATACTTTTGCTTGACACTGTTTTCAGGTCTGGGGGAAGTGGAAATACACCAGACATAGTCCCAGCCCTTAAGAAACTAATTTCATATTCTAGTGGGGAAAACAGATATGCAAACAAGTAATTATAACCTACCATCAGAAATATAGTAATAAAGATGCCCATGAAACATATTGGTGATATAGAAGAGAGACGTATGCACCGTTCATTCATTCCACATATGTATGCCAGGCTCTGGAGCTGCAGAGTGAAAAGGACAGTCACAGTTGTTGTTTCCAAAGAGTGCTGAGCTGAAAAATCACTTGGATTGTTCAGAGGTCTGAAAAGATAACAGTGTGGCTGGAGCTTAGTGGTCAAAGGGCAGAGTGACATGAAATGAGCTTGCAGAGCTAAGCAGATGCCACATCACGAAGGTCTGCACAGGCTATGCTAAGCAGTTACTTTTTTGTGGATGAAGGGTTTTAGGCCAGGGAGTAATATGATATGCCTTTCATTTTTGAACAATCATTCTGGTTGCCATGTAGAGAATAGATTTGGGAGGGGGAAGTGTGGAAGAAAAGTCAAGATTGGAACGAGATCAGTTGGGAAGTTGTTGCAGTGAGAAATTATGGTTACCTATAATAGAAAGTAACAGTAAACATGGAAAGAAGAGGGGTGAAAAGGCATTTACCCCAGACGTATGATAAGTCAGGGACTAGCAGGAATATTTCCAGAAGAAGGGAAAATATGTGAAATAAAAAGAAATGATAAAATGAAAAATGGGGAAAAATTGTGGTTACAAGGGCCAAGGGTTGAGTTGGGGAGAGGGAATTATTGCTTAATGGGTGAGTAGTTTCCGACTGAGGTAAAAGATTAGGAGTAATGGATATCACTGATGGTAGCACAATATTGTGAGCATAATTATTACAATTAAGTTGTACACTTGAAGGTGGTGGTTAAAATGGGAAATTTTGTGCTGTATATTTTTTACTGCAATAAAATGTTATTTTAAAAATGGTGGCATGAAATAGTTGGATCTTATCTCCCATGTAGACACCAAAAAAAAAAAGAGCATAATCACACCAGAAACAGCACAACCACCACATCACTAATATTTCACTGCTATCATCATCACTACCACCAATATTATCACCATCATCAATGTCATCATCACCACCATCACTGTCCCCACTACCGCCACCTTTACACCATCACCACCATCACCACCATCCTTGGAACATCATCATACTGAGTAAGAATTTGTCAGTTTTGGTTTACAATGGATTTTCATCTGTATTAACTCATTTGAATTTCTCAAGCTAGGTCATCATTTCTGAGTTTCAATCTCTAACTGTTACTTTCTTGAGACCTCTTTTCCTGCCCCTCCACTGTTCAGCCTCTAGACCTCCTGTCATTGTCCTAATCAATCTTATCCCATCTTCATGTGCCTTCCTTCCTGATCTGTCTGATCCTTAGACAGGTATTCACCAACTGTCCTTTATAGCCCTAATCATGCCTTTGACCTTCCCTTGCATCCTTACCAGAACTGAAATTTGTATCATCTTGAGTATTCAATTTTTCTGATAATGAACATCACAAAATCTTGTATAGGAAACCACTCTTCAATTCTCCTTATTTCATCTAGGAAATACCTTTGACTTTTCAAATCATCCTCACACAGTCCATTATCATTATTTTAATCCTCTCTCTATTCAGAAGTCACCTCAGTAAATGACTTCACCTTTTACCTCAAAGAAAAGTAAAACTCTTCACAGTCTCCTGCACATTTACTACTCTGCAGCTTAAAATCTTCCTCCAGCTCATTTTTATGATTTCAACTTATCTTGGTATCCACCCATATCTTTTTTCAGTGTTACCAGTTTGGATAAAAAACTAGTTATCTGACTTACTTACTTTGATGGAATCTTTCACTACCAGCTCACCAGAGAAATGCTTTTTGAAGGCTTTTGATTCTGTTTTGACTTTGGTGTCTTGATAACATCTTCCTTAACAATATTTCAGGTCAGAGCTATTTCATTTGTTCTAAACAGAGTAGAATTGGGGAGCTTGATTACTGATTTCCTAGTTCTGAAGTGACTTTAATTCTGGCCTTTTCCCTAGGTGATCCCTTGGTTTACCACAAAATGTAATAGGGTTGACTTATTAGGATATTTCCCTGTTAAGTCCCTCTGCATCTCTGCATCCTCAAAAAATGCTAACCTCAGCCACAAAACACTAATCTGTTAAATCTAGCAGTGTGATTTCGACTGATAACAAAAAGAGCTGCTCTATTTTCTAAAATGCCAAGGAAAATAGTCTTAAAGTCAACTAATATTTATCAAAGCACACATTAAGAAAAACTCTCTATAAAGGATTACTTAAAAGATACCATCCAGGGGTGCAAGAGTAGTTGTGGTAGAATTCTCTCCTGCTGTGAAGGAGACTCGGGTTCAATACCCGGCCTGTGCACTTTAAAAAAAAAAATCAACAAATAGTGCAAATACTTACATGGAAGAAGAATGAAATGTGACCCCCACCACACAGCATACAGAAAAAAAGTTCCCTAGTGGTAAGGGTAGCAGAACATTGTAAATGTGATTAATTCCACTGAGTTATATGCTTGGGAGTGGTTGAGATGGGAAATTTTATGCTGTATATCTGTTTTCACAATTTTAAAAATTAGAGCCACTGAAGAGACAACGACAATTAAATGCAATACATGATACTGGACTGAATCTAATAATGGAGGAGAAAAAGCCCAAAATGACATTATTGGAAAAACTTCAAACATGGACAGCAATATTAAAAGTATTGAATTTGATAACTGTACTTAAGGTAGTTATGTAAGTGAATAAACTTGTTTTTAAAAAGGGTATGTGGAAGAATTATGTGTTCAGAGAGCATTATGTGTACAACCTACCTTTAAATGTTTAGAAAATAAAGACAGATGATAGATAGATAGGTACATACATGCATACATATATACATACATACATAGATATAAGATACAGATAAAGATACAGATAGAATGAAATAGCAAATGTGGCAAAATGTTAAAGTTGGTAAATCAGGGTATCTAGAGTGTGGAATATGTTGCTCTTCTTTGTATGGGTTTATGTTACTTTTGTAACTGTCCTGTAAATTTGAAATTATTTCAGAATGAAAAATTTATGGAAAATAAACACAAGAAAAGGACGGGCCACAGTGGCTCAGCAGGCAAGAATGCTCGCCTGCCATGCCACAGGACCTGGGTTCGATTCCTGGTGCCTGCCCCTGTAAAAAAATAAAAATAAATAAACACAAGAAAACAGAGAGGAAAAAATGTATATATAGCCAAAGTCATGTCAATACGTTTCTGAGAACCTAAATGATTTTGCACAGGCTTCTGCAAAAGTGCTTTTTCTAAATTATGTTTTGTAGTATCTTCAGTGATGATAATTATTAAAAACAAAAATGCAAAAAAGGTGTTATTAATGACATTGTTTTTGACATCTCAAACACCCATTTTATGAGGCTCTCAAAGATGCATTCTGGCCTGATCTTTATACCAAAATCGCGTGTACTCCTGAAAAGCTAGCTTGTTTTTAATTCATGGTCATTATGAATACTGGAAAAACAGTTGAAATTTCCTTAGGAAGCTTAAAATCAAATATTTTTCCCACCATTTTCTGGAATGTAGGTCATGACAGTTTGCATTTTTAGCCTTATACTTAATTTTACTACCCACCCCTCAGTCTTGTTTTCCTTTTAACTTTCACTATGTGATTACTACTTTGTGTTGTTTAATTTACTTTTGGGGGCCATCAGGAATCCTTTCTGGATAAGACAGAGATATAAACAAATAAAATATATTCTTAGTTTTTAGTTTCATTTAAAAATTGCTTCTCTTTAATACTTTCAATATAAACATGAGTGAAACAATCAGACCCACTTTGTTTTTGACCAGAAAACAAAAAAGTTGAAGATATCTAACTTTGAGATGAAAAAGACAAAACAGGTTCATGAAAATCTTCCTCTGGAGATGTTTTTTCCTTTCTTTGGAAATGAATGAAGATGTGTTCATACTAAAGGGCAGGCTTTAGATATACTGAGTATGTTTTCACCAAAGTGATATCATGAATCAAGAATGAATTTGTGCTGGTGAGCAGGACTCAGCTAGAGGGAAATAAAGTTCTGAATTATTAAATCAGTCTCCCAAAGCAAAATACAGTAGTTGAAACAAACAAATTTGATATTTCTCCTCTGTTTGGTCTCAGAAAATGATAAGCATCTCCACATCTGAAATAACAATATTAGAGGCAGGAAGCCAAAAGGAAGGTAATTTTAATCCGATGAAATGGAAAGGTTCGGACAGGACTTTGGACCCAGTTTGGAATCTAGAAACATCCTGCCTGCCACTGTGTCCATTCTCTTAGGAAGATAATTTGAAATGCAACAATAGTCCCCTTTGTTCTACTACTACCGCCAAGCCGTGACCTGGGAGGAACCTTAAACATCTTGTCTACTTTCAACTCAATCAACTTGCTTTTTCTTTTTCTCTCTCTCTCTTTGAAAATGTGAAGCTCATCTGTGCTTCCGGGCCTTTGCACTTGTTTTTCCTTCAGTCTTGAACCCTCTTTTTTCCAGATCTCCTCTGAAATTTCACTTCTTATGAAGTGAAGAATCACTTCATAAGAGAGGCTGTCCTAGACAGCTCCTCTAAAGTAGCTCCCTTCCAACACCTGCTCTATCATATCTTCTCATTTATTTCTTTCATTGCCTTCCTAGAAATCTGTAATTATTTTATTCAGTTATTCTTTTGGTTATTAATATTCTTTTCCTATAGAATGTAAGCTCTAATGTAGTAGTCATTTTACATTCTGTTTTTAAGCTTATCTGTCCCACTTTTGTCAAACTTGGCAGAATAGAATTTAGTACATAATAAGAATAAAGAAGAAAACTAATTAACATTTATTGAATCCCCACATACCTGTATGTTTCTAAATGTTTTCACACATTGAATAATTTAATCTTCACCATCACTCAAAGAGTTATTGTTATCTCAATTTACCTCTGAAGTGCCAGATTCAAGGAATTTAAATAACTTGCCCAAAATCTCATTGCTAAGTGAAACTCTGACACAAGAAGTTTAGTTCCAGAGCCCAAGCTCTTATCCATCATCCACATTTATATCCATAATCATTTTAAATATTTGTAATGAATGAATGCTGATTTCAAGGTGAATGGATATCTTCAGACCCAGATTATCTTTTCTGAATCCAAAGCCAACATTAGCTTGCATTGGAAATATTCATTAAATTGAGCTGCCCTGGGAAGGTTCAGTCTTCATAAGGTCACAAGGCTTTGAAGTCTTTTTATTTTTCTAGAACTACATTCCCATGATGAGCATACAGACTCATTAGGAGCAAATTCACACCTTGTGACGGGACAGGTTACAATTCCTCCAGAGATGTTGCATTGTTAATGATTAGAGTGTGGTCTTCTGGGGCTTGACTATTTATAAAGTGGTATTGAATTTCCTATATCCTCAATTCAGAGCTGTCCTTGTTTATTACCTTCTGAGGTTGTATGAGAGCAGAGAATCAGAAATGCCCTCAGGCTTTCTTTTTGCTCCCGTTGTCTTCCATGTATTCTTTGAACACAGTAAGATTCATGGATCACGTGAGTTTTCATGTCCATGTGTGGGAAGGTTGGCTTTACACCGTATCGCAATTCTTTCATAAATGTCTCACAGAGTTCAGGTCTGAACATTGGTGAATGGGTTTCTGAGAGGATTATCTTCTTTCACTTTGAGGTCTTGGCAGTTTTATTCCAATAGTGTCATCATTATTTGATTATGTGACCACTCTGTGCATAATGATAATACTAACAACTTACATTTATATAGTTCCTATAAACCCTCAAGTTTGGAAGGAAGCTTGAAGGTCATCAACTTTAACTTGACCCATGCTTCCCATCCCAGTACTGACTTTATTTTATAGAGACCTCGCAGCCATTCAAGGTAAACTGTGGCAATTAGCCCTTCTTTTAAGATGGTGAAAAGCAGCAAGAATGACTTATCCAAAGTCACATAGGTATAAATGACAACTGTCTTTGTAAAGCAACATGATGTGACAAATATGACAACCTGCTGGCACTCTCTGGTAGATAACAGCTACCTTTTCCTAGTAGCAAAACTTCTCAAAAATCAGCGGTTTAAACAGCAGTCTTTTACTATTATTCATAATAACCAAAAGGTGAAGCCAACCCAAGTGCTCATTAACAGATGAATGGATAATCCAAATGTGGTATAGAGACACAATGGGATATTATTCAACTGTAAAAAAAGAATGACGTTCTGATACATGCTGCAACATGGATGAATCTAGAAAACATCATGTTGAGTGAAGTAAGCCGGTCACAAAAAGACAAATGTTGTATGATCTTGCTGATATGAAATACCTAGAATAAGAAACTATTGGAGACACAGATAGTAGATTACAGATTACCCCCCACCTCCATCCAAGTGGAGGGTGAGGAGAACGGGAAGTTATTATTTAATGGGTAGAGTTTCTGTTTAGGGTGATGAAAAAGTTGGAATAATGTGGTAGCACAACTGTAACTGGAGCTAATATCACTGAATTGTGTACTTAAAAGTGGTTAAAATGGGAAATTTTAAGTTGTATACACATTGTAGTATAAACAGTTAAAAAAAAAGCAGTCTTTAATTATATTGCACTAGTATAATTTGGTAAATTGGGCTAACTTCAGTGGGATAGCTCTACTGATCTCAGCTGGGCTCACTTTTGCATCTGTGGTCAACCACTGGGTCAGCTTGGTGCTGGCTGGCCTAAGATGGGCTCAACCAGGATGGCCCATTTCTCATGGTCCATTTCTCATGGTTTCTCATCATCCACCAGGTTAGCTCAGATTTTCAAATGGTAACTGGCAGAGTTCCAGGATAGGAAGGAAAGCTGAAAGTCTTCTTGAGACCTAGGCTCAGAACTGGTACACATTGTCTTCCACTACATTCTGTTGGCCAAAGAAATTTACAAGATGAGCCCAGATTCAAAGGGGCTCTTAATGGGAGCAGCTGCAAAGCCCTCCCATTACAAGTGTGTGAAACAGGGAGGGGAAGCATCTGTGCCCTTTTAATTTTTTCATCAACCACAGTGTGTTAGACAAAATCTTTTAATTTAAAAAAGATATAATCCTTAGTCCATTTATTACTTGATAATTAGATACCTCTTTAAGTATAAATATTTGAAAATAATTCACATATAATGATGTTTTACTCTTTTTAAAATACTCCTACATTCCTGAAATAAGACAGAGAATTTTTGCCACGTTCAGCTACACCTGAAAAAGCTGAGATTCAGAGAACATCAGTGACAGCACAAGACTATAGAGTAAGTTACAGTGCTAGCAGTTGAACCATTATCTACTGAATCTCACAAGGATTCTATACAGCCAACCACCTCATGTTGCATAGAGGATTTTTGAATGTCATTAGGATGGGAATAAGAGATGGAAGTTTCTTTATACTCATCAGGTCTATAAAATCCTAGCAGTCCCTTATCTAGTCACAGTAGAGGCTGAGATATGACACCTGACTCTTGATTCACTTAGTGACTACAGAACAGCCAAGTCACTTTCAGTTCTGTTCTAAGTACTCCCAAGTTTTCTCCATTATTTCAAATAATTACCATTTATTGAGATTTGTGAAATGGTTTAGGGTTTGCAAATCAGCAGACACAGATGTTATTCCTTTAACCTTCATAATACAACTGTAGTTACAGATTATTTATCCACAGTTTACAAATTTGTGGGTGAGGGCACTCGAGTTGTGAGTGACAGAAATCTAACTCAGAGTGGTTTAAACAAAAGAACACCACCACAAAAGAATGCACTGGTTCATATACTTGGAGCATATATAGGTTGCCTGGCTTCAGTTGTCCAAGGTGCTATAAAAACTCTGCCACCCTTTCATCTCAAATTTGCTTTTCTCGGCATTGTCTCTATTCATGAGTGGTATCTTCTCTCATGATGGTAAAGATAGCCACTGCAAGCTCCTAGATTAGAGTTTGGGAAAACCATCAGGAAAAAGCACCTCATTCCTGGCAGCCTTAAGAAAATTCCTGGGAGGCTTTTCGTTAGCCTGAACTGCATGATGTGTCCATGCCTGAATCAATTTCTGTGGTCAAAGAGATCCAGAGCTCTTATTGTCAACAGGTGGGTCATAATCCTTGACTCTGTAGTGGGGAGTAGGGTCAGTCCCTCAATGAGGGATGGTTGCACAAAGTAAAATTGGGATGCAGGTACCAAAAGAAGTGGAAAAGGATGCTGGACAAAAAAAAAAAACCACAAAAAACGAGATATCTACAGTACCTTACATTTCATAAAGAAATGTAAGAAAGATTCTTACTGAGGAAGTGCTATTTTAAGAAAAAAGCATATTTCCTGATAATGAATGTGCAAAATATAAAGTGGTAAAGTGGGACAAAAACAGCGTAAAGAGGGGAAACAGAGGGATATGAGAGAAGAGAACATATTGTGGCTAAATTGGTATCTTTCCAAATTCATAGATTATAGATGTAGTTTGTGTAATTAAACCCCAGTGTAAACACACACAAAAAACATATTTATAATATAATACAAATGGAAACGAGAAAGGATTAGTCAGATACATCACAAAAGATCAACTATACAAAAAAGGAGATGGCCATAAAGGAAAAGAGAGATTCAAAAAATGCATTATATGACATAAAAAGAAAAAAATCAAAGACCAGAGAAGTGCCAAGAGAGACCTGTCAGTACCAGAGCAGGCAGAGCCCAGGCAGGGGCAGAAGAATTGACTCTGGCCCAGAATCTGCTTGGCAACCCATGGCCTGGCCCCAGGTAAGGCAGAAGGACCCAAGGAGCCCCTTTGTCCCCATGGCACTTGCTGCCATGACTTGCACCCTGACACTGCAGCAATGACTGTGGAGACAATCAGACTCCTTAGAAAGGCCGTTCAACCTTCAAACTGCAGTTCTGAGGATAGAGGCAGAGGGGCCGGATGGAGCTGTGCAGAAGAGGAGAAACTGAGGCCCAGAGAAGGGGAATGAACCAATAGCAATGGGCATTTCTCTTTAGCAGATTTCAAATGTAGCCTTTAAGCTACAATTCATATCCAGACTTTGGGGCTTTGGGTCCTGGTTGGACTAACAGCCCAGGAAGAAGGAATAAGATGTGGTAGTTAGATTCAGTTGTCAACTTGGCCAGGTAAAGGCACCTAGTTTTGTTACTGTGGACATGAGCCAATGGTACATGAACCTCATCTGTTGCTAATTACATCTGCAGTCTGTTAGGGGGTGTGACTGCTGCAATGAATGATGTTTGACTTGATTGGCTGGTGCTTAGATGAGGGAGCTCAACATAGCACAGCCCAAGCAGCTCAGCATACCTCATCTCAGCACTCTCAACTCAGCCCAGGCCTTTGGAGATGCAGAAAGAAATCACCCAGGGGAAGGTTGTTGGAACCCAGAGGCCTGGTGAGAAGGCCGTCAGAGACCATCCTGTGCCTTCCCATGTAAAAAAGAACCTCAGTTGAAAGTTAGCTGCCTTTCCTCTGAAGAACTAACGAAATAAATCCCCTTTTATTAAAAGCCAATCCCTCTCTGGTGTGTTGCATTCCAGCAGCTAGCAAACTAGAACACAAGAGCAGCTTGCTCAGGAGCAAGGCAAGATTGCTGAATCTGCAAGAACCTTCCCACAGCCACCGGCAGGAGCAGGGGCAGTGGGGTGCCTCACAGCAGGTGTAGCAGGGACTTCTGGACTGCCTGGAGAACCAATAGACAAAGCAAACCTGAATTTCCACAAACTCGGATTTTAGGCTGGATCAAGGCTGCAATTTCCAAAAAAAAGGACCTCAAACAGTGGACTTGAGCTTCATTTGCTTCATATCTTTCCAAAAATCTACACTACTTAAGAATTATCAGCAGGTAGAGTTTACACTACACTAAATAAGTCTGTTAGGTTGGGTATGATAAGTTCACATTTATCTTTTATTTGAAATGAAAACCTATGCCTAAATGAGAAATTCCCACAGTAGATAGGACCCTGGACTGGGCATCAGAATCCTGGGGTTTGAGCTTTAACTATGGATTGTCACTTTTATGTTGTTCAATATGCAAATCCCTTAACACCTCTAAGTCTCAAACTCTTCAAATATTTTATTATGATTTGTATTCTGTGACTTTTTAAATTACCCAAAGCACCTTATGTAGTTCTGAGCACAAGCCACAAGAAAAGTATTGGCAGGACCTCCCCTTCCCCGCACCTCCCCCCGGACCTCCCCCTCCCTAAAAAAAAAAAAAAAAAAAGAAAAGTATTGGTAGACTGAAAATTACTTGAGAGTTATGAACTGGCAGGTAATTGTCAAGCCTGATCTTGAAATTTAAATGTATTAGCAAGGAATCAGTATATTTGATTCAGATGGATTTAATGACCTCGGGTGCTAGATTGTCTTATTTTAAATCAAGTAAACTCTGTTTACAACACTAGTGTGTAACAGAAAACTTTGAGTTGTTACCACCTTCTACTAGATATGAGCTCTTCTAGTGGTTCATCAGGTATTGTTGGGACACATACCATTTGTCACCATGCGGCACAAATGATATGAGAAGATGACAGTGGTACCTTTTCTATTCTCGAGGTAGCAGTGCTATCTTATTTGATCTTTACAATAATCCTGAGAAGTAGGTCCTATTGTGATCTCCTTCTTGATGAGGCAGCAGGTATTAGGTGAGTTGCTGAATACCACGTGAAATTGTAACATGTGGGGTCTAGATTCAGACCCAAAACCTAGGTTGTGAACTGTAGAGAGAGGAATTAGCCATTGCCACTCACTCCACATGTTCTAAATGTTCATCAATGGTGGACCACCCCTTCCAGTGGGAAATGGAAGTAGTTGTGTTTGTTCCCTGTCTGAGTAGATACTTCTAAAGAAGAATGAAATATAATTACTCCACTAGAATGAAAATAATCACTACCCTACACACACTGCAAATTTTGCCAGACTCGTTTCAAAGCATTTTTTATTCCATGCAATTTTTGCCTTCACTGCCAGTTCTCTTCTGTCACCTTCTGTAAAAACTATTCTTTGGTTGTTTTCTTCTCATTATATATTTTTAAAATCTTGTTTTCATTCCTAAACATTTGTAGGGATTTTATATTCTTGTAAAAATGAATACAAGATAGAGTTTTGAAAACTGGAGACAGAATTTTGCTGTCAAATGTAAACAAGTTCATTTACTTATGCAAATGTTCTTGTATAAATTACCCAGAATGGGGATTTTCTGAATAGCTAAAAAAAATGGTATTAAAAAAAGAAAGTAAAAATAAGAATATGAATCATAATTACAAATTGAGGAGGAAAAAAAAGAAGCAAGTAACAAAACAAATCACCCAGCTATTAGAAGAATAGGATCATAAAACCCATCTGGAAACATATCTGTCCTCTACATGAGCAAAGATGTCCAAGCTACAAAACTGTGAAATAATTGAAAGAGAAAACCCACTCTGAGTGGCCACTGGAATTGAGCATGGATTCAAAGAAATGTAAAACACAGCAATAGATCAACCTAGAATCTTAGGTCCTAAAGGAACTTTCCAAACTGTGCTTCATTTCTGTCATTTATTGGGGGAGGTTAGTAAAAACACTTTTTTTAAATCCTGTTTTGATAATTGGTTAAATAAAGTTTTGGTTAAAGCTACCATATTAGGAAGTATGGCATGTTTCTTATCTCCTATTGTGAGAGCCTTGGTCACTTGCATTAGTCAGAATTCTCTAGAGAAACAAAACCAACAAGAGATATCTGTAAATACGAGATTTACCAAAGTATCTAACGCAACCATGGGAATGGAAGAGTCTAAAATCCATAGGGCAGGCTGTGAAGCCGGCAGCTCCAATGAAAAGTCTGGACAACCTCCACAGGAGATGTTCACTAGTTGAAGAAACAGTGGAAAAATCTCTTTTTCCTTAAGTATCCCAACTGATTGGATTATCTCAATGTGGGAGACGTACCTTAGTTGATCATAGATGTAATCTGCCACAGCTGCAGTCAGCTTACTGATGATTTAATACACCAACCTTCCAGTTTGTCAACCAGCCATAAAATATCCTGGCATCAACAGTTAGGCCACTGCTTTACTTACCAGACAACCGAGCATCATCACTTGGCCAATTTGACACCAGAACCTAGCCATCACAGTTCACACTTTGTCAACTTGGCAGCTGATCAAATCACATTGAAACATGCTTAACTTCCAAGTAGAACACAATAACAGACATATGTTTCAGCTAACTATACTCAACTGTGCTGCACATAATCAGAAACATACTGCATCTCTCTAGAAGAGGGTACAAGTCCTTAGGTAACATTCGCTTTTAAACTTCATATCCTATGATTTAAATACTATAACATCAGCAATACAACTTATGTCATATGATAACAGGAAAGAAAAGATATTTACTTAAGTACAAATCTAAACATACTTAAAACAAATTAGGGAGAAAATATTCATGCCATCACAATCCTCATTTCTATAACTGGTCGTGTGGCTGCAGTTCATATTTATCACCACCTTCTTTCATTATCCATTCCATGTTTTCTCTACCCTCAGCAAGCACTTCAGCTGGCCATGATTCTTTGCCTTGTGGGGTGACCCAAACCTTCATTCTTGAAATTTCTGGCCCTTTAGTAGTCCTGCCTGGATTGGGCTGTTGCAGTTTTCCATTGACTTTAATCATAGGGCATTGTAGTACTAAGAGATGCCCTAGGGGATCTCTGGTATTCCAGGAAAACTCTTCTTTCCTCCATTGTGTAGTTGCAGTCCTATTTCCCCTTGATAGTTGGGATCAATCACCCCAGACAGAACAGTAATCCTTTTTTCATACCTGATGATTCAGGGGCGTAGGAAGCCCAAAGTAGCCAGGTGGCTGTCTTAACTTCCAGGTCAGTGGAATCATTGTTGTGTCTCCAGGTGGGAGTACTCCTCCTTTTGGAACTAATACCTTTAGATCAGCAGAGCTTAAGGTTTCAGGGACAGGAAGCAAAAACTTTCCTAGTGGATCACTACAGGTGATAGTGAATGGTGCCACTCCCATTTCCATTGCTTGATTCTTGAACCTATGAATCCTGGCTATTGGAGAAACAGGACCATACAGTGGATGCTGGTTCAGAGCATACACAGCCTCCTACAGAACACTGCCCAAGGCCTGCAAGGTATTGCCACCTACCTGGCACCATAATTGGGTCTTCAAAAGGCCATTCCACCATTCTATCAATCCAGCTGTCTCTGGATGATGGGGAACATGGTAAGACCAGAGACTTCCTTGAGCATATGCCCATTCCCATACTTCATTTGCTGTGAAGTGGGTTCCCTGATCAGAAGCAAGGCTGTGTGGAATACCTGACAGTGGATAAGGAATTCCATAAGTCCATGGATACATTGCATGCAGGGAAGGCAAACATATATCTGGAGTATAGATATTTTCCTGTTAGAATAAATCACTGCCTCTTCCATGATAACAGTGGCCCAATGTAATCAACCTGCCACCAGGTAACAGGCTGATCACTTCGGAGAATAGTGCCATACAAGAAACTTAGTATGTGTCTCTGCTGCTGGCAGACTGGGCACTCAGCAGTCGCCATAGCCTGGTTGGCCTTGGTGAGTGGAAGTCCATGGTGCTGAACACACACATAATCTCCATCCTACCACCATGTCCACTTTGTTTATGAGCCCATTGTGCAATAGCAGGAATGACTGAGGAAAGAAGATGACTTGTATTCACAGGATGGGTCATCTTATCCAATTGATTATTAAAACCTTCTTCTGCTAAAGTCACCCTCTAGTGAGCATTCACGTGGCACATGAATATCTTCATGTTCTTTGCCCACTCAGAAAGGTCTATCCACATACCTCCTCCCCAGACCTCTTTGTCACCAATTTTCCAATCATGCTCCTTCCAAGTCCTTGACTATCCAGCCAAACCATTAGCAACAACCCATGTGTCAGTATACAAACACACCTCTGGCCAGTTTTCCTTCTAAGGAAAATGAACAACCAGATATGCTGCTCAAATTTCCACCCACTGGGAGGATTTCCCCTCACCACTGTGCTTTAAGGACATCACAGCAAGGGGTTGTAGTGCTGCAGCTGTCTATTTCTCAGTGATACCTGCATGTCATGCAGAACCATCTGTAAACCAGGCCTCAGTTTTCCTTCCCTCAGTCAACTGACTGTAGGGAGCTCTCTAAAAGATCATAGCTCTGGGCTGGAAAAAAGAAGGTAATGTGGCAAGAGTGGGGGGCATGGGCAATTGAACCGCATCCTCACGTAACTTACTTGTGCCTTCAGGAATTTCTCAAACCCTATCTCTTATATACCATTTTCTTTTTTTTAGCTTGGGCAGGCACTGAGAATCAAACCCATTTCCATTTTATGATGGAGTGCTACTGTGCATGTCCCAATTTTGGCTTGGTGGGTGAGACAACATCCAGCTCATGATAGGCAACTCAGGTCTCATGGTAACTTGGTGGCCCATGGTTAAACATTCAGTCTCTACTAAGACCTAATAGCAGGATAAAAGCTATTTCTGAAAAGGAGAGTAGTTAATCTACAGTGGATGGTTAAAGTTTTTGTTCCAAAATCCTAAGACTCTGCATTGTGATTCTCTTATAGGGGCCTGCCAAAGACTCCAGACAGTATTCCTATTTGCCACTGACACTTCTAGCACCACTGGATCTGCTGGATAATATGGCCCAAGTGGCAGAGCAGCTTCCACAGCAGCCTGGACATGTCGCAGAGCCTCCTCTAGTTCTGGTCTCAACTCAAAAATAGCAGTTTTCTGGTCACTCAGTAAATGGGATGGAGTAGCACATCCAAATGAGGAACATGTGGTCTCCAAATTTCAAAGAGGCCAACGAGGCATTGTGCCTCTTTTTTGGTGATAGGAGGGGCCAGATGCAACAGCTTATCCTTCACAGCACTGTACCTTGGTTTACCATATTAGGGTCTGTAAAAGAGAGGATGAGTCATTTGCTGATTCTAAAGCCTAACCTTTCTCTTCATCTATTACTGCCAGTTGAAATTCCTGCTTGTTACTATAGCTTAGCTCTCTACTACAGCTTAGAGGGAAGGTATGAAGATGAGGGTAGGACCAGCCAGGGGGAAATTCCTATCTGATGAAGGCTTTCAGAGCCTTCCATCTCTTCCTTATCCAAATGCGTGCTGTTCTCTTGGTTGCAGATGAGAATTGCTATCGAGAAAATGGGTTTATGTATCTCTCTTTAAACCTTAGCAGGACATTGTTTCATCCAGTAGAATATGACAGAAATGACTTATTTGACATCCTTGGCCAGGTCCTAAAAGGATGTGTGGCTTCCACTTTGTTGGTTAGAACTTACTCTTGGTGTTCTGAGCCACCATATTAAGAAATCTGACTACCTTGAGGCCATCCTGCCATGAGAAAACCCAGGCCACATTGAAAAGCAACTAGCTGGTGTCCTAGTTAACATTCCTGGCTAAGCCATGCCTTCAAATCAGCCCAACCCCGATGCTACCAGGCATGCAAGTGAATAAAGCTCCACAAACTTCTAGTCCCCAGCTATTTGAGTCTTCTCTGATGAGGACCTAGATGTGGTAGAGAGACAGACTATCTCCTGAATACCCTATTTATAAATTTATTACCCACAGATTCCACAACTATAGCAAAATGGCTGTATTTTATGTTGCTAAGTTTGCTATACAGAAATAGATGACTGGAACATTTACTGATCATTGTGTCCTATATCTGTCTCAGCCCCTGGATTGTGAGCTCTTTTAGGCAGAAACCTTTCTTATTTCAACTTGGTAGTCCAGCATTGTTACTTACAAGTGAGGGCTCTTAATCATTTTGGTGTGTGAATAAACTGCTTCTATAGACAAAAAAGAATAATGAATAGTGAACGGGAAATAAAAAACACCAAAGGGAAAAAATGGCTGAAGTAAGTACTGCCTTTACAGTAATAACAGTGAATGTTAGTGGTTTAAATTCCCCTATCAAAAGACACAAGTTGAAAGAATGGATACAAAAGCATGATCCAACTATAGGCTGTTTGCCAGAGACCTACCTTAGACCCATAGACATAAACAGGTTGAAAGCGAAAGAATGAAAAAAAGATATTCATGTAAATAGTCACCAAAAAAAAAAAAAAAAAAAACTGAGGTAGCTAAACTAATATTGGACAAAATAGACTTTAAGGCAAAACCTGTTATAAGACACAAAGAATATCATAATAAATAAAAGAGGCAATTCACCAAGAAGAAATAGCAATCAAATATTTATGCACATAACCATGGTACCCCAAAATACATGAGACAAACACTGGCAAAAATGAATGGAGAAATAAACACTTCTATAATAATAGTTGGAGACTTCACTATACCACTCTCATTAATAGATAGAACACCTAGACAGAAAAAGCAAAAAGGAAGCAGAAAACTTGAATAATATGATAAATAAAATAGACCTAACAGACTTATACAGAACTTTACACCCCAAAATAAACAAGATGCACATTCTTCTCAATTGCACATGGAGCATTCTCCAGGGTAAACCACATGTTGGGTCACAAAACCAGTCTCAATAAATTTAGAAAGAATGAAATCATACAAAGCATCTTCTTTCACCATGGTGGAATGAAGCTGGAAACCAGTAATAGGCAGAGAACTGGAAAATCCACAGATATATGGAAGTTAAATAACACTCTCTTAAATAATCAGTGGACTAAAGAAGAAATTGCAGGGGAACTCAGTAAGTATCTTAAGACCAATGAAAACAGGAAAACAACATATCAAAACTTATGGGATGTAGTGAAGATTGTGCTGAGAGGGAAATTTACATCCCTAAACTCCATTTAAAAAAAAGAAGAAAAACTAAAATCAAAGAACTAACTGTACACCTTGAGGAACAAGAAAAAGAACAGCAAATTATCCCCAAAGCAAACAGAAAGAAAAAAATAAAGATCGGAGCAGAAATAAATGAAATTGAGAATAAAAAAGCAATAAAGAGAATTAACAAGACCAAAGTTTGGTTCTTTGAAAAGAACAATAAAATTGACAAACCTTAGCTAAACTGACAAAGAAAGAAAGAACACACAAATAAAATCAGAAATGAGGGCGGGGGGGAGCACACAACAACTGACTCCAAAGAAATAAAAGGGACCGTAAGAGAATACCATGAACAACTATATGCCAACAAATTAGATAACCTGGGTGGAAGAGACAAAATCCCTAGAAATGCATGAACAAGCTACACTGACTCTACAGGAAATAGAAAACCTCAACAGACCAAATACAAGTAGAGAGATTGAATCAGTCATCAAAAACCTCCCAACAAAGAAAAACCCAGGACCACATGGCCTCACAGATCAATTCTACCAATGATTTTAAGAGGAATTAATACCAATCCCACTCAAACTGTTCCAAAATATTGAAGAGGAGGTAACACTAGCCAACTCATGTTAAGAGGCCAAAATTGCCTTGATACCAAAGCCAAGTATGGATACTACAAGTAAAGAGAAATACAGACCAATTTCTCTTATGAATATAGATGCAAAACTCCTCAACAAAATACATGCAAATTAAATCCAACAGCACCTGACAAGAATTTTATATCATCATCAAGTGGGTTTTATGCCAGGTAGGCAAGATTGGTTCAACATAAGAAAATCAATTAATGTAACATATCACATCAAGAAACTGAAGATAAAGAAACCACATGATAACCTCAATTGACCCAGAAAAGACATTTGACAAAATTCGGCATCATTTCTTGATAAAAATACTTTAAAAGTAGGAATAGAAGGAAACTTCTTCAACCTGCTAAAGGGCATATATGAAAAACCATAGCTAACATCATGCTCAATGGTAAAAAAAAAAATTGAAAGTTGTCCTTCTAAGATTAGGACAAGACAAGGATGCCCACTGCCACCACTGTTATTCAATATAGTACTGGAATTTCTAGCCAGAAGAATTAGACCAGAAAAAAAAAATAAAAGGCATCCAAATTGGAAAGGAAGTAGTAAAATTTTCACTACTTGCAGATGACATGATCCAATATATAGAAAGTCTCCCCAAAATCAATAACAAGCTCCTAGAGCTGTTAAACAAATTCAGAAAAAGGATGAGGTACAAGATCAAGAAAAAATCAACAGCATTTCTATACACCAGTAATGAGAAGGCTGAGGAAGAAACCAAGAAAAAAGTTCCATCTGCAATAGCAACTAAAAGAACCAAATATCTTAGAATAAATTTAACCAGGATATAAAGGGCTTGTACACAGAAAACTACAAAACATGCTAAAATAAATCAAAGAAGAACTAAATAAATGGAAGGACATTCATATTCATGGATTAGAAGACTTAATACCATTAAGATGTCAATTCTACCCAAAACAATTTACATCATCAATTGTAATCCCAATCAAAATTCCAACATCCTTCTTGGCAGAAATGGAAAATCCAATTATAAAATTTATTTGGAAGGGTAGGGGGCCTCAAATAGTCAAAGCCATCTTGAAAAAGAAGAATGAAGTTGGAGAACTCACACTTTCTGATGTTAAAGCATATTACAAAGCTACAGTGTCAAAATAACAGGGTACAGGCACATGGATAAATGTATCAACCAATGGAATCAAACTGACAGTTCAGAAATAGACCTGCACACCTATGATCAATTGATTTTTTACAAGACTGACAAGTCCACATATAGGGAAAGAATAACCTCTTCAAACGGTGTTGGAGAAACTGTATATCCCTATGCAAAAGAATGAAGGTGGACCTCTGTCTCATATCAAATGCAAAAATTAATCCAAGATGCATCAAAGACCTTAATATAAGAGCCAGGACTATAAAGCTCCTTAGAGAAAATGTATAGACATCTTCAGGATTTTGTGTTAAGTGATGGTATCTTAGACGGTATATCAAAAGCACAAGCAATGAAAGAAAAAATAGGTACATGGCACCTTCTCAAAAAAGACAAACAACCCAATTAAAAAATGGCAAAAGATTTGAATAAATATTTCTCCAAAGAGGATATACAAATGGCTGAAAAACACATGTAAAGATAATCATCACTAGCTATTAGGGAAATGCAAATTAAAGCCACAGTGCATTATCATTTCACACCCACTAGAATGAGCACTGTGCTGATTTGAAATGATATATGTTCCCCAGAAAAGCCATGTTTTAATCCTAATCCCATTTTGTAAAGGCAGCCACTTCTTCTAATCCCCATTCAGCACTGTATGTTTGAAACTATAATTAGATCATCTCCCTGGAGATGTGATTTAATCAAGAGTAGTTATTAAACTGGGTTAGTCGAAGGCATGTCTCCATCTTTTTGGGTGGGTCTTGATTAGTTTCTGAAGTACCTATAAAAGAGGAAGCATTTTGGAGAATGAGACATCTGAGAGAGAGCAGAACAGAATGACATAGCCACATGAAACAGAGTCCACCAGCCAGTGACCTTTGGAGATGAAGAAGGAAAATGCCTCCAGGGAGCTTCATGAAACAGGAAGCCAGGAGAAGAAGCAAGCAGATGATGCGGTGTTCGCCATGTGCCCTTCCAGATGAGAGAGGAACCCTGACTGTGTTCACCATGTGCCTTTCCAGATGAGAGAGAAACACTGACCATGTTTGCCATGTGCCCTTCCACTTGAGAGAGAAACCCTGAACTTTATTGGTCTTCTTGAACCAAGGTGTCTTTCTCTGGATGCCTTAGACTGGACATTTTTATAGACTTGTTTTAATTAGGAAATTTTCTTGGCCTTAGAACTATAAACTAGCAACTTATTACATTCCCCTTTTTAAAAGCCATTCCATTTCTGGTATATTGCATTCCAGTAGCTAGCAAACTAGAACAGATTTTGGTACTGGAGAGTGGGGTGCTGCTGTGGCTTGCAAATACCAAACATAGTTAAATGGCTTTTTAAATGGATAAGGGGAAGATTTTAGAGTTTTGAGGAGCTTGATAGAGAAGGCCTAGCATGTTCTGAAGAGAATCTTGGTAGAAATGTGGACTCTAAAGATACCTCTGACCAGGTTCTAGACAGAAATGAGACATATGTCATTACAAAGTGGGAGGAAAGCAATCCTTGTTTTAAAATGGCAGATAATCTGGCAAAGTTGACTAGTGGCTTTGGCTGGAAGGCAGGTTCTAAAAGCCATGAACTTGGATATTTAGCAGAAGAGATCTCCAGATGAAATGTGGAAAGTGCATCCTGGTTTCTCCTCACAGTGTATAGTGACATGTGACAGGAGAGAGATAAGCTGAGAACTGAACTCTAGCATACAAAGAAACCAGAAATTGATGTTCTGCAAAATTCTGGGCCTCCAGAAAGGGAGACCCCAGAGAATAGTGCACATGAGCTCTTGGCCAAATGTGAAGCCAATCAGCCATTTCAGAGAAAGCCAGGATTGGACATGGAGTTATATAGGAAGGATTTGGGGAAACTCCTTGTGTGTGATGGGCATGATCCAAGGCTACTGCATAGAAAGTCACATAGAGAGTGCTGTGGGACCTGTATAAACAGAGCCACTGCCAGTCTGGACTGGGGGGTTCAGAAAAGGGACACATTGGAAGAAAAATATCTTCAGAGGCAAAACCATGGAGCCTGAGGACTGAAGTCAAGAAGCCTTGGGCCAGGAGAGTGGGCCCACCCAAGCCGGTGGAGAGAGTAAATTTGCCCCAAAGGCAGAGGATGGGCTTTTCACCTCATTGCAGTGGGAAAGTCATGCCGCCTCAGGTCTTGGAGAGGGTGAAGCACATTCCTTGGGGTTTGGGAAGAGCCTGGTTGTCAGGCTCAACATGGAAGAGTTGAGTGTATGCCCCAGAGATGGTAGAAAGCCCAGGTGCAGCCCCAATGCTTGCAGGAGGTGGAACCAAGAAAAAGGTGGTCTCCCCAATGTCCCCCAAGATTGCATTCAGAGAGAGGCAGGCCTCTGCGTAGGCCCTTGGATAGGATGGGACTGCCACTTTCAAAATCTCCAAAGATAAATGATTCTCAGACTTTGAAAGCTAATGGACTTTGCCCTGTGGGTTTTTGAAACTGTATGGGTCCAGTGACCCCTGTGTTTCTTCCTCCTTTTGGAAATGGGTATAGGTATCCTATGAATATTCCTCCTTTGTATGTTGGTAGCAAATAACTTGTTCTAAGTTTTACAGGTCTAGAGCAAGTGGAGAACATTTTGCCTTAGGACTGTCCATGCCTTTAACTAACTTTGATGAGACTTCATACTGATTTTAATCTTGTATTAATCTTATATTTGAAATGTTACTGGAGTGGTTTAAAGTTCTCTGATATTGTTATGGAATGAATGTATTTTGTATATGGGGGAAACATGTCTTTTCTAGGGTCCAGAGAGTGGAATGTGCTGGTTTGAAATGTTGTATGTACCCTGGGAAAGCCATGTTTTGATCATAATCCCATTTTGTAAAGGCAACCACTTCTTCTAATCCCCATTCAGCACTGTATGTTTGAAACTATAATTAGATCATCTCCCTGGAGATGTGATTTAATCAAGAGTTGTTGTTAAACTGGATTAGTTGAAGGCAGGTCTCCATCCATTTGGTGGGTCTTGATTACTTTCTGAAGTACTATAAAAGAGGAAACATTTTGGAGAATGAGACATCTGAGAGAGAGCAGAACAGAATGACATAGCCACGTGAAGCACAGTACACCAGTGACCTTCGGAGATGAAGAAGGAAAATGCCTCCAGGGAGCTTCATGAAACAAGAAGCTGGGAGAAGAAGCTAGCAGATGACACCGTGTTTGCCATGTGCACTTTCAGATGAGAGAGGAACCCTGACTGTGTTCACCATGTGCCTTTCCAGACAAGAGAGAAACTCTTAACTTCATCAGCCTTCTTGAACCAAGGTATCTTTCCCTGGATGCCTCAAACTGGACATTTCTATAGACTTGCTTTAATTGGGAAATTTTCTCAGCCTTAGAACTGTAAACTACCAACTTATTAAATTCCTCTTTTTAAAAGCCATTCCACTTCTGGTATATTGCATTCCAGCAGCTAGCATATTAGAACAAGCACTATTTAAAAACAGAAAAATATAGGTGTCAGAGAAGATGTGGAGAAATAAAGCCATTTATTCATTGCTGGTGGGCTTGTAAAATTGTGCAGCTGCTGTGGAAGACAGTTTGGCAGTTCCTCAGGAAGCTAAGTATAAATCGCCAAATGACCTGTCAATCCCACCACCATGTATATATCCAGAAGAATTGAAAGAAGGGACTCAAATGGATACTTGCACATCTGCCATAGTGGCATTATTCACAATAGCCAAAAGATGAAAGCAACCCAAGTGTCCATCAACTGATGAATGGATAAATAAAATGTGGTATATACATAAAAAGGAAAGAGGTTCTGATGCATGTGACAACATGGATGAACCTTGAGGATATTATGCTGAGTGAAATAAACCAGCACAAAAGGGCAAATCTTATATGATCTCACTAATAGGAACTAATAATATCAAGCCAACTCTTTGAGACAGAATCCTGAATATAGATTACCAAAGGATAACTGGGCTAGAGAATGGAGAGTTGATGTTAAAAATTTGTACAGAATTTCTATTTAGGTTAATTGTAAAGGTTTGGATATGGATTGTGTGATGGTAGCACATTATTGTGAGTGTAATTCACAGCGCTGAATGAAGTATGTGAATGTGATTGAAAAGAGAAGTTTTGGGGCATGTACATTGCTAGAATGAAAGTTGGAATATATACATGGGACCGCATAACAACAATGAACCCTGTTGTAGATAACAGCCTGGAGTTAACAATACGAATATGCATTAGTTTTTTAATGCTGGTGGAAATGCAATATACCAGAACTGGGCTGGCTTTTATAAAGGGAATTTATTAAGTTACAAGTTTACAGTTCTAAGGCTATAAAAATGTCCAAACTAAGGCATCCAGAAGTAGATAGCTTGACTCAAGAAAGGGCCGATGATGTTTGGTATTTCCCTGCCAGCTGAGAAGGCCTATGGTGATGTTTGCTAGCTTTCTTTCCAGGCTTCTCTTTTCAAACACCTTTCCCAGGGGCACTTTATTTCTGCATCTCCAAGCATATCTCTCTGTACCAGCTCTCAAACTTTTCCCAAAATGGTTCCCTCTTAAAAGACATCAGTAAGCAACCCACCTTGAATGTGTGGAGATCATCTCCACTGAAACCACCTAATCAGAAGGCCCTACCCTAAACAATGGGCCTGCCTCCACATGATTGGATTAGGAAAAGAGAATGGCTTTTTTAGGGTACACAACAGCCTGAGACCAGCACAAAGTAAAAGAATGTTCTTTCATGAATTATAACAAACCCATGACACTATTACAAAGTGCTACTAATAGGATGTATATGGGGAAAAAGTACTTAATGTAAACTATTACCTATGATACTATTTCAATTTCTTTTATCAATTGTAACAAAGGTACTACACTAATGCAAAGTGTCAATAATGGTTAGGAGGGGAGTATATGGGAACATTTTATTTTTTACATAACTTTCCTTTAAACCTATAACTTCTCTCATTTAGAAAATAATAAGTCAAGGAAGAGGGATTGCCCAAATACCTGCTCAGTGAGCAATAAACATTTTTGAAGTCTAAAATTTATATCTAAGAATCTATGCCTTATGCTAAGTGAAAACAGTATAACTCCAATTATTCCATTTATACAGTATTCTGGAAAAGGCAAAAGTATAGAGACAGAAAATAGATTAATAATTGCCGGAAGCTGGGGTAAGAGGGAGGGGTTGATTACAAAGGAACACCGGGGAATTTGGGAAGGGTCATGGAACTGTTTTGTATCTTGATTGTGCTGCTTGTTAACCAAAGGAAAAATGAAAAAATAAAAGCCATGGATACTGATCATTGTCTTTTAAAATATATATTAATATTTGTGTTAATAAAAAATAATACTTTACTATTTTGCCAACAGAAAATACTAGACTGTGAAAAATATGCCTGTGGTGATTATTCTTTTAGGCACTTCTGTGCATAATATAATACAGAGGTTAAAGCCATAGACTTTGGAATCTGGCGTGTCACCCATGGCTAATCACTTAACCTCTCTTAGCTGCAGTGTTCTAGCTGTAAAAGGAGGATGATTATACCTCTACAATTAGGGTAATTGCTTAGAAGCATTCCACCATTGTCTTTGGTAACAACTGTCCTTACCAGTGTTAGTGCGTAGTCTCTGCTCATTTCAAGGGAGTGACTATTATCGTGTTGCTGGTCTTGGACCAGTTTCTTGTTCTTCCCCTGCTGTTCTATATATCCCCAGCTGCAGCTGTATTTCCTAGACTTCTATGCAGCTGGCTTCTTAGTGCAGTTTGCAAATGGCTGGCGCACTAGCTTCTTCTGTATGTTCCAGGGCCCTGGTAACCCCAAACCCACCTCTCTCCAGGCTAGAGTTGACAGTACCTTCCTGCTAATCTCTGGGTTACCTCACTGTCCTATGCTTGGTTCTCAGCAGTTCTATCAACTGTGCAAATAATCCCCTCCATTAAATTGCTTCTGTTTCAAATACTTAACAGCTATCTCAATTTTTTTGCTTAGACTCAAACCAGCACAGCTCTGAGATATTGTGGGCCTGTTTGAGAAGAATGGATCTAATTTCCCAAAACCTAGTCATCAAGAGTTTGCTGTGTGTTCTTGGTTGAGGCAGTCAATAGCTGCATCTGCTCATCCAGCGGTAAAACGAAGGCATTGAAGATGATGACCCCTAAGGGCTGTGGTTGTTGCTGGAAGCCTCTCCATGGCCTGGACTAATTTTTCTCATCATTAGTCTTAGGAACATATGTCTGCAATCTCTTCACCAGCAGTTCCTGATTGTGCCATTACTCTAGGTTACTGAGCCAAGTAGGAAAGACGTTGGGCTGCATCCAGGTTGTTTGGAATGAGTGGGGCGGTTGAGGAAGGTGGAGGCAGCCTCTGCATGCCATCCCTTAAGGAAGACCAGACAGTCAGAGCATCCTCACACCAGGCCATGGACGTGAGGCCAGCCCCATCCCGCAGCCGTGCACCCCACACCTGGAGGAGTGCCTGGCTCCTACACTCTGAGGCTGTGAGGCACACAGCCAACTGTCCTGCTGGCTCTGCAAGCATAACCATCAGCTGGAAAAGCCTAGGAATATGGACACCACCCTGCCTGAGTTAATTAAGATTTCAGCCTCTGGCAGATGCTACTGTGGTTGGGAAGGGGGAAAAGAAAAGAAAAAGCCCCAGATTTCTGCTTTTCTGTAAGCTCTTCCTGTGGACTTTCCCTTGAGATTCTAGTGGAAGGAACTGAGTTTGACTCAGTTGTCACAGATCATTAAAACAACTGATCAGCAATAATAATACTAGTACCTCTGATTTCCTAAACGTGTCCTATGTTTTTGGCACCTGGCCAGGTACATTCAAATTTAGCATCTCATGTAGTCTGTACCACAACCTAAAAACTAAATCACACATTCCGTATATCCAGCAAAGGAAAATGATCTCAGAAGTAATGTCACTAATCAAAGTGTCTGTCACCATACCAAAGAGAATTTCCCTGACCATGAAGATAAAAATAGCATACACACACATACACAAACACACACACACACACACACACACATACCCATTTTCACCTTCCCTGCTTTGTCTTCATAATACTTATCATCATCCAGCATGTCTGTATATATGTATCTATTCATTTATTTCTATAAATTTTTAAACTAATTTTCCCCACTAAAATGTAGATCCCATGAAAAAAAGTCTACTTTCTTCATTCTTTATATCTCCAGCATCCAGAACAGTATTTGATACATAATAGGTGCTCAATAAATATTTGTTGCATGAATTCATTGAATAAATCAAACATGTCTTTCACTTATTATCTGCAATTGTTTTAATTATTTATATGTCCACTATTACTGTCTGTCCTGCGCTGAGGTATTCAACATAAGGGAGCAGAGGCCTTGCCTCTTGCTTACTGCTGTATTCCTGCTGCTTAGAACAGTGTCCTGCTCAGAGCATGTTTATGTGGGACCCAGAGCTGATATGGAACAGAACTGCCATTGAGCTCAGATCTCCTTGATTCCAAGTCCCCTGTTTTTGTCTTCTAACTTCATCATAGTCTTTGGGTCAGTTGTATCACATACATCTCTAAAATATGAATGGGAAAGTGCCAGGTCCGTGCTTTTCTTGATAGGGCCCCCCAAGAGTGTAACAGATCCGTGTAGTATGTCTTTCCTTCCACCATAGCCCTGGCAAAATGGCACAGCTGGGGGAGCCTGGGAACCTGGAATCACAACCAAGGTCATTATCTTACAGCTTTCTAATACTGGGCCGGTCAGTGGAGAGAGTGTCTGGAGTGTTCGATGAAGCGGGACATGTCCAAGATACACTTGATGGATTAAATGAGGTTTACAGCTGATGATTTATTCACAGATGTTTACTGAGCATTCACTATGTGACAGATGGATCAGTAGGCAAAAAGGAAGACAACATTGTCCCCTCCTTCATGGTTCAATTTCCTGCAACATGCCCAGGGTCCCAAAGCTGTGACTCAAACCCAGGTCTGTCTGACCTCAAACCCCATGCCTCTCAGTACCCTGTAGACAGGGGCATAGACGTACATCCTTTTGGAGCAAAAGTGAAACCTGAGGATCTGAGAGGCTAAGAAATGCATGCACGTTCACACAGCTAATCAGAACCCAATTCAGGATTCATCAATTGCAGGTCCAGTCCATTCAGGCACGGAGTTGGCGCTGCAGACACAGGGAGAACACAGCAGTTGTGATTCTGGCTCTCAGGGGAAAATCTTTGCTCATTCTCTGTACTCGGTGAATGAAAGCATTCTGTCCAAAAAGGAATTCTGTCATTTCACAATCAGAGGCACAACTAACATTTTCTTCTCAATTGAGAATCAGAATGGTCCTTTAAATGAGATGTCAGTTGCTACCAGGTCAGCTTTTCCAAGAGGGGAGCTGCTTAAGTCCAAGAAATCGAATGGCAAAAACTTTTCATCTTTCCTGAACTCACTGCTCAAAAAAAAAAAAAAAAAAAAAACTTTTTATTGTCATAATATATATTCTCTCAGAGCACTGCTCTAAGGCAAAGCTTCTTTGCCCTATAAATCAGACAGAGAGGTCAGGATCACTTTTCAGAAAGGGACCTTTCTCCAGGGAACATTTACC
Organism: Tamandua tetradactyla; assembly: GCF_023851605.1. Classification (NCBI taxonomy): domain Eukaryota; kingdom Metazoa; phylum Chordata; class Mammalia; order Pilosa; family Myrmecophagidae; genus Tamandua; species Tamandua tetradactyla. The sequence goes on from NC_135349.1 coordinate 27,369,504, forward strand.
CTCTAATCCACGGGCCTCGTCTTCTGCTAACATCCACTCGAATGGCTCCTTGGACCTCATTTCATATCAGCCCTCAAATCCCTTCAAGCCTTGGCCCCTTCTCCCCACAGATTCTGGGGTTTACAATCTGTGAAGCTCATGTACTGCTCCGTTCACAACCCAGTAGCCTTCCTAACAGTCAGTCTCAATTCACTCTATTTCCCAGATAAGGAACCTGAGAATCACCCAAGTTTCCTTGCTGTTCCAAGGTCAGGCATCCAAGAGGCTGAACTCCAATTCTGACCCATATTTACTATGGGCCAGTTCTCAAACCATTTGGCATATTCCTAGTGATGTTAAGGATGTATAAAACTGTGACCTTTTTTATGATAATGATTATGTTTTTCTTTTGAGATAATTATAGATTCACATGTAGTTGTAAGATGACCTCTATACACTTCTCATAGTTTCCCCTCAATGGTAAGATCTTGCAAAACCATAGTACAATCACCCAATCAGGCTACAGACAAGATGCAGCACATTTCCATGAGCACCATATCTAAAGGAACCCTTATATGGCCCATTTATAACCATACTCACTTCCTTCCCACACCCACCCTCTCCTTAATCCCTGGGAAACACTGGGAAATGAAAAATCTGTTTTTCATTCCCATCATTTTATCACTTCAAGAATTTATATAAGTGGAACCATACAGTATGGAATTTTTAGAGATTGACTGTTTTTCATTCAGCTTAACTCTGGAAATTCATTCAGGTTGTTGTGTATATCAATAGTTTATTCTCTTTTATTGCTGAGCATTTTCCCATGGTATGGACAGAGCACAGTCTGAATAACTGTTCAACTGTTCAAGGACATCTGAGTGGTTTCCAGTTTGGGCTATTAGGAAAAGTTGCTAAAAAATTCATGTATTGTATATTATTTGTGGGAAGATCAATTTTTATTTCTCTGGGATAAAAGCTCAAGAGTATAATAGCTAGGTCATGATAGTTGCATGTTCAGGGTTTTTTTTTTTAAGTTTTATTTTGCATCGGTAGGCACCAGGAATCAAACCTGGGTCTCTGGCATGGGAGGCGGGAATTCTGCCACTAAGCTACTGTCTAGTGCTACCTACCCTGGATGTTTAGTTTTTATAGGTGCACTGGTTTGAAATAATGTATGTACCCTAGAAAAGCCATGTTTTAATCCTAATCCCATTTTGTAAAAGCAGCTGTTTCTTCTAATCCCCATTCAGTACTGTATGTTTGAAACTGTAATTAGATCATCTCCCTAGAGATGTGATTTAATCAAGAGTGGCTGTTAAACTGGATTAGGTGGAGGCATGTCTTCACCCATTTGGGTTGGGCTTGAGTAGTTTACTGGAATCCTATAAAAGAGAACGATAAGAGAGAAAGCTAGGAGAGATTTGGAAAGAGCAGAGAATGACATAGCCACGAGAAACAGAGAGTCTGCCAGCCAGTGACCTTTGGAGATGAAGAAGGAAATCGCCTCCCGGGGAGCTTCATGAAACAGGAAGCCAGGAGAGAAAGCTAGCAGATGACACCGTGCTCACCATGTGCCTTTCCAGATGACAGAGAAATGCTGACCATGTTTGCCATGTGCCTTTTCACTTGAGAGAGAAACCCTGAACTTCATCGGCCTTCTTGAACCAAGGTGTCTTTCTCTGGATGCCTTATATTGGCCATTTCTATAGACTTATTTTAATCGGGACATTTTCTCAGCCTTTTTAAAAACCATTCCATTTCTGGTATATTGCATTCCGGCAGCTAGCAAACTAGTACAATAGGAAACTGCTAAAATGTTTTCCAAAGTGGCTGTACGATGTTACAATCCCACCACTGTGTATGAATGATTCACCTGCTGCACATCTTCCCCAGCATTTGGTTTTATCACATTTTTTTTTCTTTAGCCATTCTGGCAGGGGTGTAGTAATAGCTAATTGTTATTTTAATTTGCATTTTTCTAATGGATAATGATGCTGAAAATCTTTTCTTGTGCTTATTTTCCATCTACATATCCTCTTCGGTGAAATGTCTCTTCATATCTTCTACACATTTTGGAAGTGAATTGCTTGTTTTTCACTGTTGAGTTTTGAAAGTTCTCTGTATATTCTAGATATTAGTCCTTTGCCAGAAATGTGGTTTGCAAACATTTTCTTCCAGTCTTTAGCTTGTGTTTTTCTTCCTCTTAACTGGGTCTTTCACAGAACAAGAGTTTTTAATTTTGATGAAGTTTAATTTATCAGTGTTTTCTTTTATGAACTGTGCTTCTTGTGTCAAGTTTAAGAATTCTTTGCCAAACCCTAGAGCCTGAAGATTTCCCCTTATGTTTTTTAACTTTAAAAATTGTTTTAGTTTTCCATTCTATATTTTAAATGTAAGTTCTTAAGTCCATTTTGAATTCATTTAGTATAAGGTATGAGGTTTAAATCAAGGTGTTTTTGTTTGTTTGTTTTGCCAATGATGTCCAATTGCTCCAGCACCATTTGTTGGAAAGGCTATCCTCCCTCCATTGAATTTCTTTTGCAGCTTTGTTGAAAGTGAGTTCTGTAGGGCGGCCCTCAGTGACTTAGTTGCAGAGTTTTCAACTACTGTGCCGGAGACCCAGGTTCAATTTCTTGTGCCTGCCCATGCAAAAAAATAAAAGAGTGAGTTCTGTATATTTGTATAGGTCTGTTTCTGGATTCTCTGTTCTGTTTCATCAATCTATGCATCTATCCTTCTGGTAATACTTCAGTCTTGATTACTGTAACTATATAGTAAATCTTGAAATAAGAGAATAATTCTTCCCACTTCATTATTCTATTTCAGAATTGTTTCAGTTTTATAGTTCATTACCATTCCATTTAAATTTTACAATAATTTTTTCTATATATACAAAATATATGGGATTTTGATAAGAATTGCATTAAAACTGTATGTCAGTTGGGGGGCAACGGAAATTTTTTACCATGTGGGCCAAAAGATTTCTTTTTTAGTCAATGTAAAATCATTAATTCAGTTTCCTTTAGTTATAGGGGCTATTCAAATTATCTATTTCATAGTAGATAATTTCATATTAGAGTTGTGCTAGTGTGTGTTTTTTTGTGGTATTGGTCCATTTCATTTAAGTTGTCAAATTTGCGTGTGTAGATTTAATCATATTTCCCTCATTATCCTTTTGATATCTGCAAGGTCTATCGTGATAATTCCTGTTTCATTCCCAATGTTGCTAATTTCTGTCTTCTCTTTTTCTTTGTCAATAATGGTAGAAGTTTATCAATTCTTTAGATCTTTACAAAGAATCAGATTTTTTATTGATATTCTCTACTAGAGTTTTTAGGTTTCCAATTTCATTGATTTCTCCCCTTATCTTTATTATCTATTTTTTCTGCTAGCTTTATGTTTATTTAATCTTTCATTTCTGGGTTCCTGAAGTGGGAGGTTAGTGTATTTATTTGAGTCTTTCCCTTTTTTCTAATGTAAGCACTTAGTGCTGTAAATTTCCCTCTCAGCACCGTTTTGGCTGGGTATGACAAAATTTTATATTCAGTTCAATGAATTTATTTATTTCTCCCTTGAGACTTCCTCTTTGATCTATGACTTATTTAGATGTTTACTGTTTACTTTTCAAGTGTCTGGAGATATTCCAGCACTTTTCTGTTATTGATGTCTAGTTTTATTCTTGTGTTTAAGGAGAGCCCATTCTGTATGATTTCAATTATTTTAATTTTGTGGAGGTTTGTTTCATCACTCAGGAAGTGGAACTACCTTATTTCAAGAGCACTCGAAAAGAATGTGGAGTCTGCTGCTGTTGAGTGGAATGTCCTGCAAATGTTGATTTGATCCTGTCAATTGATGGTGTTTTTGAGTTCTACTATATTTTTGTCCTATTTTCTGTCTAGTTGCTCTATCCTTAATCGAGAGAAGAAAGTTAAAATCTCCAACTATAATTGTGGACTTACCTTTCTGCTTTCAGTTTTATCCGTTTTTGCTTCACATTTCTGCAGCTCTGTTGCCTAGCCCATAACATGTGCCCATTTGTATCAATTATGTACCCTAGAAAAGCCATATTTTTATCCTGAACCAATCTTGTGGAAGAAGTGGTTTCTTTTAATCCTGATTCAATATTGTAGGGTGGAAACTTTGAATTAGATTCTCTCCTCAGAGATGTGACACACCCAATTAGGTGTGACCTTTTGATTTTGTGGAGATTTGACTCCACCCATTTCAGGTGATTTTGATTAGTTTACTGGAATCCTTAAAGAGGAAACATTCTGGAGACAGCAGAGCCTACAGAGAGCAGATGTAGATGCTTGGAGAACAGTTTGGAGATGCTTGGAGCCCAGCAGATATCACCATGAGATTTTAAGCAAGACAGAACCTGGAGAGGACCAAGGGGTGCCAAGAGATGAAAGCCAGCCCCAGAGAAGCAAAGGGAGGAACTCCCCAGGAACAGAGGCTGAAAGAAACAGCCCAGGAGCAAGGGACCAGCAGATGCCAGCCACATGATTACCCAGCTGACAAAGTTGTTCCAGACAGATCTGCCTTTCTTGAATTAAGGTATCTTTCCCCAGACGCTTTAATTTGGACACTTTCACTTCCTTGGAACTGGAAACTTGTAACTTATTAAATTCACCTTTTAAAAGCTGTTTCATTTATTTTATATTGCATTCTGGCAGCTTAACTAACTAATACAATACTCATTTGTTATGTCTTCTTGGCAGATTGAGCCTTTTATCATTATATGATATCCTCTTCTGTCTCTGGCAATTTTCTTTGCTCTGAAATCTACTTTATCTGACGTGAATGTAGTCACTCCTGCTTTCCTTTGTTCTTTATTTAATGTTTGCTTGATATATCTTTTCCATTGTTTTACTCTCAACATGCCTATATTGCAGAAGTGAGTTTCTTGTAGGTATATTTTGGGTGGCAGTTTTTAATTCATTCTGCTAATTTCTGTCTTTTAGTCTATGTATTTAAATAATTTATATTTAATGTGACTATTGATATTTTAGCACTTAAGTCTGCCATTTTATTTATTTTGTTTGTTCTCTGTTTTCACTCTCTGTTTCCTTTTCCTGCCTTCTTGTGAGTTATGTGAACATTTACTTATATATAAATAAATCATTTCATTTGTTTTAAACATACTCATGATTGCTCATTGAAATATTTTTAATGATGACTTTTAAAATCTTTGTCAGATATTGTAACAACCTTATCGTTTCAGTGCTGGCATCAACTGTCCTTTTTTTTTCATTCAAGTTGAGATTTGCTTGGTTTTTGGTATGACAAGTGATAGCCAATTGAAGCCAGGACATTTCAGGACACTATGAGATTCTGAATCATATTTAAACCTTCTGTTTTAACCGCCTTTCTGTGACAACACTGACAGGAGAAGGGAGGGCACTGCCTTGGTGCTGCTCTGTGGGGGATAGTGGTCCTGGTTCCCCGTTCAGTCTCTGTTGACCCCTGAGTGAGGAACCGTCTCCTCATTACTACTGGGTGGGAGTGTGGTTTCCACTTCCCACTAAGCCTCCACTGATACTCCCTGTTGGGAAAGGCATGTGTGCCTAATCACTGCTCCCAGGTTACCCTGGTTTATCTTGGAGGGTCCCATATTATCAAAAAGGTTTTGATAAATGAGAGAGGGAGAAAGGAGAATTAGAGTTAGAGAAGGAAATGTGAGGACTGGAGCAAAGGTTAAAGAGATATGGTTGCTGGCTTTGAAAATGGAAGGGACCCACAGCCAAGGAATGTGGGCAACCTCAAGAAGCTGGGAGACAAGGAAACAAATTCTCTCCTGGAGCCTCCAGAAGGAATACACCCTTGCCAACACTTAGATTTTAGCCTAGTAATTCTGGACTTCTGACTGCCAGAACTATAAGATAATTTTGTGAAGTTATAAGCCACTAAATTGTTGCATTTTGTTGCTGCAGCAATAGAAAACTAATTCAATGTCATTGGTGACAACTGAAGGCCAAGCTCTTGCACAGAGTCTGGTGAAGAATAAATGCACTCACTTTTCATTTATCCAACAGTTACTAACGACTTTCCATGTATGGCATAATCTTAAGTACGGTAAGGTGACATGATGGGCAGATTCAAACATGAATCAGAAGTTATCCCACCCTCAGGAAACACACAGTAAGGATGCCAAAGGCCCATGGACAATGATCACAGGTGCAGTGATTATCGGTGTTCACAGAGCAGTAAAAGTTTCCAAGAGTCTTATGCAGAGCCAATCCATCTTTGCCCAGCACTAACTTGTCCCTTTGTACAATATTCTTCTTTTAGACTGAGATAAACCAGAGTTGAAGGACCTTCTGGAAGTGTTCTAGGACAATAACTCAAAAACCTGACAATGCATCAGAACTACAGTAAAGCTCCTGCCTAGGTTCAATCCTGCTTCTACCACACGTAGTCCATGTGGCCATGAATCTGTCACATGACTTTTATGTGCCTCAGTTTCCTCATCTATAATATGAAGATAACAGAACACTTGTCTTTTAGGGTTGCTTTGAAGGTTCAATGAGTTAATATGAATACATTCAAAGGTAATACACTGGATTGATAAATTAAAAAGAAAACAATAAACAAATTCTAAGTCCAACCCCAAATCAGAATTTCTGGGTATATCCATGTACCACAAGGATGAGAAATTTCTGCACTAATCTCCCTCCACTCTATGTCACAGCAAAAACCAGTCATTCAGCCACTCTGCAATTTTGTTTTGTTTTTAATTATCTTGAGAAAGCCTTTTTGAAGAGTTTTCTGTCAACATTTTCATCCCCAAACTCATGAAGTTTTCTCATTTTCATACAAGCCAACTGGAAACTCATTTGCTGCAATTTGGCAGTTTTATAAATGGCTAAAGGTGGTGTGTTATAAAGGAAAGATCAATGAGAATTAGCTGTATCTTCACTGTGTATACTCATTCATTCATTTGTTCATTCATCTAACAGCTATTTAATGAATCATACTTTGTGCCATATATGCACATACCTTATAGGCAGGGACAAAGAGATTTCAAAAATTTCCTTGCCCTGCCTCCAAGGAACACAATTTTTAATGGGAAAGAAAGATATATAAACAGCAAATCACAACACAGAGTGGTGAGTTCTGAAATAGGGAAATAAAGAAGCATTATGTTAGCAGAGGGGTGTGTGTGTGTGTGTGCGTGTGTGTGTGTGTGTGTGTTGGAGGCACATTATTGGAGTCTTTAATAGTATATAGAATTCAACCAACCAAATGTACAGGTGAGGAGTACAGGACAAAGGATATTGCAAGCAAAGTTAGTCTTTTATTAAAAAACTCCCCAGCCTCAAAGTCTCTGTTCTGTGGGTGAAGAGAAAACTTATGCCCCATTCTTCTTGGGATTCAATGGCTGCATGCACAGCATAGCAAGGTTGGAATCAAAGATGCATTAGTGGCTAGTACCAAAGAAGGGGGAAATTCTGTATCAAAGTCTAAGGGTGCTAGGAGGACCTGAGTGGAGGAGGAAAAAAGCAACAGGAGGAGTAAGATAAAGTTCAGAGTACCAACATGATCAGCATCACTGGTTTAGGGGGTCAGATTGACTGGAGTTCAAATCCAGACTCTACTATCTACTGACTGTTTGAACTTGGGTGATTTTTGTAGCTTCTCTGATCTTCCTGTTTGAAATACAGATCATAATTATACTTTCCTTATGGATTCTGGAAGAACAATGGATATAATGTTTGTAAACACTTGACCCAATGCCTGGCACATATTTCTCTAAAAGGAAAGGGTAATTAATAATTTTTATCAGTGGAGTTAGGTTAATAATTGCAATACTGCATATTTTTAAAACTTGTTTTTCCTTTTTTTTAATGTTTGTTTATTAATGAAGTAGTAAATGTCATGTGGGTTTATAAACAGGTTAGAAAACACCAAACATTTACACACTCTCCTTTGGTCCCTTCACCTGGTTTCCTAAAGCCCCTCTGCAGTGTTCCTAGGACTCCACAGACATAGCTTAAAGCCAATAATGCAGACAAATGAGCCTTCATGATTGGTTCAAGAAAGCCCTGAGGTCGTTTAAAACAATCCCTTCCTCTCTCCTGTCCTATTAGGATGGGGTGGTGTGATGAAAAGTCTCAGTGGTCACTCGTGATGGGGTTTATTTAGGAGGTAATTGTCCTCCTGCTCCGGCCCTTGATCCTAGTTGATGGACAAAGTTTCTAGGGATTGAGTAGAATGTGAAGATGCTTCCTGACCTGTCTCTATCAAGCCTTCAAAGCAAGGCAAGCCTTCCTCTGTCCGGTCCTGGAGGATACATAAGCCTTTTTCCAGAGGTCTATAAAATACCAGCAGTTTATAAACTGTGCTCTCTGAGGCTGTTGAATGCCATCATTTCCTGATCTTTGCATCTGTTCCATTCACATCTGTGACATGCAACATGGCACATTAGGTTAGGCCACATTCTGATAGCAAAACGTTCTGGATGAACAAATCCATCAACTTTTCATTGAGTGCCTACCATGTTCCATTTTCTTAATAATAAATGTGCTAATGGATGGGGATTAAACAAAGGCAGTAATTTTTTTCTATAGGATAACTTGCAAATATGTTAGAGGCAGTTTGGCATAAAGGTTAAGGTTGAGAACTGGAGCCAGATTATTTGGGTTCAAACTCTACTTCTGCTGCTTACAAACTGGGTGACCACATATATCGATGACCTAACTTCCATGTTGCTCATTTTTCTTATCTATAAAATGGGCCTCCAAATATTAATATTATTAAGAAATAATAGTGTCCATTTCACAAGGATGTTGTGAAGATCAAATGAAGCTCCTTTTTGCATCCACATGTTTGATTTGTATAAGCTCTACTTGAGAATGTTCTGAAACAAAGAGATCTTTGGCAATATGTACCTGCTACTAGCAAGTAGCATGAACACCAGTAATTTCCTTAGCCTCAGACTTGGGAGAAGGAGAAAGAGGGCAAGGAATTACAGAAAGTCAGAGAAAGAGCCCTTGGAGTCTATTAAGCAGAGCCCACATATAGCAAAGAAATAGATATTTAGGAAAACAAGAAATCAATGTGCTGACTGAATAACTTTATCGGCTCACTCACTTATTAGTGCATGGCCTTAGCTCTTGGCATTTGGGAGGAGAATGGATTTTTATTGCTTAATTCTCTGTAAGTGAAGAACTAGTGAATTGTAAACTCCTATTGTTTAACATGTAACATTAAGTATTGAACTAGCAAAAAAAAAATCAATTCCAGGTTTGGCTGCAGATTATTTTTCTCAAGGAATTGAGAGTAAGGTGCTGCTATTGCTCTTTTTTTTAATTCATAAAGTCCTGTGTGTGTGATACCTTAGCAAACATGTTTGCCATCTCAGGTACAGTTTCCACTCAATGGTCAACATTCTCCGGACTCCACATGGGCTCACTCCAGCTCCACCTGACTCAGTTCCAGCAGCTACACTCGGTGAGCCAGAATTCTGGTCAAGATTGGCTCCTCATGGGGCGGTGCAATGGTGGCTCAGTGGCAGAATTCTCATCTACCATGCTGGAGATGCAGGTTCAATTCCTGGAGCCTGCCCATGCCAAAGAAGAAAAAAAAACTAAAATTGGCTCCTCATTGTGTGTAGAGGTTTTACATATTTGTAGTGATCAGCTTCCAGAGGGTCTTCTTTGAGCATCAGCCATCTGTTTTCCCCAACTCCAATTAATTGCAGGTTCATCCACCTCACTTAGGTATTCAATGCGACAGGAACCCTATTTCCACCTGTAGGAATCATGACATCATTGGTTATATTGGGGATACTTTTCTGACCCTGCCTGTCCATGGGCCTGCAGTCTTTGCCAAACTCTCACTCTTGACAACCAAGTCCACTTGACTTGGATTACTCTTGGTTCCTTGTTGAGCAATATATGTCAAGAAAAGGCAGAAATCAATACTTCTATGTGATTATTTTTTTTAATTGTTCACAACTGTTGGCTGTTTTAGAAAATTATATGGGCACTAATTTGGGAGCCAAAGAAAACAAACCTGCAGGTCAGATTAATTAAGAGTGTTGTAACTTCTGGTATGAGACTTTCTATGACCCTATGGACTGTGTCCTGAGTGAGTCCATGTAGGGTTTGCTGAATGCTGGCCACTAAGTGAAAATTGCACTAAGATGGGTCCATTCTACCATAGACCACAGAGGAACTTCTTCTTAAAGAATCTTTTCTAAAAATTTAGGGATTAATGGCATTATTAGCACATGTCTATCTTCCACATCTTTTTTTTTTTCAATTTTATTAGTAAGTTAGTAGGGCCTTACTTCTACCTACATTAATTTGTCCTCTATTTCTTCCCTCTCTTCCTTCTTCCACAAATATTTAATGCTGCCTACGTCACAGACCCTCAGATTGTAAGAAAAGCCAGAAAACAGTTTTTTATTTCAAAAGACTCACAAAGAGTTGGCCTAGATAGAAAGAAAATTAGGGCATTATAATACAGCATGATTACATGATATGGTACAATTGATATGATACAATTGGAAGGCATAAGAGGAATCTTCAACTCTGCCTTACAATGGGTAGAAGTGGCCTTTCAGAAGAGTTAGCATTTGAGGTCTTAAAAGATGAGCACGAGAAGAAAAAAAAAAAAAAAACACACACACACAATTACAGGCTGAAAGGAGATGTCTAGGAAATTTAGATAACATTCAAGAGATTGAGAGTAGCTTATCATGCATTGCAGCCTGCAAGTTGACAGGTTTGAGAAAAGGGATGCAGGCATGGCCCAGCTCAGGAAGGACCTTTTTCTCTACACTGAAATTGTTCTTGATCCTGCCAATGACTAGGGCCATATGTAGGTTCCTGAGCTAGAAATGAGCATGTTTGGGTTTGCTCTGAATAAGTTCACTGTGGCCAGGAACAATGTGGAGAATGGATTGAAGGGTGAGGCAAGGGAGGTGGATAGATGAGGTGAGAGATGATAAAGACCCTCTGAAACAGGACAGCGTTAATGGGGATGGAGGGGAGGTGATGGATTTGAGATGCACTTAGGTGGGAGAGGATGGTCCTGGTGCGTGGCCACATCTTAGGTCAGGCGGTCCTCAGCCTTTCCCATCACCGCACCAGGCTCTTGTTGGTCTCCTGCCTGCAGGATCTTCCTCTCCAATCTGTCTTCTGCCAGGAAGTTCATTCCAGTAGCCAGACAGTTTACTGCCTGTCAGACCTAGTAGTGGTTCTCATTTGGGTGGAGGGAAGAGATTTCATCCCCAAGGGGACATTTAACAGTGTTTAGATATCTTTTTGGTTATCATGACTGGGAAGAGGGTGCTACTGGCATTTAGTGGGATGGAGGCCAGAGATGATGCTGTTAAACATCCTACAATGCACAAGAAGTCCCCACAGCAATGAAGTATCCAGACCCAAATGTCAATAGTGCTGAGGCTGAGAAACTTTGAACGACAGTATAAAACCTAAGCTCCTCAGTACGGTGTGATATAAATCCCAGATTGCTTATTTGTCTCCACTCTCATTCAACTTTTGAGAAACATATTTTTCATATCCTGTAACTTAGCACATGTTCTTCACCTTACCTTGAATGGCTTATATTTACTTTTCTATCTGAGGAATGTTTTCTCTTCTTCCAAAGCCGTCCAAGGTCTGTTTCAAATAGCCTCCTCTGTTAGGTCTTCCTGGCTTCTCCAGAAAATATTAATGTCTACTTTCCTTAGCACTGAGGACTTAGCCCTATCATGGGACTTCTCCAGGGCTTGTTGCTTTTTTCCTTTTCTTTTAAAAAAAATTGTTATGTTTTCCAGGTCCAAAAATACTATGATTGGAATAAATCATAAAAGTTGTATTATTTACAAAATCATGACTTCCCTATTCCCCTCCCCATCCAGTCCTCTCCTCCCCATTCTTCCCTCCTAATAAGAACAATTTGGGGTGTATCCTACCAAGCTTTCCTTCTTAGTTATATAAATATATATATCAGCATATATACACATATATAAGAGTTTTCTTTGCTCTTTGTAACACGTAACTATGCAACTTAGCCTTTCTACTTATGGTGTATCATGGGCAGCTTTAGACATTAATAGATGCTTAATCTTTTTTTTCTAATTTATTTATGTTTATATATGTGGATATTTGAAATAAACAAAAAAGGAATATTATGACTGGGATGCTTTCTTTTTCTATTTATTTCATGTTTTTCTTGCCCCTTTCCCAAACTACATAAACAGGTAACCTGTGCTAACAAATAGTTGTAATTTTTTCTCTGCGTTTCTTCATTTTCATGTGACTATTTACATATTTATACACACATACATACACAAAAATGTCTTTTCTGTCATTGTTTGTTTAGTAAAAGGAATCATATATAAAACACTTTTTTTCTTTCCTTACTCAACAATGTCTCAATAAATCCTTCTAATTGTTATACCAATAATCATTTGTTTATGTAACTGCATGTATTCTATTATATAGATTTTTCAACTTTTCTTTGTCTTTGGCAGTTATCTTTGCTATTATAAGTAATGCTACTATAAACATCATGACATATTTGTTCTAACATAGTGATGCTTTTAGTATTATCAATTGGATTCTCAGAAGTGGAATTGCTGGGTTGAACAGCAAGTGTACTTTTAATTTTAAGAGATGTTGCTATATTACTTTCCAAAAAAGGTGATAAAAATTAATACTTCCTCCAGTGATTTTGAGACAACATTTCCAACATGTCTTCTGGGGATATGTTATAACTCTTAATCTTTTTGCCAAACTCTTGCATGTAAAGTGATATTTTCTTGTTATGCCCATTTTAATGTCCCTTACTATGAATGTGTCTGAACCCCATCTCACAATAAATAAAAAATAAACGCCATATCCATACAAATACGCTTGAACATGAATGTTCTTAACAGCATTATTCACAAGAGCTAAAAGTTAGAAACCACTTACATGTCCATCAAATAGTTAATGGATGGACATATATAGAAATTGAGGATACTAAATATATAAATCAATAAGATAAGAAAGTCTTATTATTTGGGATGACCTACCCTGAAGCTACAGAAAGATACATAATTTGAATACATTCTTGTAATATCTGTTATGTCAAAACATATTTTAAACAGAATTGAAAGTCAAATGATAGGTTTGGGGGGTAATTTAAAATACAGATGACACATAATACCTAAAAACCTGTTACAGTTAATGAACCTTTCAAAATGACAATAAAGAGACCAATAACTCAATAAAAAATGGACAAAGGCTCTCACATCTCAGAAGAGCAAATCAGGTATTACCATTTTAAAAAATAAGGTAAAAGCATTTTTAGTTAATTGCAAAATTAAAACATGTTTATCATGAAAAAATGAAATGGGCAAACCACAGAAATATTTAGTGGGAACTCACACACCTTCTGAATGAGACAGGGTACTGGTAGGAAGCAGAAGACCCAAGCAAGGAGTCTGAATGAACAGAGTTAAACGATGGTGCAATACCCAGAGAGATGAGCACAGTGAAGGAAATCTAGAGGGGAGGGTGAAGTACGAAGGAGCAGTAACAGCAGGAAGCTATAGCCATGCCAGGCTTAAAGTGGCAAGGGGAAGGGTTGGTGCTTCTAGATCCACTGTTGCATCCATACCAGTGATAGAACATGTGCCCGCAGAGGAACGCAGAAACTGGCAGAGCCATAGCACGGCAGGCAGGAAGTGGGGACAGGCCATGAATACCCAACCCCACTCTCTTCTTGTCCTCTGATCTGTTGTGGCTGATGCCCATTGGCAGAAATCACCTAGAAGCTAGAGGACAAGGAGGCCCTGGCAATGAAGTGCATAGAAGGCAACCTTCTGGGACTCAGAGTAGGACACGGGGAGGTCGACACGGATCAGGGTGGGGAGACAACCTGAGAATTAACTGGTACTTCCCTCTTGCCACTCACCCTAGTCCCCAGAATGTTTCCTATGCACATTCTTACCACCACTATTTTATTTTTTTTGCAAGAGCTAATACATTTAATATGTAAATAATTATAATAGATCAACAAGAAAATTTTAAAAAGGCACATCCAACACAAAATAAGTAAGGAACCTAAGTTGACAGTTTCCAAAATAAGAAATACAAATGAATAATATAGGCCTGAAAGAATCAGCCTCTTTTGTAATCAAACAGATGCAAATTAAATCAATGAAATGCCATTATTCATCTATCAAATTGACAAAGAATAAAATTGCATATGGAATACCTCCTGTTGTCAAGGGTGTCCTGAGCTAATCCTTACATTCATTGATGGTAGGAGGGTAAATTGTTTCATCCTTTCTGGAGGGCAATTTTACAAGAGGTATCAAGGGACTTATAAATGTTTATATCCTCTCCCTCAATAATTCTACCTCCAGGAATTTATCCAAAGGAAATACTCAGAAACTCGCACATAATACTTATCACATTATAATAGCAAGAAATTACAAAACCATAGATATCCACAGCAGATTTGTGAAATAAATTATGGTGCGGTCATATAATAAAATATCATGAAGACATTAAAACCACATTGCAGAAGGATATTTAGTGACATGAGTTAATACATGTGGCATCCTATTATGCGAAATAAACAGAATAACAGCCAGGATATATTTTATGATATTCGGTTAGTTAAAAAAAAAAGTATGTGTGTGCATTACTCATATGCATGTGTACACATATATGTGTTTATATATCTGTGTGTATATATGTATGTATTTTATATATATATATATATAGTGAGAGTGAGAGACTAGAAAGAAATATACTAACATTAACAGAGGTTCTAGCTGTGCAGTTAAGAATGCTGATAATTTTCATATTATTTATACATTCCATATTCTCAAGACATTCTACAAGGGATATATTTTATTACCTATATAAATGTTGTAGAGCCAGGCAGAGCCTGCTAGTCACCTTGTATTTGGCTACAGGCATACTCCATTTCTCTCTTATATGCCCGCTGAATAAGGAGGCCTGTTAAATTCTCAAATATGAGAGAAATTTCCTAGAATTTGAAGGAGAAAAGGCAATGTTCTTCCAAATACATTGCTATGCCAAGCTCTATGAAATAACTCCTTGGATGATTTCCTATTGATGTAAAAATAAACAGTTGGGTGTTTGGCTGATTCCATCTTTTGGAATATGGAATAAAATCATCCTTTTGCATGTATTCCACCTCAGGTTCTGTCTTCTGCAGGCTCTCCGATTGCTAATGGATGAGCCAGTACTCTAATTAGTGGAACAGGGTTTGTAGGAAAGCACGTGAGAGTGAGAACATCCCTCTGTGAGGCTGGCGTTAGCTTTATAGGTTTTGGTTTGTAAATTTTTATTAAGGCTGCATGCTACAAAACACAAATGGAGGAGACCCTGTCTCCCAGGCTTCCAGAAGAGGGACTTGACTTCAGCTTAAACAGTGGGATCAATAAAAGCTATCAATATTCATATTCATGTCCACAGCTATCAACTAAAGGGGATGATCAATGTAGGAAAAAAAGAAAAAGACCGAGTTGAAAGCAACAAAACTTAGTGTGCATTCCACACTGCCCAGAGAACAAATCAAAATCAACTCAGTAGTGAAGAAAGATTTTTTTCTGAGGGGAAGAATTTATTTCCATCATTTCCCTCCTTAGTCAGGAAGTAAAGTCCTTCAAACGTATTCATCTCCTACCCACTTTGACACCTTATTGTGCTGGTTTGAATCTCTGGTGGACCCCAGAAAAGCCGTGTCTTTTAATCCTCATTCAATATTGCTGGGTAGGAGCATTTTCATTGTTTCCATGGAGATGTGACCCATCCAGTTGTGGGTGGTAACTTTTAATTAGATGATTTCCATGGAGATGTGTCTCCACACATGAAAGGTGAAGTTGCTTACTGGACTCCTTATAAAAGAGGAAACATTTTGGAGAGAGTCCGTGTAGAGCCACAAGAAAGCCAGCAGGCACCACCATGTTCACCATGTGCCCTTCCAGCTGAGAGAGAAACGCTGAACGTCATCAGCCTTCTTGAACCAGGGTATCATTCTCTGGATGCCTTTGATTGGACATTTCTATAGACTTGCTTTAATTGGGACATTATCTCTGTCTTAGAACTGTAAACTAGCAACTTATTAAATTCTCCTTTTAAAAAGCCATTCCGTTTCTGGTATATTGCATTCCAGCAGCCAGCAAACTAGAACACTTAACCACATCTTTATCACAGTAACTGGGAGATGGTGCACAGGACAGTGATTGTGGCTTTCTGCTACCTAGGAGTGTACAACCTGCAGAGAATAGTGTGTGCGTCTGTGCAACAGCCTCATGTGAATCTGCTTAGCTAGAAAATCCTAGTGGTAAAGTAACAAAGGCTCTGGAGCCAATATCCTACTTAATGGCTGTATGATCCTGGAAAATTTACTTGACTGCTCCAAGCCTCAGTTTCTTTATCTGTAAAATGGGAATAATTATAGTATTTACAGGTTATTTGAGTATTCAATTAGCTAGACTTGTAATAAAGTACCTGGTATTATTTTCATTTTTAAAAATCAGTGTTTATTACCTTCAGTAAATTTCAACCTTTTTAATTTATAATTTATATGGGTGTGGAAAAATGCATGGTCATGTAATCACCACCACAATGAAAATATAGACCAGTTCATTACTTCTACTGTGTCTTCAGAGTCACTTTCTTACTCTATCCACAGTCCCTGGCAACCATGAATCTTTTTTTCTGTCTCTCTAGTTTTGCCTTTTCCACGATGTCACATAAATGCAGCCATGTAGTACACAGACTTTTGATTTTGGCTTCTTTCACTTGGCCTAGTGAATTTGAGAACTATCCAGGTAACATATATCAATAGATCATTCCTTTTTATTGCCCAATAGTATTCCATTTGGGGGATGGATAACAGTGTATTTATCCCTTTATTCATTGGAAGGTCCCTAGGTTGTTTACAAATTGGGGCAATTATTTAAGAAAAAGCCATTATAAACATTTTCATGGTGTTGTGTATGCATGAACATAAGCTTTCATTTCACTTGAGAGGTACATAGGAGTAGGACTATTGAGCTGTATGACAAATGCATAATTGATTTTTTAAGAAGCTTCCAATGTCAAGTGTGTACCATTTGTCTTCCCAGCAGGAATATATGAGGATTCCGATACTCCTCATCCTTTCTAAGAGGTGTTTTAGCAATATCTCTTTGTGGCAACAATTCTGGCAATCTTTTTGTGTGATTATATGCCATCTGTATACCTTCTTTGGAGAGGTGTATGTTCAAATGTTTTACCTATCTTTTTATTGGATTGTTTGTTTTCTTATCGTTGAGCTTCTTTATATATAAAAAGAATACATAACATAATATTTCCCATTTTAAACATTTTAAAGTGTATATTTAAGCGGCATTAAGTACATACACAATATTGTGAAACTATTATTCGTATCTGGTTCCAGAACTTTTTCATGGCCTATAAGGAGACCCCCGTACTCATTAAACCATCACTCACCCGTCCTCTCTTTCCCTCCCCCCGTCACTGGCAAACACGAATCTACTTTCTGTCTCTATGGATTTGCCTATTCTGGATACTTCATGTAAATGGAATAATACAATATGTGGTCTTTTGTCTGACTTCTTTCACTTAACATAATGTTTTTAAATGTCACCCATGTTGTAGCATGGGGAAGTACTTCATCCTTTGTATGGCAGAATCAGATTCCAAAATATGTATATAACAAAATTTGTTTATCCTTTCATTTGTTTAGGCTTTTGTATTGTTTCCTACTTTTGACTGTTGTGAATTATTCACCGTGAACATTCACGTACAAGTATTTGTTTGAAAGCTTATTTTCAATTTCTTTGGTTATATACCTGAGAGAATTGCAGGGTCATATGATAATTCTATGTTTAATTTCTTGAGAAATCACCAAACTGCTTTCCACAGTGGTTTAGCCATTTTACATTCTTAATGCATGAGGGTTCCAATTTCTCTACATCTTTTGCCTAAACTCATTTTCCATTTTTTTTTATTATAGCCATTCTAGTGGGTATGAGTTGGTATCTCATTGTGGTTTTGAGTTACATTTACCTAATGATTAATGCAAGTGACCATCTTTACATGTAATTTTTGCTCATTTGTATACATGCTTAGTGGGTAAAGCATTTCTTTGTGGGATGATAACAATGTTCTGAAACTTCACAGCAATGATAGTTGCATGACATTTTGAATGTACTAAAAGCCACTGAATGTCAAACCTTAATGTGGTTAAAATGATCAATTTTATGTTAGATGAATTTTGTATCAACAAAAAAATGTGATCAAAATAAAAATCTTGTGAAATACTGAAAAAGAAAACTGTATTCTTTTTCATATAATTACTACTTGTCACAGTCAGGTTCATGTGTCAACTTGGCCAAGTGGTGGTACCTGTTTGGTTGAGCAAGTGCCACCTATCTGTTGCAACAAGGACATTTCATAGAATTCTACCATGATCACGTAGGCTACATCCACAGCTGATTCCATTTGTAATCAGCAGTGGGGTGTCTTCTGCAATGAGTGATGTTAATCTAATCACTGGAAGCCTTTTAAGGAGGATTCAGAAGAGACAGGCTCTCTTCCTGTTTCAGCCGGCAAGCCTCTCCTGTGGAGTTCATCCAGACCATCCATTGGAATGATCAGCTTCACAGCCTGCCCTGCGGATTTTGGACTCTACATTCTCACGGTTGCTTGAGACACTTTTATAAGTTTTATATTTATGACTATTTCCTGTTGATTCTGTTTCTCTAGAGAACCCTAACTAACACACTACTATGGAAATACAAGTTCATCCGAATAATGATTCAATTAAGTTAAACATAAATTTATATTTTTAATAATTCTAAACAATACTTAGAAATGTTAGTTTATGTGATCAGTATACTCATAAAAGTTGAGGAGAACTGTATCTAAATTTTGAAAAATTGTGCACTTGTGTTAGACTTAACATTGAAAACCAGAGAAGATATATACTTTTTATTAAATCCTACAGATTAAACTTGTCTTTTTTTGCAAAGAAATGCCTAACTAGTGGGAATCTGAAACCTTAAAAGGCTTTGACTTGGATTCTGGCAGAATGTTTTACCTAGCACACTGAAAGTATCCGTAGTTTAATTTCCGTATTTTCAGGGAATTTTAGGAATAGCCTACTTATATAAGCAATTATTTCTCTATCTATATATAAATCAATCAGAACAGAGCTCCTTTAATTGAAGAGATTTACACTCTAGTAAATTAATGTCACCCAGAGATAGGAAATGTTTATACACAAAAGCTCAGGTGAACGCATCTCTGAATTACAGACACATAGATCCACAGGCACAGAGGAACAGAGCTTTAGCTTCAGTCCTACAGTTTCAGCCATGGAAAAACTCAGCAGCACAGATATCAAAGCATTGTTCTACTCCTGAACAGTAGGATACTCTTAATTGATTTGTGTTCAAAAATAAGCCAAAAATAAACAAGCAAAGATATAAACAATATGACATACAAACCAGATTCATTGCATGTATCTTGCTCAACAGAGAATAGATCTCTATAAACTATTAATCCATTTACAGAGATCTCCAACAGTCAGACCATAAAACAAAACTCCCAACTATTGCTGTCAACAATGGGAAACAAATTAACAGCCGTAAGTATACTCAG
This sequence comes from Tamandua tetradactyla, assembly GCF_023851605.1. Taxonomy (NCBI): domain Eukaryota; kingdom Metazoa; phylum Chordata; class Mammalia; order Pilosa; family Myrmecophagidae; genus Tamandua; species Tamandua tetradactyla. Next base: position 27,389,138 of record NC_135349.1, read on the forward strand.
AAACAAAAAAGAAGCACAAAAATTAGTAGAGAAACATTAAAATTAAAAAAACAGTCTAAAAGGTTCTTTTGTCTTGGATTGTTAAAATAAAAACAAGTAAAATTTTATTAGGTCTGAGTTTTATTTAATCAGTTCATGAATTGGGAAGATTCCAATTGCCACGAGGTAGATAGGAATTCTATTGACCAAAGAGAGCCACGGGCTTTTATAGACAAGAAAAGGGATGCATTGGGAGGGCATTTTCATTGGTTAATGCAGACTTCATTTCCCAATGTGGTTAGTGCAGACTGTTGCTTAGCAATTAGCAAGTTAGGTGGCGTAAGAATAGGAAATTAGCAATTCGTTTGGCTGATTTAAATTCTGTCTTCTGGGCTAGCCAGGCACCTACATGGAATAGAAATGTACTCAGAGTTTGGTGTTGCTGACAAGGGACGTAGCACGGGTGCCTCTGGTTGGGCCTACTAAATTTTATTTATCATCATCTACCTAAGGAAAGTAAGAAATAACTTTCCTGGACTCGAACCGTAAAGAAGGTAAATGAACCTTTACTGTTGAAAAATGAACACATTTTTCAACCAATGGTGTTCAGGTGGCTCTGGTAAGTGACCTCACTGGGCATGCCACTGTGACTTCCAAAATAGTTAAAGATATTTTTCAAACAGGGTAAAACCATGATACTCATCCACATATGAACACCTATTAAAACATTCTATTTATGAAGGGACCCAAGTGTTATAACAGTTTCAAAAGAGAATTCAAAGGATAGGGGGTATTGAGCAGGAACATGGAAATGGGAACATAAAGGGGAACAAAAACTGGTCTTATAGTGTGAGAATGGGGACAGTTGAACCTCAATTGAACAAAACATTGAGTGTTGACTTAGAAGGGGTTACAAAACACTTAGATATAAAAAACTTAGAAGGGGTTATAAAAACTCAAAGACAAGGTAAGACTAAAATCAGATAACATGGAGTGAGTAGAGTCCCTTTAAACATGGCAGCATTCTACAGTGAAGCACGCATTCATGTATACAATGTTAAATTCCAGTAGAGAGTTAGAATTTCCTCAAGGAGAGGGTACAATCATCAGGGTGACTAGGCTTCTACCACAATCATTTCTAGGCCCCAGACCCTCATCATGGCCAGTGGACACTAATGACCAGTCTGGATGTCATAAGCTTAGGTGTCACAGAGGCCAGCGGAAACCAACGACCCATCTAAAGGTCAAAAGTCTAGGTGTCACAAAGGCCCTGACCAATGAGGGCCTAGAGCCCAGGGAAACAGTAGGGACCAATAAGCTCCGTTGTCTTCAGAGCCTCAGGCCAGATGGAGAACTGAGCTGGGTCTTCAGGGGCCAAATCCACCAGGTGCCATGTCTGGGAAAAGGTGTCACGCCCGTCGGAGCAATTATAGACGCAGGAAGCAGAAATCCTCTCGCTCTACCCAAGGTGATCTGCAGTGCTCTGATGGCTGCATAAGCCGTCTTCTGCAGGAAGGCCGTTTCTCCCAGTGCCTCTCTCCGGCCACACACAGTTTCCTTGCTACCATCCTCAAGCGCCTGACAGCTTACATCCTGGAACTGGCCGCCGAGGAGGCTCGCAGGAACCGCAGGAAGTACATCACCCCACAACACGTGGATATGGCCGTGTACAAAAACCACCCGCTCGGATGCTTTCTGAGGAATGTCACCAGCTCCCAGGCCAAGAACCCCTGATCCAACAAGAACAACCAGTGCCTAGGTCTGGCGGGAGCCCTCATCCAAGCCACTCCCACCGAAGGGAGTCCCAGCTAATTCAATTAAAGCTTACATTCATGGGCATACAGCTGACTCCGTGTTTTAGTCATTTTGAATTGAAGGTGCCTGCGAGACATCAAAGAACAAGTATCTATAGATAGTTGGAGTGACAAAACGTGGTTGTGAGTGTGGGGCGTTTGAATCAGAGATTTCAGAGAAGTCACAGGTAGGAGTAGCTGGCTATGGGGATGGGGCACAAAGATGTCTTCATTGGCTCTAAAGAAACGGAGGCTTTGGGAAGGAACGATCTTGCCTGGGGAGCAGGGGGCACTCCTTAGCATGTTGAAGTAGCCATAATGATGTAGTAATTGGAGGGTAGAACTGAGATGCCAAAATCTTTATTCATGATAGGGAACGGTCTAAATTTCAGAAGGTGGCCATGACAGGGATAGGAGTGAAGAGGATGACATAGCAGTTGGTATGAAATTAAATGGGGCAGGAGCTTTTACAGGAAGTGTGAGGAATGATGGGGCAAATAATGAATATCCAAAAACGGGATATTCACAACCTAAACAAAACTGTAATTTGCCATAGCCATAGCCATGCCTTTTCCTAAGTATGTTGATTTTCCAAATATGGAATCACAATCATATATGATTAACATCTTTCCATAGAAATGCCTGAAGACCTATACTATCATTTATGTCTATTATGTGAATTTAGTTTAATTATTGTCAATCTTTTATTGTCGAACTTTTAAAATGCGGTCATTTTTATTTTAAATATGTTGACATGACAAAAATAAATCATAAGAGAACTCCACTCATCCCCTACACATATATTTCTATATTTTTTTTAAAAAGTAAAAAGAATCTGTTTACGATGAGGTCCTGCCTTTGGGAGACAGTCTTTCAGGGCACAATCCCAACTTCCCATTACATGACCCTGTTGGTACTGTCACTGCTTTGTCATTGTTGTCATTCAGGCCCAAGGGTCACCCTCTTTGGTGCACTTCCCTTTTTCACAAGGTTCTATTTTTCTGACCATGATCTAAGAATATTAGATATATTAGATATATATTAGAATATAGGTCTTGCCGTCACCTGAACTTTGCCAGGATGGTGTCCCTCTCTTATTTTTCTCATTTATTAGTTTAGTTGACAAACCTTTACCTACTCAAACCAGCTCTAAGCATTTTACAAACTAATTAATGTCCCCTTCTAGCAATTATACAGCTTACATTCTATCAATATCCCCATTTGAAGGATGGGGAAACTAAGGCACAGAGAGGTTAATGTCTTGCCCTCACCCAGCTGGTAAGTAATAGAGCCAGAATTAAGAACCTAGCACTAGCCCCCTTTCCTTTCATCTAGCTACGGAGATGAAGAGGGAAAGTTATTGTTCAAAGGTAGCATAAACTGCGGACTGCAAGGTTGTGCGTGTGCATTTATGTGTGTGTATTTTCATAGAAGAGAGTGATTTATTTTTAGTAGATGAATGCCTCTTCATCCTTTTTTTTTTTAATGAGATAATAACCAGCCACAGTAGTGGTGAAATCTAAGTGGCAAGAGAGCTGTGACTTTCACAGCCTGGCTTCATTTAAAGGAAAGACATCACTTCTGTCAACAGCAACCAAACTTATTAGGACATAACCTTTCAAACCTGAAAGAAAAGGTCAAATTCAACTAGAGAACAAAGGAGGTTTCTCCATTTCAGGGGGCTTTCGTAGTGTGGGTTCCACCCCCTTTTTTTCATTTCGGTGATGTTGAAAATTTAGCCACGTTTGTAGGAATCCAATTACTTCTGCAGATTACACAAAGATTATCAAAGTTGTAAACAGAATATTTGCAGAGATCGATGGAGCACAACAAAGTTCATATTTAACAAGAGAAATAAAAGTAAGAGCACAGCAGCAGTCAGTGACAGAGGAATATAATGTCGCATCATCATGCTGAAGGTTAAGATGTAATTGAAATCAATGTTAGCGCACAATGAATCCTTCAGCTTTCGTGCACTTGGAGAGTGCAATTCTAATTTCATATCTGAGCAATTCATTTGCTTTAAGCAGGTGCACTATTAGGAGGGTGTTTCTATTTTGTTGCCTCACCATGAGGTTTGAAATCAGTTAGATAGTAGCAAATTAGGTCGCCTTTCAGCAAACAAGATTGTGATAGATTGTCCACAAAACCACTTGCATTCTCATATCCCAGGGATGGAGGCGGCAGCTACAGAGGTTGCAGGGTTGGCCTTTCCATTGATGCTTGGAGAGATTCCACCACATTCTAGCTGCAGGCCTTGAGTAAGTCTCTTAACCTTTGAGTATGGGATACCTTATTGATAAGCAGAGATAATAATAGCTCTTACCTTGTGTAATTCTTCTGGGAATTAAATGAAGAAAGAATGAAGGGCTCAGAGGAAGCATTCATAAACATTTCTTGGCCCTCAGACCAATCTATTTTCAAAGTACATCATACATGATACCTTTTACAGGGAGCCTCTTTTAATATCCAAAGCTACAAATGATTTCCTCATTCTGAGTTCCCCTTGCGTTTAAGTTTTGTATTATTAAGTAATTTACATACCATGTAAATTATTGAGGTTTAGTTTACATACCTATTTTAAATGTCAAATTCAACCATTTTTAATAAATTTACTGAATTGTAAAACCATCATGATAATCCAGTTTTTTCCGTAATCCAGTTTTAGAACCATTTATTACCTGAATAATATTCCTAATTACAGCTAATTCACATTCTCACCACCAACCTCATAGTATACCCATTTAAAAAATACTATTTATCAATTAAAAGGAGCAAAACATGATAATATGCAATAATACATGAATCTTGAAAGCAAACAGAAAGTGAAAGCCAGACATACAAACATATATTGTACAATTCCATTTATATGGGAAAAATGGATTTTCTAGATAAAATCCAGAAAAAAAGAATCATATGTTTTTATCCTCTTCTGATTTTTGACCCATTTTATGTGTCCCTTATCCCACCTAATTGACCAGAGGAAAGGAAATCATATTCATCACCCATGGTGCCTCCTCACATATTGCCCTATAGACAGTAAAGTATTCAACAACTATTTGCTAATTTAAATACATTGAAGGGATGGATCACCAGGAAACAACTAAGCCCTGTCACCTACAACAGAACACATTAGGGGTATCTCTTTTGAGCATCAATGCCAGTTTTTCCAAGGAGTGCCATTTTGTGGAGGCCTGCTAATGGACTAATTCACCCAGCAGTTGGGATATATACTCACCATTTTTTTCATTAATTTTAAACTTTTTTTTTTAATATCAAAAAAACACCAAACAAACACAAACATTCGTAACTTTTGATAATTCCATTCTACATATGTAATCAGTAATTCACAATATCATCACATAGTTGCATATTCATCATTATGATCATATCTTGGAACATTTGCATCTATTCAGAAAAAGAAATAAAAAGAAAACAGAAAAAAAATCATGCATACTATACCCCCCACCCTTTCCCCTCACTGATCATCAGCATTTCACTCTAAATTTATTTTAAATTTATTTATTTGTTCCCCTATTATTTTTATTCCATATATTTCACTCGTCTGTTGATGAGGTAGATAAAAGGAGCATCAACACAAGGTTTTCACAATCACACAGTCACTTGTGAAAGCTATGTCATTATACAATCATCTTCAAGAAACATGGCTACTGGAACACAGCTCCACATTTTCAGGCAGTTCCCTCCAGCCTCTCCACTACGTCTTGACTAACAAAGTGATATCTATTTAATGCATAAGAATAACCTCCAGGATAACCTTCTGACTCCTTTTGGAATCTCTCAGCCATTGACACTTTATTTTGTTTCATTTCACTCTTCCCCCTTTTGGTCGAGAAAGTTTTCTCAATCCCCTGATGCTGAGTCTCAGCTCATTCTAGGATTTCTGTTCCACTTTGCCAGGAAAGTCCACACCCCTGGGAGTCATGTCCCACATAGACAGGGGGAGGGTGGTGAGTTTGCTTGTTGTGTTGGCTGGAGAGAGAGGCCACATATGAGCAACAAAAGAAGTTCTCTTGGGGGTGACTCTTAAGCCTAATTTTCAGTAGGCTTGACCTATTCTTTGTGGGGTTAAGTTTCAGATGAACAAACTCCAAGATTGGGGGCTCAGTCTATAGCTTTGATTGTCCGCACTGCTTGTGAGAATATCAAGAATTCAACTTGGGGAAGTTGAATTTTCCCCCTTTCTCATCATTCCCTGAAGGGGACTTTGCAAATACTTTTTTATTCACTGTTCAAGTCACTCTGGGATTTATCGGGGCATCACTCTGGACAAACCAACAAAATCTCATGTCCTACTCAAGATTCCACATACTTGTGGATACACCCACCATTTACTGATCTTTTCTGATATCCCAGGGCTTGTGGGTGTCACAACTCTTACAACAAGCCTATGAGGAAGTTATTTTTACAATTTATTGCTCCTGAGGAAAGTGCTGCTTAGAGAGGAAAAGGAATTTGTCCAAGGTCACACAGTTGTAAACATTGAGATGGGTGGAGATGGCTTAACAAATGACAGAAGATCTTGTTTCTCTACCCACAAAAAGGTAAGATGATGCTGTAGAGAAAGCACTTTCCCACAACTGAACTGCCTATGACTTATTTGTAAAAAGACAAAATATATAATAGCTAATACATATATAGTATTTACTATGAGAGCCAAGTATGATAATGATATTATGTAATGACTTGAAAATATCAACTATTTAATTCTCATGACAACTCTGAGATAGATATTGCTATGATTTCTATCTTGCAGATAAGGAAATTGAGGCAAAGAGAAGCTAAGTAGCTAGCCCAAGGTTGTATTGCTGTTGTGGGAGCACTGAGATTTGACCCTGGCAGTTAGTTCCAGAGTCTGTATTTTACTTTGTCCTATTGAACAATAAGCACTTCAGAAGTCCCGTTCACACCCCTTCATCCTTAATCCAAGCATACAGTGTGGCAAAATAATAGACATCAGTAAATACTTGGGAGATTTACCTAGAAAAATATTGTGAAAGGGACAAAATTAACTTGGAAAAGAAAAAAGATATCCCTCTGGGTATCCATAAGAAGAGGCTATAGGGCGTGCCATGGTGGCTCAGCAAGTAAGAATGCTTGCCTGCCAAGCCCGAGGACCCGGGTTCAATTCCCGGTGCCTGCCCATGTAAAAAAAAAAAAAAGAAGAGGCTATAATACTGAAATAAGTGGTTGAATAGGAAAGAAATCAGAAGACTTCATTTGTAAATATAATTCTTCACTAAGTTCCTCTTTACCCATTCTGTGATTATTTATTATTTATTAATACATGTTAATTCAACACTTACTATACACCATGCACAGATCTAGGCCTTAGGGATACAGTAGCATACAAGACAGACTTGGTCACTGTGACTTATGAAGACAAGTAACACTGTAGTGATTAACAGATGATGAGAGTTATGAACAACCAAATATGCGATGCTAAGAGACCTTAAAGCAAGTGAGTCTCCCTGGCCAAGGGGTCCAGCAAAGGCCTCCATGTGGAAGCAGCTTTCAGATGAGTCCTGGAAGATGAGCAGGAGGGTCAAGGGAAGAGGTGAGGGCAAAGGCTCAAAAAGCAGAAAAAGTCCATTCAACATTTATATCTTTATGTCTTACTAACTATACAGTGGGAAGCCCTAAACAGAGGATCATACTCTATATCCTTATTCCATGGAAAATTAAAGAAAAAAAGAGTTTAATCTGCAGATATGGACAATAAAAAGCAGCTATTTGACATATCACAATAAGGCCTTTGTGGTCAAAAAGACTTCCACTGGAATTCAGATAGACTTGTATTGGAATTCCACCTCTTAATGTTGACAACTTCCCTTTTTTGATCTCATAACATTTACAATCCTGAGAATGAACTAGTGCTCTATGGTCATTTCTAGCTTTTAATAAAAAAAAAAAATCTTATGTCTCTAGCCAATAACTTAAGTAAAGCTATTGAGTCATCTCTTGGATCCACAAATCAGGATTTTATTTCCACCTCCTGCTCTAAGATCGCTTTGTAACTCACGTTATCTTATCCAAGTTGACTACAATTCTAGGCAACATCCAGGCACTGGAGTGTTATTTCTAGGTCATTCTTCCATCGTGAAATAAAATGATGCCTAATTAGTGTGTCCATCATCTGTAATTCCTTAATGGCCTTATCTTCTATAATTATTTCTATAATTACTCAGACATGGTTTCTAGAAGCTAGACAGAGATTTCATTAAAAAAAAGGTATATATATACATATATATATCACATACAGATATATGCAATATATATACATATTTATGTGTGTATAATATAAACATATACATATTTCTCAAGAAAGAAGGTCATTATAAAATCAAGTTAAGAAACCACTGAAATTTAGATTCAACCATATTTGGGAAGCAGGTGGGAAGAGGTTTAGAGAATGGGAAGAGATTTGAAGTCATTCATTAATTTTTCAAACAAGTCCAAGTCCAGATGACTATGAGTTCAAGCTATGGGTTTTCCAAGTTCACGTTATAGGCTCCACACTACCCATGCTTATGTGTTTAGAGCATGGACATCTTCGTGTCTACTTCATCAGGCAGCACTCTTGGGGCTCAAGGAACTCAAAGCTTGACCCACGAAGGGCCCAGGCCAATCACTGAGGACACAGAAATAGTTGTAAGACCTTCAAGTTAAAGGATCCAAGTAGGTTGGCTAAGGCCCAGGACTATCAACCATTCTTTACAAACACACACACACAAAGGATATTTAGAAAAGAATGGTGAGAGAGGGGCTCAGTTAGTGAAGTGAATCAACACAGAAATCTAGAAGGGGACTTGTCTCAGAAGTCACATGTATATTGAGATTCATCTTCATCTCTGCAAACAGCAGTTTTATAACATAAGGAAAGCGGAAAGATAAATCAGACTAAGAGAATATATCTGCCACACAAATAACCAATGAAGAGTCCGAATATATAATATACAAGGGGCTTCTACAAATCAATAAAAAAATTACAAACTTCATAATAGAAAAATGAATTTTTAAAAGAAATGAAAGGAATTGTGAACAGCCCGTGAACATATTAAAATACTGACAGCATTATTAACCAAGGAAATTCATTGAGATACCATTCTACTCTTGTCAGACTGTCAATATTGAAAAAAATCCTAATATTATCAAATGATAAGGATGTGGAACAACAGGAAATCTTATCGTAAACTGTTATACTCACGTAGGAAGCAATCTGTCCTTAGCTGATAAAGTTAAATATGCATATTTCCATTAACCCACCAATTCCATTTCTAGACTTACATACTCTAGAGAAACTCTTGCACATGATGTCTTAGCAAACATGTTCAAAAACTTTTAATAAAGCAGTATTTTTAATAATGAAGTATTCCAAATGTCCATAAGTAAGTTTGATGAAAATCGTTCATTGATATTCCCTTCGTGCTCCAAACTATGGCCTTTTCTAACTAGTAGACACATTACAAATAATAGAAAATTTGGAATATTATATGATTCACAAACACAAAATCTAGATTAATTAGAATATAAATTTCATTTTAAAATATTAAATATTACCATGGTTGAACAATTTAGGTATTATATTTACATTTCTCTACCTATAACTATGTCAAAAACTCCCTGATCAATTTCCAATATTCTTTTGAAGGATCAACTTCACATGTTATGGATCTTATGAATTAATTAAACATTAGGATTTGACTAAATGGATTATGTGATTTTCTAAATGATAGAAAAATAATACCCTTTATTCACAGTAAAATATATAGGTCCTTTTAGCATAGAGACTGGGTTAAATACCTGTATAATATTCAGAATTGAAAAGGCAACTTTTCACCATCATAATACATTTTGTTAACAAGTTCTTGGAACTGTGCTTGGAGAAGCCAACCAAAAAATTTCAAGTGCTGAAGAAATTAAGCAGTTGGTCCCAAGTTCATGTTTCTTAAAATAAGATATATTCAATAATAATAAGGAAACAATTTTAAAATAAAGTACAATTATGTGCCAATAAAACTATTTCCAAAGCATTATCAGGATGAATGTTGTATAGTTCCTGCTAAACAAATGGGCATTTCCTGAGTCTGCTCCTCAGGAAAGCCAACCAGAAGAGGATGGAATGTGTGAGGTTTATCTCAGTGCTGTGTAGCCAACCAGCAATTCCTTCACAGTTATGAGTACTCTAGGATGATTTGCCCAATTCAGTGTCTGCATTGGTGAGGAATAAGAGAATTCTATATTCTTATAGAAAGGATGGCAGTCATTACACTACACTAATAATTTAAAATAAGAGCCAACATTAGTTGAGCACTTCCTATAATCTAGCAACTCCTTAAGCATGTTTATTAAAATGATTTCATTTAATCTTCATCAATGCCCTACATAAGAGGTACTATTATTAGATATGTTTTGCCAATGAGGAAACCAAAGAAAACATGGAAATTAGTAGGAACGGTACTCAACAAGATATGGTTGGACCAGTCCTTGTTTTTAACCTCTATGCCAAACAGCCACTTTAATGTAATGTAACTGTATTTACACAAAAGAATAAGAGTTTAAACTATACCATTTGTTACTTTGGTTTGTTTGTTTACAGTGGAACAACTGTATTGATGCTTCTGTTTTGGGCCTCCCACTTTAAGCACTGGCCAGATATTTCATAGAATTACGTATTTTGGCATAAGACTCCTCCTATGTTCTAAAATAAAATATGAAAGGCAGCATAAGCAAAACTCCAGGGGTTTCTTGTAACAACTTGTAATAAATTTATTATAAATAATAATATTATTAGCTTTTCAGATGTTAATAAATATTTTGCATTATTTAGAAGATTATTAGCTTATATCAATAATCATTTAAATTATCTCTTCACCCTGATGTGTTAAATGCCTTTACATTTAAATCCAATGGCATAAAAATAATGGCAAACTAATTTTTCTGAATATAACCACTTTGATTTTGACCATTCTTCAGGAGTCAGTAAGAATAATCAGAAAATATAACATGAGCTTTAGCTTCAGATATTCACAAATTTTGATTCAAATATTAGCCACTTCCTGGTCCTTAGTTCAATTACTTATACATTACAGTTGTGACACCTGCTTAATAGGGTTAATAAGAGAATAAAAGGACAGATTTAATGTATGTGAAAACACTAGTATCTGACACATAATAGATGTCAACCAATATTATTTTATTCTTTCATACAGGTAACATAACTGTAATCTACAATTTGAATAGTGTAGTGTGATATACATTTATTTAGAAGGCATAAAAAAGCTGGAATTAAATCTCATTTACCTTATCAATTTCATCCACTGACAATGTGATTCTAGCATGTTTCTTTGCCTCTTAGACCCTCATTTTTAAAAGTATAAAATAGGGTTTCTTGGGCGGTGCCATGGTGGTTCAGTGGCAGAATTCTCACCTGCTATACTGGAGAGCCAGGTTCATTTCTGGTGCCTGCTCATGATAAAAAAAAAAGGGGGGGGGGGTGTTACTTGTATTATCAAATAGATTGTAACACTGATTAGAGATAATGTATCTAAAATTGATCAATAAATAGAAGCTATTATTAGTATCATGGTTCCACTGCTTCACCCCTACAACACACACAGCTTAAAAAAGACCAGTTTCTCTGGTTTCACTGGGGTTGGATGAAAGCTGAAAATAGTCTGACATGAGCTTCTTAAATTTTTTTATTGCTCTACAGAGAGACATGAAATAATTTGATTCTGATTCAAATGCATTTAGAAAGACATTTACTAAAAAAGACAAATAACGCTAATTAACTTGTTCTCTTTGGGGTACTAATGAAAGAAAACCCAAGAATCACTGGCATGAATACAAAGAAAACCAGTTGGCTCACAATATCTGGGAAGTTCAAGGAAGCTTCAGACATGGCTGAATCTATCTCCACCCTCATCCTCAGGACTATATAATGTGTCCACCTCTGTTCCAGCCCAGCACACCCCCCTGACCAAGAAATACCACACTAGACAGAAGACGACCCATGAGTTCAATTAGGGGCTTACAGTCAGAAGAAACATCTACCTCAATGGTGGTCCTTTGGGAGATGAAATTTTGCCCTCTGCCCAAAGTCAAGAGAGAAAAATTTAAGAGAAAGCCCAAGAACAGGCTTATGAACTTTAACAGTCTCTCAAGATTTGGTTACAACAGAGTTTCAGCAGACTTCATGAGATTTGGTTATTAGGGGAGGGGGGTTTATATTCTTTGACCATTCATGTCTATTCTCGGTCATCTCAAAAAGGAGGAGTGGCACAGGGCCCAAGCCACGGGTCCTCTCTCCCTCTCCCTCCCCCTCCCCCTCTCCCTATCCCACCTTTCTAACAGCTCTGCCTCCATCTGTTTTGGCTTATTTATTAGAAGGGAGATGCCACAAAATGGCAAAGGTGCTCACTAGTAGCACCAAGCTTATATCTGGCCATCTTAGCTAACAAGAACTTGGAAGAAAGATGAAGACTGGAGACACATTTTGATAAATTGTTGGGGACAACACTCAGTGTCACACTTTATGTGAATTGACAAATTAGAACAAATTAAAGGAAGGAAGGAGATCATGATGTTGAGGAGCCTAAGAGTTATGGCAGGTGGCGAGATATTTTATCCATCTGCTTCTTAGAATTACTCTGAATAATTAAATGATTACAAAGTTGGCAGGACTTTCCTTGGCAGTACTACCTACTCAATGAAAGGAAATTACTAGTAAGGGTCAAGGAAGAAAAGAATTAGGCTCTATCATGGTCAGGTTCATATGTCAACTTGGCCAGGTGGTGGTACCTGTTTGGTTGGGCAAGTACTGGCCTGCCTTTTGCTATAAGGACATTTCACAGAATTAAATCATGATCACATCAGCTAAACAGCCAAGGGGATTGTCTTCTTTAATGAGTGATGCTTAATCTAATCACTTCTTTTTAAGCCTTTTAAGGAGGATTCAGAAGAGACAGTTTCTCTTCTTGCTTCAGCCAGTGAGACTCTCCTGTAGCATTCGTCCAGACCCTCCATTGGAATCATCAGTTTGCAGCCTGCCCTATAGATTTTGGACTCTACAGTCCCACAGTTATGTGAGACACTTTTATAAATTTTATATTTATAAATATTTCTTATTGATTCTGTTTCTCTAGAGAACCCTAACTAATACAACTTGGTACCAGGAGTGGTTCCTAAGAAACAGAATCTTAAAAATGGGTTTTTATGAATGGCTTTCTAAACTAACTGGACTCAAAGACATTAATGGCCCAAGCCATGGGTCCTCTTTCCCTCTCCCTCTCCCTCTCCCCTCCCCTGCTCAGTCATCTCCTTCTCCCCCTCCCGCTTCCCCTTTTCCTCCCCTTCTCAGTCATCTCATGACATTGTCAATCCATGGAGTGAGTTAGCAAAAGAGATAGTCAAATATCACCATTCGATTTCTTCTAATGCTTCACTTGTATGAAGCCAGGCTCTGGGGGATAATGTTTTTGACACCTTTATGGAATTTTGTGGAAATAAGAAGTATAGAGATGTTGGTTGGTTGTTCTTAGATACACTGTATACATTAATGAGTGAGAGAGATGGGTTTAAGCTTTAAACAAGAAGCTTAAGCACCATCTGACAGATGTAGATGCTTCTGTGAATGTCCTGAAGGAAAATCTTATTTCCTGTAGCTGAAGACTTGAGATCTCTGAAAATCAGACTTAGAATCTTACTATTAGAGTAGTAACTTTACAATGTAAACTGAAATCTCAATCTTGCATAGTGTCTGCCATTAGTGAGGCCATTGATTGGAAAAGAGTGGGACCCTGAAAAATGGGATGGTGACATGCTAGGTCATGCTGAGTCTTCTCTAGATATCCCTATAATAGTCAGCCCTGAGGACATAGCTGCCCCACCTCCAGTCTGCCTTGAGGAGTTGGCCACACAACCTCCACCTGAAGGGATTAGCCCTAGAGTGATTAATCCTGTTTCACCAGATGAAACTGCAAATCAATGCCCTGAAGCAAATGGCTTGGAAGATACTTATTTTTTCAATGACCCACTACCACCACCCCTCATTTCTCCCGGACCTATAACTAAAGTCCCAACAGGCCCCTAGAGGTTATGTAAAAAGTATAACACATGAGGAGGCACATTATACATCAAAAGAACTGCATGAGTTTTCCAATTTATATAGACAGAAATCAGGGAAAGACATGTGGCAATGGATTTTAAGGGTGTGGAATAATGATGGGAAGAATATAAAGTTGGATTAGGCTGAATTTATTGATATGGGCTCACTAAGCAGAGATTCTGCATTTAATGTTATAGCTCAAGGGCTTAGAAAAGGCATCAATAGTTTGTTTGGATAGTTGCCTGAAACATGGATCAAAAGATGGCAGACATGGGCGGGCCGCGGTGGCTCAGCGGGCAAAGTGCTTGCCTGCTATGCCGGAGGACCTCGGTTCGATTCCCGGCCCCAGCCCATGTAACAAAAACGGAGAAACAGAATACAATAAAACAAGAAAATGTTTAAAAATGTTTCCCTTTCTTCCTTCCTTCCTTCCTTCTATCCTTCCTTCCTTCTCTCTGTCTTTCCTTTAAAAAAAAAAAAAAAAAAAAAGATGGCAGACATTACCTGAGCTTGAAATTCCAGAACTGCCCTGGTATAACGTAGATGAGGGGATCCAGAGGCTTAGAGAGATTGGAATGTTAGAGTGGATTTATCATGCAAAGCCCCAGGAATGTCCGGAGGATGCACCTTTTACCAGAACAGTGAAAAATAAATGTGTGAGATTAGTGCCATCATCCCTGAAGAGCTCTGTAGTGGCACTTCTCTGTAGGTTAGATATTACTGTGGGAACTACTGTCACTGAGCTGGAATCCTTAAACACAGTGGGGGTGACTGGATCCCGAGTTGGCAGAAGCCAGGTGACAATATTTAATCACCAAAGACAGGCTGGACGTGGCTATTATAATAGACAGCAAACTCAAAACAAGAGACAAAATAATCTGACTTGTAGAGATTTGTGGCATTGGCTAGTAAATCATGGGGTACCTAGAAATGCAATAGATGAGCAGTCTACTAAATTCTTATTTGAGCTGTATAAACAAGAGTTCCAGTCAAGTGAACAGAAGTCTAACTTGAATTACAAAAACACAGAGTCACAGCCCCTTAATCAATTTCCAGACTTGAGACAGTTTACAGACCCAGAGCCCCTTGAATGAAGGGGAAGCCAGGTCCCTTTGGGGGAGAACCCTGTTACACTGCCAGAAAGCTATACTGTTAATCTTCCTCCAAGCCTTCCCCAAGGAGATCGATGGCCTTTTACCGGGGTACCTGCATTGAGGAAATGGAAATGATCAGATATTTCGGGGATTATTAGACACTGGTTCAGAAATGACATTAATTCCAGGGGACTCAAATGTCACTCTGCTCTGCCAGGGGCTTATGGAGGTCAGGTGATTGATAGAGTTTAACTCAGGTCTGTCTCACAGTGGGTCCAGTGAGGCCCCAGACCTATTCTATAGTTATTTCCCCCATTCCAGAATGCGTAATTGGAGCAGACATACTGAGCATCTGGCAGAATCCCCACATTGGCTCTCTAACTCATGCAGTGAGGGCTATTATGGTAGGAAAGGCCAAGTGGAAGCCACTAGAACTGCCCCTACATAGCAAAATAGTAAATCAGAAGCAATGCTAGATTCTTGGAGGGATTGCAGAGATTATTGCCACTTAAGGACTTGAAGGATGCAGGGGTGGTGATTCCCAACACATCCCCATTCAACTCTCCTATGTGGCCTGTGCAGAAAACAGATGGGTCTTGGAGGATGACAGTGGATTATCATAAGCTCAACCAGGTGGTAACTCCAATTGCAGCTGCTGTTCCAGATGTGATATCATTGCTTGAGCAAATCAATACATCCCCTGGTAACTGGTATGCAGCTATTGATCTGGCAAATGCTTTTTTCTTAATAGCTATTAGTAAGGACCACCAGAAACAGTTCGCTTTCAGCTGACAAAGTCAGCAATATACTTTCACTGTCCTGCCTCAGGGATATATCAACTCTATGTCATAATCTTGTCTGTAGGGACCTTGATCGTTTCTCCCCCCCACAAGACATCACACTAGTCCATTATATTGATGATACATGTTGATTGTACCTAGTGAGCAAGAAGTAGCAACTACTTTAGACTTACTGGTAAGGCATTTGTGTGTCAGAGGATGGGAGATAAATCCCACAAAAATACAGAGATATTCCACCTCAATGAAATTTCTAGGTGTCCAGTGGTATGGGGCATGTCAAAATATCCCCTCTGAGGTGAAGGATAAGTTGCTGCATTTGGCCCCTCCTACAACCAAAAAAGAGGCACAATGCCTAGTTGGTCTCTGTGGATTTTGGCGACATCATATTCTTCATTTGGGTATGCTACTCTGACACATTTATTGAGTGACCAGAAAAGCTGCTAATTTTGAGTGGGGACCTGAACAAGAGGAGGCTCTGCGACAGGTCCAGGCTGCTGTACAAGCTGCTCTGCCACTTGGACCATATGATCCAGCAGATCCAATGGTGCTGGAAGTGTCAGTGGCAAACAGAAATGCTGTCTGGAGTCTTTGGCAAGCCTCTATAGGAGAATCACAATGCAGACCCTTAGGATTTTGGAGCAAAGCCTTGCCATCTGCTGCAGATAACTACTCTCTTTTTGAGAAACGGCTTTTGGCCTGCTACTGGGTCTTAGTAGAGACTGAATGCTTAACCTTGGGTCACCAAGTTACCATGAGAGCTGAGTTGCCTATCATGAGCTGGATGTTGTCTGACCCACCAAGCCATAAAGTTGGGCATGAGCGGCAGTACTCCATCATAAAATGGAAATGGTATATATTAGATAGAGCCAGAGCAGGTCCTGAAGGCACAAGTAAGTTACATGACGAAGTGACCCAAATGCCCATGGTCTCCGCTCCTGCCACATTACCTTCTCTCTCCCAGACCAGAGCTATGGCCTCTTGGGGAGTTTCTCATGGTGAATTGACTGAGGAAGAGAAAACTCGGGCCTGGTTTACAGATGCTTCAGCATGACATGCAGGTACCACCTGAAAGTGGACAGCTGCAGCACTACAACCCTTTTCTGGGATGTCCTTGAAGGACAATATTGTGGGGAAATCCTCCCAGTGGGCAGAACTTCGAGCAGTGCACTTGGTTGTTCATTTTGCTTGGAAGGAGAACTGGCCAGAGGTATGTTTGTATACAGACTCATGGGCTGTTGCTAAGTGTTTGGCTGGATGGTCAGGGACTTTGAAAGACCATAATTGGAAAATTGGTGACAAAGAGGACTAGGGAAGAGGTATGTGGATAGACCTTCTGAGTGGGCTAAAAACATGAAGATATTTGTGCCCCATGTGAATGTGCATCAGAGGGTGACTTCAGCAGAGAAAGGTTTTAATAATCAAGTGGATAAGATAACCTGTTCTGTGGATACTAGTCAGCCTCTTTCCCAAGCAACTCCTGTCATTGCCCAAACGGCTCATGAACAAATTGGCCATG
Organism: Tamandua tetradactyla; assembly: GCF_023851605.1. Classification (NCBI taxonomy): domain Eukaryota; kingdom Metazoa; phylum Chordata; class Mammalia; order Pilosa; family Myrmecophagidae; genus Tamandua; species Tamandua tetradactyla. Next base: position 27,406,450 of record NC_135349.1, read on the forward strand.
GTGATAGGGATGGAAGTTATGCATGGGCTCAGCAACATGAACTTCCACTCACCAAGTTTAACTTGGCCACAGTCACTGCTGAGTGCCCAATCTGCCAGTAGCAAAGACCCACTATCAGCCCCCAATATGGCACCATTCCCCGAGGTGATCAGCCTGCTACATGGTGGCAAGTTGATTACCTTCAACAACTCCCTTCATGGAAGGGGCAGCAATTTGTTCTAACTGGAATAGACACATACTCTGGTTATGGGTTTGCTTTCCCTGCACATTATGCTTCTGCCAAAACTACCATCTGTGGGCTTACAGAATGCCTTATCTATCATCAAGGTATTCCACACAGCATTGCTTCAGATCAAGGAACACACTTCACAGCAAAAGAAGTATGGGAATGGACACATGATCATGGAATTCTCTGGTCTTGCCATGTTCCCCATCATCCAGAAGCAACTGAATTGATAGAACAGTGGAATTGCCTTTTGAAAACTCAATTATGGTGCTGACTAGGTGGCAATATCTTGAAGGGCTGGGATCATGTTCTCCAGGAAGCTGTGTATGCTCTGAATCAGCATCCATAGTATGGTGCTGTTTCTCCCATAGTCAGGATCCATGGGTCCAGGAACCAATGGTGGAAATGGGAGTGACACCACTCATTACTGCCCCTAGTGATCCACTAGGAAAATTTTTGCTTCCTGTCCCTGCAACCCTGAGCTCTGCTGGCCTACAGGTTTTAGTTCCAAAAGAGGGAGTGCCAGTGAGCCTCTCCTATGGAGTTCATCCAGACCCTCCATTGGAATCATCAGTTTCACAGCCTGCCCTACAGATTTTGAACTCTACATTCCCATGGTTATGTGAGACACTTTTATAAGTTTTACATTTACAAATATTTCCTATTGATTCTGTTTCTCTAGAGAACCCTAACTAATGCAGGCTCTGAAAAGCAAGTGAGATGCAGCTCTAAAGATCAAGTGTTATACTATTAGATTGTTTAAATATCTTTAAGGGGAAGACACAAATTCTCTGCCTATGTATGGGAAAGACCCTGAGAATGTTCATGGCTCAACTCACCCTGCTCATTCTTTTTCCAGACTTTGTAGCACTTTATTTTCAAAGGTAAGAGAAAAGTCTAGGAATGTGCCTTAGGCCCAGAGAAATTTTTTTTTTTAAGTCAGTTGCCCTCATGGGTGCTTGGGTGATTCAGTTGTAGAATGCTCACCTTTACTGTGGGAGACCTGGGTTTGATTCCCAGACCATGTACCCAAAAAAGAAAAAAAGTAAATTGCTGTCTATTTGCAATTAAATACCTTCTGCTTATGCCTTTTAAGGATTGTTAGGGTAATGAAATGTGGCCATTGACAGCATTTCTATAGGAAATGAACCAGAGATAAGACTCATGGAATTTGTAGTACCAGAAATAACCTTAGAGATGTTTAGTACAACCTATTTACTTTATAAATGTGAAAGAGAAGCCCAGGGAAGCTAAATGACTTCCTAGTTAAATAGTGTAAATGTTGGAAACAGGTCATCCTGAAAATATCTTTTTTCTTTCACTCTATAGAAGATACAACACTGTAATTGGTTTTGACCACACAGATGGGTTATACCTCCATGGAGGGTTACAAACAAAAAAGAAAACAATATATTTGCTATAACTAATTATAAGGGGGATATCTTTTTTTTTTCCAGTCATTGGTTTGAATGAGAAATTTGAAGCATTCATCTTATCTGCATTAAAAAGAATAATAGAAACTCTTTTTCCATGAGCAAGCTTTTAGGAATCTGTTCCAGGCCTATGAAAGAAGTAGAGAGACCAAAGAGAAGTAGAATAAGAAAGAAAGAAAAAAAGACATATTGGAAGGTAATAAGGAATAGGAAAACCAGAAGATGAAGAATGGAAACTAAGCAGTGGAATCAAGAGAAAGTTAAAGGGAGGAGAGGAAGTAATGGAGAGAAAAGGGGAAAAACCAAGAGGGAAACCATTAGTTCAAATAAGAGAAAGGGACAGATATAGAGAGAAAGAGAAAAAAATACTCTAAAATTGAGAAGGAGCACAGGGTATGAGAGAATAAATTCTAGGATTTTACAACAATTCTATTAAGACCTGTTACCTGGCTATTCACCTGGGAAGAGGAATCAGAGAAAATTACTGCCAGTCAACTCTGCCTTTAGACAGTCTTTTCCGTTTATCATTAAAAATAATATTTTCCACTTTTTAAGCACCCACAGTGTACCATATACTCTACAAGCATCAGTGTCCATGCTCGGAACAACCCACCACTTGGGAATTATTATCATCTTTCTCTGAGTGAAAAACAAAAGTCCCAAGATGTTAATAAAATGCCCAAGCTCACTAAAAAATAACTTGGTTCTTTTCATTTAAAAATTTAATTATATGTGAAATGACATTAAGTTCTGTCAAAAAAAATTCAAGATTCTACAAATTGTGACAGAAGACCTTAGACTTTAGAAATACTGTAATCAGAAAGTATTACTTCATTAGCATTAGCACCTTTGCCATGCAAGAAAACAATGGTAAAGGGAGCAACAGCTTTACAGTCACAAAGCCACAAGATAAGGGTGTTTACAATCATTTCAGCTGTTAGGGCAGCAGAAGTATACTGTAGGTATTTCAGGTATTTCTCTGTTAACAAGGAGAAAACTGAACTTTAGTTTGGTATGAATACCCAGTTTGATGCAACAGCTTTCTTTTTTTTTTGAAATGTATGATAAACAGGCATTAAATTTTGGTCAGCACTAACAATGAAAAACAGAATTCACTTTAATAAACTCTTTTTTACAACTTTCTACATTCATTCAGGGCTAATAGCACATAATCAAAAATAAATTGGATAACAAATTCACAAAGTTTTTTGAACATGCATACTTCTGTCCAATAATAGAATTATGAAGGGGAGAGAGACAGAGATCTATAAAATGATGGAAGAAGGAAGAAATTATGCTTGGGTTTGGAACAAAGCAAGGCATCTATACACTTTATACTCAGAACACACAAATGATTACTTTACATGTGCCTAAAATCTCAGACTACCTTCAAAGTTCAGAAAAGCCCCAAGTTTGAAATATAATCAGCTTTGCAATATTTAAGGAATTTATATCTGGAAAGAAACTCAAATTTTTTTCAACATTATTCTCAAATGCTAAATAATACCAGGAATAAGCTAGTTTACAAAATTAAGTTATGGCTTTTGAGAAAAACTTCTTGAGAATTCTATTCATTTAAATGCTGTTTTTTTATTTAGAGGTTTTTACCAGTGTCATCTTTTCTATTTAAATTCTTCCAGCACTTTTATTCCTTTATTATTACTGTATTACACTATGCCCTGGTACAAGTATATTCTAACTAGAATATTAACTCTTTGAAGCTAAGAATTATGTCTTCTCTGCTCATGACAGTATATACTAACAATATACTGATTGACGTTAAAAAAGCCACTACAAATTCAAATTATTCCACGTACTAAGGTAACAAATGGCCAAGTAACTAAAAGCTAGAGTCTTTGAAATCTAGGTAATAAGGCTATTAAAAAATTCCATTTATATTTCCTATTAAATTTAACTGATTTCTTGAATACTTTTTAAGCCTTAGCATATTTTTCATTTTATTATATGTGAGGGCCTAGAGGCCGAGCTATTCCCTGAGTCTTTGTAAAACTCGAACGCATGCAGCCACTTGCATGGCCTGGGTCAGGTGGTTTTGAGTTGACCTCCCTATGAAAGGAGGAATGGGCAGATGGGAAACGTATGGAAGAGAGCAGACCCTCCTCTGTGTAGGATGCCAATCTACCCCCTTACTCCTTTCTTATGTCCTTGTGATGTTATCATGCTTACTGTTCCCTACAAAGCACCCATAATCCTTTCCCCGTGCACACGCACTATAATTGATCCTACTCCTGTGTCACGTGGGCCCCTTCTGCTGGACCCACGTTCTCATACTCCATGGCGCGTCTTTGTCTCAAGCCCCTGTTACTGGCCCTGTTTGATTCCCTGCTGAGCACGTTCACCTGAGTTCCGAATCAGCCACCTTTGGAGCAGTGTGAGTCCCTGATTGACTTCCTTCTTTACTCCTGTGAGTAAATTCCTGTAAGGCTCCTGTCCAGTCCGGACCTAGCTTTCTTTGCTCTCTCTGCTGGAAAGGCTGCTGCGGCCCGGGCCATGTACATTCCTCAGTTTATGTAACTTAACCTGTCTAGTTAGGCTGGTTTTTTTAAGAGGAATTTTGAGAGTAAAAGTAGTTTATTTTATCAGTAAGCTTGTACAAATTTAAGAGAACATACCCAAGCAGAATAAAATTGCATTTGTTCAATTCACAATTTATCATAAAATTTCTTTTATGGGAGGTTGGAGAAAATCTGTCTTCAGAATGTCATAAAATTACACACAATTTTAAAAGTACATTGACTATCAAGTTCTGGAAAATATACTTGCAGTTGTTTACTTTGCTTCAAGCCTAAATCCAGGAAAACTTGTCCATCTCTCAAAGGACTTTCATTTTACTCATTGAAATTTAGTAATTAGACTTTTTAGTTACTCCTACCCAAAAGTTATTTTTATTTTAATGATCTGATTAGTACAGTTACCATTGCAAAGATGATCAGAAAAATATATATTAATAAACATAGCCTATTCTGTTGAATTTTTATCCCTAGCATTTCTAATCTCCAGCCCCAGAAAAAAAATAATTCTAAATCACACCTCCCCCATCCTTCTGTGCCTGGACCTTCCCCCCTCAATAATTGCTTTAGGTGATTAGGCCTTGGGGGGCGTTGGGGGGAGGGCAGGTTGCACAGACAGAATGAAGCCTGGCTTGTTCAAAGTTTTAGTTGAGGGTGGTAGAAGTGAGAATTCCCATGCCCCTCTTTATTTCCAGTTATTAGATTTATTTTACTAAAAGCTGTGACCAGGACAATTGGAAAAGGTTTTTTCTTTTTCCAGAGGCAGCCCTTTGGCAGTTTTCTACTACCTTAGGGAAATTCCAAAATTGTTTTTTTTCCTAAAGTCCAGGTTTATTTACAGTAATTACAAAACTGAGGTTTTGAATCTTACAGTTAAAGTTTTTCTCTTCTTACTTTCACTTCAGAGGTACCAATTTACATAAAATTTATATAAAACCACCTATTTCTTGAGCAATTCCAAGAGAAAGACACAAATAGAAAGTTAGTTACACAAGAAACAAACGCTAATACTTCTGAGAGGGACAACTAATGGATTGAATATATTATCTCTCCCATCTCTGACTTTTTGCAGAAAAATTTTAACTGCAATATCTTGTATACTGTAATAGCAGTATTTTCATTTTAAATCATTTTGAGGCCAGATTATGTAATAGAAATAAATGCTTATAGACTCATGTCCCAGGCCCCAGGGGCCTTTCCAGCTGAGACACCAAAACAAACGCAAGGCACAGACTGAGACATGAGGCTTTATTATAGGAATTTCCTTACAGGAGTGGAATAAGGCCGACCATCAGGGAATCAGGCTGCTCTGACGGCAGCAGGTGCCGAGCTCTGTGTGAAAGTATTCCCTGATTAGGTGGGAGTCAACAGGGCCGGTGATGGGAGCCCAAAGACAGCAGGAAGGTGTCGTGGAAAAGATTATACAGGTTAACAGTAACCTGATTCCAGGAAGGGGGAGTAGGGTATAGATTAATACCTAATGCAGAGAGGGGTCTGGTTTCTTGGGTATATTGAACTTCTGCGCATTTTTCCTCTGTAAAGAGGCTAGCTTAAACATGAACTGACCAGGTCATGCAAGCAGCTGTGTGCTTCAGCGTTTCACAAAGACTCAGGGAACACTAGGCCTCTGGGCTCCCACTATTCATAACTAAAATATTTTAAATTTTCAATACAGCCCCAAAGGTTGCTTTTTTAAAAGAATTTTCTAGGCGTATTACTCAACTGACAAATTTAGGTCAGGGCCTCAAATCCCATACAGTGTGGTATCCAGAAAAGAGAAAAGGTATGAACAGAGAAAGGGGGGTCGATGTGGAAGTGTGACCCAGTCCTAGGTCATGGGGACTCAAACCACCCATTTACTCTCTGATCCACTTTTACCCTGATGACCCACTCACCCTGTCAGGTGTCCGGACATGGCACTGAAAACGGTTTCTCTCTCCAAACCTTTTTAAGGAGCCAAAAGTCTCTGGAGTGCCAGCAGAACAGAGAACCCCGTTTGCCAAGCCTCCAGACGAAATTCAGTCCAGCAGCCTCAACAGGTATGGTTACCTGGTTTACTTGCTCTGCTGGGGCTCCAGAGCTGTGGGCATCTGTTCCATAGGAGTGCTGCCGAATTGTTAGCAGACAAAGGCTGTGGATTTTCTTGCCCAAAGTGCTCAATAGCCAACAACCGAGACACCGGAGTTTCAAAGAGAGGAAGAGTTTATTACTAGGCACATAGTAGGAGAGCAGATGCCCTCCCCCCCACCCCGGGTTTACTAAGGATTTTAGCAAGAGGAGATGAGGTCATTACAATTTCAAATAGCAAGTTCTAAGCAGAAAAGGAGAGTGTTATCATTATCAATTCAATAGGAGAACTAATAGGAAAGGAGGGGAAGCAGACAGTTATTTTTCCACAGCAGAGTCTAGCTGATAAGATTTACAAATGTAAGGTATGGAAACTAGTTAATGACTGGCCAAATTCTTCATTAGCATTAGGACCTTTACCCTATAGGCAAATTACCCCATAAAGAAGTAACAGCTTTTACAGTCACAAACACACAAGATAAAGGCTTTTACAATCATTTCAGATATCAGAGTAGCTCAATTATAGTTTAGGGATTTCAGGTATTCCCCTCTGTCTAATCCAATATACCAGAAAGCAAAAAGGAATATCTATATAAGATTCTGTCATCAAAATCATCCTGTAAATCCTAATTTCTTGATACAGATCCATCATTATTTGCTGCAACCTATACAGGACACTGAAATACAACGATGATTAGGTGTGCAAGCAATTATAAAATAGCTGGATGACAACTGAAGATGTAATTAGGAACTGGGAACAAAACAAACTAAAATGCAGATTCTGGAGTCCCAGCCCCTGAATTTCCAATTAACTTGGGACTGGGCAGTCAGAAATCTGCAGTGTAACAAGTTCCCGAGGTAAACCCTACAAATATGACAGTTGAACAGCACCACTTGGTGTAGTGTTTCCCAAATTTGCCCAATCATAAGAAGCACCTGACACGTATGTAAAGAATGGAGAATCCAGGGTCCCAGCTCAGACCCAAAGGATTTGAATAATTAGGGGATGGAGCAACAGTGACTGAGTGCTTGTGTCTCTATTTGTTGATTGCCCGGGGCTTGCTTGATATTTGATACATTAACCTGGTTTAAAAGGAAAAGCTGAGCAAAAAGCCAAAGACAAATTGTTGGGAGTGAATATTTCATGTTTGTCTGGAGAATAGCCTTTGTTGGGATTTGCTTCTTCAAGTTGATTCTGCAGAGAAAATTCCTAATATAATTACAGTAACATTAATTAGGTGCTTCCTCTCTGCAGGGCTAAGATCCTTCATTCAAACAGCATCTCATTAAATTCCCACCACAGTGTTAGGAAATCAACCTTATGATATGCATGTTCTTTTTAGAACTGATGAAACTGAAGCTCCAAGAATCTAAAACACTTGTCCAAGCTCACTCAGCCGGAAAGAGAAATGAAATTCGAATCCAGGTCTGAGTGGCCCAAACACTCCAATATGAATTCACTGTGATCCTGTATTAACCACCGTTTTGTTTAGTCAGCTCTCAGCCTCCCAAAGTCAGGGTCTTCCATTGTGTCCCCAATTTTCCCTCACTGTCCGACAACCTCCCCAGGAACTTTTCTTCCCAATTGTCCCTTTTAGCTCCCGATATGATCCACAGGGATAATTCTGCTTTTGTGTAGAGCTGGACTGAAAGTGGATTAGTAGCAGAAGCTGGAAGGCTAATTAGGAGGTTGTAAGATCATGAGTAAGTCATGGAACTTTGCAGACTGTCCCTTGCTTCTTTACCTGTCAAATAGGAATATTGAAGCATACCTTGCAAGGCTATTGTGAGAATAAAACCAATAGCACAAATGAAACTGGCACAAATCTGATGAATATTAATTCCCTCTTCTTCACTGACACCAACTGCCTGAGCTGGAGTTTTCACTAACGTGGATGGGCAGGAATCCTGCTGTCATGAGGCACTGGCTAGGGGTGAAAGAAGAGTCATACCTATAGTGTGCTTTAAGGTATGTTATTTTAAGTGCGGTAAAGCCTGTGACTTTCCTTTTATCCATCTGTATCCTCCACAGTGCTTGGGGCTGTGTTTGGCAAATAGCAGGAATCAAATCAATGTGCGTTAAACAAAAGCTTCTTGATGAAGAAATGACAAGCCCTGTCATAATTGCCATCTCCCTTAAGTCTCTTTACAGTTGTGGAATGCTTCGGCTAGGTCTTCAAACCACCTGCGATTAGACTCTGTCTCCCCTACTTAATATCTGTGTGACTTGGGCCAAATTACTTAATGTCTCTGTGTCTGTTTCCTTACCTATAAAATGTGGATGATCAAGAACCAACACAAGAGAGCAATTATGAGAACTTAATGAATATATAAAGTGCTTAGAGTAATTCCTGGCACATGGTACATATGATAAGAGAGATAGTTCCTATCATGTTATTGTATCCCCGTTGAAGCGCGATCTCATCCGTAAAGATGAGAAAGCCAAGGCTCAGTGTGTTAAAATGACTTTGCTACAGGTCTAACCATACCCTTTAACCATTTATCTGAGCTTTCCATATTTTCCTTGACCTTGGAAAGGAGAGTGGGAAGCTGGAAAGGAGGGCAAAAGTCAAGCATTTTCCAGAAAGGAACCCTTATCCCTGGGAGGACTGAGCTCCCTCACTCTCCTCCTACCTGCTGCCCCCACACACGCCCTCCCAGCAACTACTCTCACCACTCGCTAGCAGCAGGATGCCAAACACCCACAGAAAGAAGTGATCTGGGCTAGGCACCCATGGTCTCAAGGCGGCTTTATTAAAAATTAAGTCGCAAATTATAACACTCACTAGGGAAGACTTGCTTTCCTCCCAATTACAGTTAATAGAAGAAAATTAATGTAGCAATTAATGTGGCTGCTCTTACAGCCCAAGGTAATATGTACAAGACCGCAGCGCCCGTCCTTACTACGGCAGGATAGCAGGAGAAGTAGGGCCTGGAGCTTAATAAAGTTTTGCTTTTCCTGTGTTTAAAATCTCAGGCCATAACTTACTTAAGAAACACACACACACAAAAAAGAGATTATTTAACATTTTAGAGGTTCCCGTGAGCCATAAATCATTTTCACACACGCCATATTTGTTGAAAAGGACAGAATACATTCAATTTTACAGTATATTAAACTTCATCTAATTTGAACGTAAGAACAGACCAGCAAAATAAATGACCAATTTCTGAAGCAGAAATTACCATTTGGTTGGTGCCATTACAGAGCTGCTGGTATTTTATCATGTTCTTAACATAATATTGCTTGTCTAGCGATGCATAGTTATAATGCTATTCCAAATTAGAAGGCGGTGAAAGAAAAGTGCATACAGTTTTTTTTAATAGGCGTCATTTGTCAGATGTTATTCTGAGGGCTTTGTGCTGATGATAATATGCAGATTAAAGGAGAAGTAAATAGGGGAAAAAGGGAGCCGCCACCAGAGGGAAAGACTTTCTCACTCTGGGCTTTTAGGAGCCTCAGTTCTCAGGAAAAGAGAAATGGCCAGGTGACCACAACTGCCAGGAAAAGATAACAGTAATTAATTTGCACTGAAGACTTCCAGGGAAAGGAAGATTGTGGCATTCAACAAAAAGAAAAACATCACCTGGAATTCCGGTGTAGGGTCTCAGCCTGTAATAACCACTACTGGCAGAGTGTTATGTCATTCATGAAATGCTTTCACATCATTATCATGCTGCAAAGAAACCCTGCGAGGTAGTCACCTCAATTTCTAATTAAACTTGGGCTTGGCAAGGAGAAGAGATTTGCTGTCCTGGTCAGAACTCAGAAATGGCAGGGCAGTGATGAAAAGTCACATGGTCAGGATCTAGTCACCAATTCAGTCTTTCATTCAACAGGCACATTGGGCGCCATATTCTGTGCCAGGTGCTATGAATAATACAGACCTTGGACCATGTCATGGTCTAGTGAGGCAGCAGAACACAAGGGCTAAACATATGGACTTTGGAACTGAACTGCCTGGGTTTGAATCCCAGTTCTCTCACTTCCAAACTGTGTGACCTAAGTAAGTTACTTAACTGCTCTGTGCCTCATTGGTAAAAAGAGTATACTAAAAGCACCTACAACCTACAGTTATAATGATTAAATCAGCTTTTGACAATGCCCAGTGCAGTTCAGTGTTAGCTTTTATTATCCACTTTATGTCCAATCCATGAACTCACCTTTTGAATCCTAATCCATGTCACCATCATTTCTCACCTGGAATTCTTTGCCTCCTACCTGGTTTTCCAGACTCATCCAGTCAATTCTGCATAGAAAAGTGAGGGGGGAGCTTTCTGAAGAGAAAAATCCTATTAGATGCACCCAAGTTTCAAAGTTTCCCATTGCCCTTTGGATGAAGTCAAAATTCTAGCATGGTTTAAAAAGTCCCCACATTCAGACCCCTGCCCACCTCTCCAGCACCTTCTCTCACCACTCACGCTCTCCAGCTGTACAGGATCGCTTCCCATTGCAGAATTTTCTGGTTTCTCTCTCTATTACCTTGCTCGTTTCTTTGATTTTTCAAATGTCATTCCATCTTCCTAGAAGTCTCCTTCATGTCTCAGTTTAAAGATCCCCTCCTTTGGAAAGCCAGCCCTCACTCCTACTCCAAGACCATCTTCTCTGACTCCCTCTTTGCCACACAGCACCTTGGATTTCCCTCACTACCTCACTTATCACACTGTAATATAATTATTGGCTGTCTTGTTGATTGCAATTGCTCCCAATAGAGTATGAGTTCCAAGAGAGCAGGGACTTCCACGTTTTCCACCTGTATCCCGAGTACTAATCACAGGACCTTGCATATAGAAGGTAACCAATAATTAACACTTGAATAAGTAAAAATTTGAATGGAACCCAGTAGTCTCAGAACCTGGGCCATGTCCTCATCCTTTGCATGATTAAGACTTCACAGTAAAGTACGAAGGGGCTCAATGGCTGGTGTTTTGTAAGGTGTGCCAGGCTGAATCAGGGTTTCCCGTAAGCCTCAGATTTATATCCTGTGCTCAGGGCTGTGGGTCCAGCCTCCCAGATCACATAAATCACCATGCAGCAATCTGGCTCCTGATCTGGGGAGCCTTCTAAGCTCAAAGCACTTTGCAGAGGAGCCACTGGAATTAGGCATAAATCCACTATTTGATTGAATAAGCAAATACCTCACTGCTCAAAATGATTTACTAAATTACAGTGCACAGTAACAGACTTGGGAGATTCAAAGCATGAGCTGCTTAACAATTGGAGGCCTTCTTTAAATACATGACTTCCTCCATGTAGTTCCTTTCCCTCTCTGGTTTCACCTATGACTTCAAACGACATTTATTGAATGCTCACCTTAAACCAAACATAAATGATCCTATTTGATTTTAATCTATGGAACAACCCCAGAAAGTTGCTATTACTTTTCTCTCAGTTTTCAAGTGAGGAAATGGAGGTCCGGAGAGGTTACGAAACTCACCCAATATAACACAGCAAGTGGACGAGTTGGATTCAATCTCCAAAATATCCATCAACAAGCTTAAACATTTGCCTACCACAGACTAGATTCTCCCTTGTCACAGTTTCATCTTTGTTCCCAAACACTTAGCTCCACTCACTTCCTTTTTTACTGTTCCTCACTTGTATGAGCCAGTATGGGGTAAATTATGCTAAGATGACAATATGCCCACATCTCATCAGCTTAATACAGCAAAATCTTGTTCTTTTTCTTCTTCACCCTTCACATTTAATGCAGTCCAACTTGGGACTCTACTCCACATAGTCACTCAGACACTTGGGCTGACAAATTCTGCTCTCTTATGCATAGCATTTGGAACATAGGGCCATCTTGGTCACTACACTAGGGGAATAGGCAGAGAGGAAGATTTCTAGCCCTAGCAATTAAATGTTTGTGGCTAAAGTTACACCTGACCCTGCTGCTGATAAACCACTGGACAGAACTCATTACATGTCCCTCCTAACCATAACAGGATTAAGAAGTCCAATCTACCACGTGCCTGAAAAGATATGATAACTGGGTATCAGTGAGCACTACAGCACTGCCCTCATCCTCCTCTTGCTCTCATTCACTTATTCACTTATCTCATTCACAGATAATTATTGAGCTTGTGCAATATGCCAGGGCTGAACACTAGAAATACAGAGGTGAAGCAACCACACATGATCCCTGCACCCCAGAAGCTTACAATCAGATTAGGAACATATACATGAATCAAATAAGTGTGAGAATAAATTCAGAATGTCACAAGGACTATGAAAGGTAAGCAAATGGTTTTATGAAAACCTATTAAAACGTTATGAACTTAAGCTGAGAATCAGGGAAAGCTTTTGTTTGAGGAAAGCTTTTGATTACAAGTAACAGAATTCATCTCTGGACAAATGAAATAAGCAAGGAATTTAACCAGAGAATACTGGGTAGTTCACAGATTGGAAATTACTCAGTCCCTGAGTCTTTTAATTTGAAATCTGGGGCAGGTACATATGTTTGATGGAACCCATCTCTGTGTCTCCTTCCTAGCTGCAAGGAGTTCTAAAAACAAATGTGTTTAGCTTTTTCAGATGCCAAGTAGCAAAAAGAATGACAAATGTCCATTGCAACTACTCTGAGAAAGTAGCGATTAAGCTGAAATTTAAATGATTTATAGACACTAACAAAGGGAAGAGTAAAAGAAGGTTTAATCTTTCTTTCTCCCTCATTAAAAAAAAAGTACACAAAAGTAGAGATTATAGTATAATGAAACCTCATAAACACATCACCCTGCTGTAATAATTTTCAACTCAATTTGGTTTCATCCATATCTTCACCCACTTCATCTGTCCTTATATTACTTTTTTTTAAAATTCAAGATGCAGTTTATTTATATATATTTATGAAAGATAATAATCTACTATCTGTTTTATGTCTCCCAAGCTAGGAATCTTGGATTTTTCCCTCTGCCTCATGCAATACATCCAGTCAGATAAGAAATCCAGGAGAAAAAATAAGTTTTTCAGGAAGAAGTTGAAGAATCTGTTTCAGTATGAAAATTTGGCATGCCCTCGTAGATATGCCTGAGTTGTATGCCTGAGATTGGAGTTTTATTAACTTGAAACAGAGTTTATGAGTCTCACAGTAACTTCTATATCTGTAGATTCCATCTGAGTAGCCAGATCATAAGCACATTTTTATGCATATCTGCTAATATTTGAACCATGGCTACAAGTGACGGGATCAAGGCTTGACCAATCTCTAACCAATAGCTAATGAAATGACCTGGTATGAGAATCCTGATCAATATGGATATTCCATATTATATAGTGACTAACTGACTCTATTAGAGAGTAATTAAATGACTCAACCAGATTATTTCTCTTGGAGTACTGACAGAGATAGAAACACAAAGGGTAGCATCTAGACATCTGCAGAGGGAAGCAATAAAAAGAAGCTGGAAAACAGTGAGCACTGGAGTAGAATCATACAGATTTTCAGTACACACAGCACAGAGATAGAGAAATTTGATTCCAGAAGTCAATGAGACCCCAGAGATGCTGTTGAATTTAAGCAATATCTCTGTATCCTTCAATATTCAATAGTGATTGTATCCCTACAAAAGAACTTTATACATCCTGTAATCTCATCTCATCTAACTCTAACAAGGTGAGCCAGTGAGGGAAGTTTTGCATGAAATTAAATCATCATAGTTTAAAATGCAAGTGCTCTGCCCTGCCCACTACACGAGACATGACATCCAGGGGTGAAAGTCTCCCTGGCAGCGTGGGAGATGACTCCCAGGGATGAGACTGGCCCTGGCACTGTGGGATCAACAATGCCATCCTGACCAAAAAGGGGAAAAGAAGTGTAGCTAGTATAGTATCAGTGGTTGAGAGAGTTCAAATAGAATTGAGAGACTACTCTGGAGGTCACTCTTACACAAGCTTCACTTAGATACTGCTATCTATCATAACTTGCAAACCCCAACCAAAGTAATTCCAGCCAACCTTAAAGAACATCTAGGACAGTATATAAGATTCTACAAAGGTTTCATGCACAAGGTTAACTTTCCAGGAACTTACAACCTCCAGATGGGCCCTTGGACCAGATAAGTCCTGAAACCTAGAGGGCCCAGCATCTACAGAACATCAGCTAGTTCCATCTCCCTACCCCATGTTTTGACAGCCCCTTCCAACATGAAAAAGTTAGAATGGGCCTACCTCAAAGACCCCTGTGTTAGTTAGATTCAGTTGTCAACTTGGCCAGGTGAGCATACCTAGTTCTGTTGCTGTGAACACAAGCCAATGGTATGTGAATCTCATCTGTTGCTAATTACATCTGCAGTCGGCTGGGAGGCTTGTCTGCTGCAATGAGTGACGTTTGACTTAATTGGCTGGTGCTTAAATGAGAGAACGCAATGTAGCACAGCCAAGCAGCTCAGCATTCCTCATCTCAGCACTCGCAGCTCAGCCCAGGCCTTTGGAGATGCAGAAAGAAGTCACCCCGGGGAAAGTTGTTGGAACCCAGGGGCCTGGAGAGAAGACCAGCAGAAACCATCTTGTGCCTTCCACGTAAGAAAGAACCTCAGTGGAAAGTTAGTTGCCTTTCCTCTGAAGAACTAACAAAATAAATCCCCTTTTATTAAAAGCCAATACATCTCTGGTGTGTTGCATTCCAGCAGCTAGCAAACTAGAACAACCCCAAAAAAGGCTGGGTAGAAAGATCAAAGGTGACGGTGGAGTTATACAGAAAAGGTAGGATTTAGCAAATGAATATGATTGCTGAATCATTAAACTGATATTTCTTTTAGTCTCCAGTATCATACAGCAACTAGAAGTAAAAACCTAAAAGTGTGGCATTGTAACCTGTACCACACTCTGAAATCTGTTCTACACCTAATTGTGGTGTTGTGCTTTGAAATTTATTGCTTTTTTGTGTATGTGCTATTTTTTCACAAAAAAGAAAAAAAAGTTGATTGTAATGATAAAATAATATTTATTCTTTCAAGGCTCCTATATTCTGGAACAGCTAGAAGGAAAAATATGAGATGATGGTATTATATAGCCCATGAGAAACTGGGATCTGTCCTGTAACTACTTGTTGAGGAGTGCTTTGAAAACTATTGCTTTTTTCTTTCTTTGCATTGTATATATGTTATACATATATACATATATACAATAAAAATGTTTAAAAATATATAAGTGCTCTTATAGAGGTTTCTACAAGAGTATGGACTTACCACCATGGAGTGATGAATTTGTATACCCAAGGAAAATGCACATACATGTGAAGAGAAAGGTTTCTGTGTGGTGAGGATAATAAAGGCATAGTTTATCTTCAGTTCCTGGTGAGAAGAAGTATGTCAAAAGTCAAAGGATTTTGTGAAACACTGGACACAAGTAGTGCTGCCTTTTTTGGCCAGGGCATTAATGTGTATCACAGAACTGGGGACAGAATTCTTCTGAACTAGCATGGATCCCAACACCACTTTGATAACTTGAGGATGTACCTTTCAAGGAAGATTAGAAAACAACCCCTGAAAAAACTGGCATTTTCATATATGGCATTGAGAATAGAAAAGGGGATATCAAAATAAGGAAAGCAACCAGAACACAGGAACATGAGAGCATATGTTGCCAAGTTTCTTTGAGGTACCCTGTGAACTTCCTGAATTCTGTAAAGAAACTATAGGAGGGAGCAGATTTTCCAAATATCAGATTGAGGTTAGAGTTAGGGAATTTGTATGATGGTGCTAATGTGCCTTCATTTGTAATCTCTGGATTGGACGGTCAACCCTAGTACTTTGTTACATGTACCTCCCTTGCATCCTTACAATAAACATCCATTACTTTACACAGCTCCTTTATTTGTAACTTTTAATGAGCTTAATTAACATCATTAAAGGAAATGAAAATATAGATTTGACTGCCACTGGAAGCATACATTTTTAAGGTAACCCCTTCCTGCCTGACATTTGAGTTGGGTTTAAATTGATAGCTCAGAAATCTGACATTTTAATTTATTGGCCTTCTGCTTTATAATAATTGCCCTCAAACTCATTGTCACTGATGTCACAACCTTTGTACTGTCTCATATCTTAGAATCCCAACGATGGTAGTGATTAGACCAACTAATGTTGCTAGCATAGTAACAGGCCCAAAAAGATTCTCATTGATAATTGGGTTTTTCACTTTTTTCTTTTGTACCCTTTTATGCCTCTTTAAAAGTTAGGTAACCAGTCCAGAACCAGGTCCATGCAGAAAGTTCTGGCGTACAGGAATTCATTGTAAATTCAATGTCTTTCTCACTGTGTGGATATTTCCCTTCCTCAGCATTTTGATCTGGAGCACAGACACTTATTTCCTGGGGTATTTTCACTACTGCTTATGGAATTGGCCAAAGCTGATGACAGGAGCAGCCTTAATATATTTTGTTATTTTATGTGATCTTCTTTGTTCCCCTCTCGACCTCTCTGAGACTTTCCTAAAGCACTGTCTCTGAGCTGAGTAGCAGTTCTGTCAAGTTGTAGCTGGATTTGCATTCTGTGCCCTTGGAGAAGTGGTGGGGGTAGAAGCTGAAAAAGCTGCCAACATGTATCAAAAATATCCACAGTCCAAAGGCTGTCCTTATGTTAGCCCAAACTCACATCATCACAGTCAAACTGGGGCAATAGAGGCAGATTCTGTCAGAATAAAGCAAAAATTTCCAAGGATAGAAGATCAGGTAGGCATCATATGGGAGAAGGAAGAAGAGATCAAATTTGTTCTAACAGGTATTTTATAGAATCATTTCCTTTGGTTCACCAACAACTCAGGAATTTCAGCATTATTACTCTCCTTCATCAGATGGGAAAATAAGGCTCATCTAGCCAGTAAGTAGTAGTTTCAATCCCAGATATTTTTGATGGCAAAGACTGAGCTTTTACTTAGTGGCTTATCAGAGTCTAAAGCAGCAAATAATAAATCAAAGAGCTGGTGGTAGAGATACTACGGGTACCCCAACTACCCAAAGCTAAACCCCACCCTTACCAGTTGGAGAGAAGTTGTAGGATTCAGCTCCCTTGAGCTGGACCATCCATTCTCCACTAAGCAGGGAGTTCAGGACATGGTTGGAGACCCAGGAAAATCTTGAAAGTCCTTGGCTAAGAAATAAGGGGCTAATCGCCTCTCCTCTCGACCTCCACTGCTTCCTCTGATTCATGCCTCCTTCACCTCTCACATATTATTGTAACCTCTTGACTGCTCTCATCACTGCCTATAGCAGCTAGGGCAGTGGCTTTAAAACATTAGGAAAAGAAAAAAAGAAGAAGAAGAAAGGAAAGGGAAGGGAAGGTACCCAAATTGGAAAGGGAGAAGTATTTGCATATGACGTGATCCTATATACTGAAAATCCTGAAAAATCCACAACAGAGCTCCCAGAGCTAATAGATGAATTTAACAAAGTGATGAAGTACAAGATAAATACCCAAAAATCAGTAGTGTTTTCATATATTACCAATGAACAATCAGAATAAGAAGGTAAGGGAAAAAGTCACCTATGATAACAACTAAAAAAATCAAATATCTGGGAATAAATCCAACCAAGGTTGTAAAGGACTTGTACACAGAAAACTAGAAAACATTGCTAAAAGAAATCAAAGAAGACTTAAATAAATGGTAGAATATTCTGTGTTTATATGAATTAGAACACTAAATATTGTTAAAATGTCAAATTTTACCCAAAGCAATTTACTGATTCAATACAGTCCCAATCAAAATTCCAACAACCATCTTTGCAAAAATGGAAAAGCCAGTCATCAAATTTACGTGAAAGGGTAAGAGGCCCAACCATGTCCTGAACTCCCTGCTTAGTGGAGAATGGATGGTCCAGCTCAAGGGAGCTGAATCCTACAACTTCTCTCCAACTGGTAAGGGTGGGGTTTAGCTTTGGGTAGTTGGGGTACCCGTAGTACCCAAATAGCCAAAGCCATCTTGAAAAGAAGAGCAAAACAGGAAAGCTCAAACTTTCTGATTTTAAAACTATTTATTATAAGGTGAGGTAATAAAACAGATATATAGACCAATGGAATCAAATTGAGAATTCAGAAATCAACTCTCACATTTAGAACCAACTGATTTTTGACAAGGGGGCAAAAGCCACTCAACTGAGAAATAATAGTCTCTTCAGCAAGTGGGAGAACTGGATCTCCATTTGCAGAAGAATGAAGGCGAACCTCTACCTTACACCACATACAAAAATCAACCCCAAATGGATTAAAGGCCTAAATACAAAAGCCAGAACTATCAAACTCCTGGAAGAAAATGTAGGGTAGTATCTTCAAGAAAAGGCAATGATTTCTTAGCTCTTAACACTTAAAGCATAAGCAACAAAAGAAAAAAAATGATAAATGGGAACTCATCAAAATTAAAAACTTTTCATGCGTCAAAGAGCATTATCATGAGAATAAAACAACCACCTACTCAACAGGAGAAACTATTTGGAAACCACAAATCTGATGTTAGTTTAATATTCAAAATATATAAGGAAATTCTTCAACTCAACAACAAAAGACAAACAACCTAATTAAAAACTGGGTAGAAGACGTGAATAGACATTTTCCAAAATAGATACACAAATGACTGAAAAGCATATGAAAAGACAGTCCACATCATTAGACAAGAAGGAAATGCAAAAGAAAACAAAGCCACACCCACAATGAGATACCATCTCACACCCACTAGCCTTACTACAGCTAAAAACAAAACCAAAAACAGAAAATTTCAATTGTGGAAGAGGATGTGGAGTAAAAGGAACACTCATTCATTTTTGGTGGGAATGTAAAGTGGTACAGATGGTGGAGAAGACAGTTTGGCTGTTCCTCATTAAGTATAGAATTACCACATGATCCAACTTTGCAACTTCTAGGTATACACCCCAAATAATTGAAAACAGGTCCTTGAACAGCTATTTGCGGCATTATTCACAATTGCTAAAAAATGGAAGCAAAACAAGTGTCCATTGACTGATAATGGACAAATGAATAAACGAAATGTGGTATATATAATAGAATATTATTCAGCCATAAAAGGGAATGGAATTCTGATACATGCAGCAAATTGATGAAACTTGAAGACATTAAGTTGAATGAAATAAGCCAGAAACAGAAAGACAGTTATTGTATGATCTTACCAACATGAAATAATTAAAATAAGCAAACTCATATAGAGTCAGAATCTAGAATCTAGATTATCAGGGGATATGGTGGGTTAGGGAATAGGGAGTTTAGGCTTAAGATATACAGGTTTCTGTTTGGGATGATAGAATACTTTTGATAATGGATGGTGGTGATAGTAGCACAACATTGTGAGCATAATTAACAGCCCTGAATTATACATTTGAATGTGGTTAAAGGGGGAAATTTTAGGTTGTATATATGTTATTAAAATACAATTGTTAAAAATCCTTGGAACTAAAAAAAAAAAACCCTTGGAACAAGAACACATACACTGAACCCTTAAGTTAAACCATGGAGTACAGTTAATAGTACAATTATAAAAATGCACTTTCATTAATTGTAGCAAATGTCCCACACCAACGCAAGCTGTTAATATTTGGTAGATGGGCATCTTATAGTCTATGCATAATTGTTCTGTAGCTCAAAATTTCTGTAATAAAGAAATTTTTTTTTTAATTAGTGAGGTCTTACTTCATTCTCAAAGGCTCCTCATTGCTGTCAGAGTAGAAGCCAAAGTGATCAAAATGATGTACATGGCTATTAATTATCAGCATCACTCTCCTTTATATTACCTGGTCTACTGCTCAACCCCCATTGTCTTCCATATCGAAGGCACTCAGTAAGTGTTGTTTCAATAAAAGATAAATGAATGAATGAGGCAGTGATCCCCTGTGAATCAGTATGTCAAGGGTAATGTGGGAAGCTACTGC
Organism: Tamandua tetradactyla; assembly: GCF_023851605.1. Lineage (NCBI taxonomy): Eukaryota > Metazoa > Chordata > Mammalia > Pilosa > Myrmecophagidae > Tamandua > Tamandua tetradactyla. The sequence goes on from NC_135349.1 coordinate 27,426,581, forward strand.
TAAGTGGTTCTCAATTATCCCTGCCTCCGGACACTCAGGCCTTTGCAGCATCTCCTGCCATGACTGTGGTTATGACCTGTGGCTTCTAAGCAACAGAATATGGCAAAGGTGATAGGATATTTGTGGTTACCTGTATATGATTACATGCGCTGACTGTAGTGTCCATCTTGCTGGAGTCTCTCTCTCACTCTCTTGCTGGCTTTGAATAAGCATGTTTCCATGCTGTGGGGTGTTTACATTGGGAACCTCACATGGCCAGGAATTGAGGATGGTTTCTAGGAGCTGAGCACATCTTCAGCTGACAGAGCACGAAAATCAAATTCTCAGTCTTATAATCACAAATAATTGCAATCTGCCAACCAAGACAGATCCTTTCCCAGTTGCACCTCATTTGAGACTGCAGGCCCAGCTGACACCAGACTGCAGTCCTGTGATACCCTAAGCATAAGACCAATCTAAACCATGCCTGACTCACAAAACTATTAGATAATAAATATGTGCTGCTTTCAACCACTAAATGTGTGCTAATTTGTTATACAGGAATAGAACTATAAGGCAGGTTATACCTGTGATCTTTTTTTCATACATGGTATGGAGGATTCCAATTCTAAGATCATGTTTCTGTTAACATTTGCTGTGTGATGATCAACCTCAAGATCTCAGTGGCTCAAAACAACAACATTATTTAGCTTATGACTGTGATTTTGTTGAGTGGTTCTTGTGGTCTGGAATAGCAGGACTGATCTCTGCTGGGCTCTCTTATGCATTTGTGGGTGATTGGCAGGTCAACAGGCTGATCGAGGATGGCCTACTCACAGGTGTAGTGGTTGGCAGACTGTTAGCTGGTGTGGTAGAGGAACAGGGGCCACAGGACTTTCATCCCTCAGCAGTCTAGTTTCTGCATCTAGTGGTTGGTCTTGGAGTTCCCAGGTCAGTAAAGAGAGCAAGCTCCCATGTCCAAGAGCAATTCAATCCCAATGCTAGTATATCTTTAGCCAAAGAAGCCACATGACTAACCCAGATTCAAGAGTGAATAAATGGACTCCACCTCATAATGTAAGATTGCTGTAAAGGAGTTGCAAAGGAGTTCTGGGATGGGAGATATTTGTGGACATTTTTGCACTTTAATTGAGGTGGGAAGAATTATTCTCTTACCCACTTGTGGATTGAAGGTCATATTTATTTCTTTTTCTAGGTGTGGATGAACTGACTCAGGGTAAGCTTTAATGGAGAGGAAAGGGGCCATAACAATGATTAGCTTAGTGGTACTGCATAAATCTAGGACTGACATTCTTATCTCTTTCTGCCTTCTTGTCCCTTTTTGCCTTCTTGTCCTTTCATATGGGGACACTTTTCAGAATTTCAAATTCATGTATGATTCATATTTTTCATCCTTATTGCCTGTCTAACTCACTGTCAAATCTCACATTTTTTTCTCCATATTGCCTTCCCCATTCATTACACCTTTCTTTCATTCATTCATTCATTCATTCAATAATAATTTGAAAAAAGAAACAATAATAATAATAAACACAAATAGTAATAATAACTTGAATACCAACAATGAGCCAAGCTTCAGTAACTGATTCTTCCATTTTAAAAACCACCTCTTCTTTCTCATGTACATATCCAGCACAGGTATTCACAAGCATACGCACACAGACAGATACACAGCACATCCTTTCAGATCCGCTTCTTCTTTTTACATTTTCGTCACTTGACAAGATGTTCTGAAATAAACTAAGCTGTTGTTCGTTTCCAAAACTGCCCTGTAGGTGAGAAGAAAACAAGTATAAGATGAAGCATTCTGGAATCCAGACTTCAGTACCACTAAGCATTCAGGGCATCCACCATTAGCCACCCTCTTTTGCATTGAGCATGGAGGAGCCTGAGCTGTCGCCATTATGACAGGGATCTGAATAAGTGAGAGGTGGAATTTTACATTGGGTCTTTGCTGTTGAATTTTCTCTAGAAGAACATTTACCCACAGCACTTTCTGCGCTGGTGTTAAACTTTTAGATTACTGAATTAATTCATTCAACAGATAGGTCTTTAGCACTGTGCTGGGTTCTGGGGATATGGTGGTGAGCATGGCCGAGAGGGTCTATATTTGTGGAACGTAAATCCTAGTGGAAAGATGTAGATATCACGTGTAAACACATGGATGTACAAAACATTTTAAGAATGTGATAAATATGATTTTAAAAAGCAAAGGAGCAGAGTGTAAAAAGGAGGGATTGGGTGGTTGCTTTTGATACAGGGGTTAGAGATGGCTTCTCCCCATGTTTCTGGTTCCTGCACGGAATCCACCTGTGAAGCAATGTGGCCTAGGCAAGGAGAAGCATTTTGTCCTGGACTTGGATCTACATTCAGGTGGGACCTCATATGAGCAGAATGGCAAACGTGGAGCACGTATAGCTAAGGCATGTGGCTAAACGATGTCTAAGGTCAAGGATTAAAACTGGGGAGTCTGGAAAAATAAAGATGTCCCAGCAGAGATTCACAATCCTGACTTCCTACTAGATTCATCTGGGGAACTTTAAAAGGTACCAATATCTGATTCCAAGCCCCAGTGAATCTGGTCAAGGAACACCCTAAAGGTTTAATTTCTCTTGCCAAAATCCAAGTGAAATTCTTTTTTTTTTTTACATGGGCAGGCACCGGGAATCGAACCCGGGTCCTCTGGCATGGCAGGCAAGCATCCTTGCCTACTGAGCCACCATTGCCTGCCTCCAAGTGAAATTCTTAATTCTCACTTTGCCTCCCACACTCCTTTCCTAACTTTCCTTGCTTATCTTGTTTCCTGACTAGACAGTTCTCCCATACCTTAATAGCACGTGTTATAGCTTCTCTTCTTATAATAAGTTTTCCCATCATTGACTGTCCAATGTTTTCCCTTTCCTGCAAATTTCAATTTAGTATCATTGTGGGGAATCACAGCATGTTGTCACTAAGAAATAAAGTAACAGTATGATAAAAAGCCAGCAGGGAAGTTCCAAAGCCTAAGTATTATGGGACAAAATTCTTGGAAAGAATCTGAACTGGCGTCATAAAATCTATTACAGTGATTCTAAAAATGTGATTCTTGGAACTGACCATCAGCCTCACCTGGGAACTTGTTAGGAATACAAGAGCTAGGGCCCTTTGGTGTAGAAATCTGTGATTCAACCAGTCTCCAGATAATTCTGATGCGAACTTGAGATTGAAAACCATCGTTCTAGCAGTTGCTCAAAATGAGGGCTGTATGAAAAAATTTGTGCTTCGTGAATCCTGTAAGTGTGTGATACATTTTTTTTAAGTTTCCACCAACACTTATTAGGTCTACAATCTGGTGGCTATGATAGACACTCTACTTATTCCACCTATTTCAGTTCTTCTGTTCATTTATTCAATAAGAAACTACTCAGCACTGACTATCTGGGCATACAGTCCCTGCCCTTTTTAACTAGGGGAGATTGGTAAACAAATAATTATAATAACTATAAAGTTTAGCAGTCTGGACCTAGACTATACTTTTGAAGACCAGCAGAGGGAGGGGCTGACAGCTTTGCCTGGGGCACTCCAGCAAGGTTCACAGAGAAAGTCTGCTTGACCCATGTTTTGAAAGGTAGGCAAGCATTCTCCAGGCTCAGAAGGGGAGCGGGAAGTTCACACACAAAAGCTGGCCAGTCGAGGGCAAAGAGACATAAAAGAACACTGTGTATCCAAGGAACAGCAAACTCCCCAAACTTCTAGGGTTGCCAGTGTCAGGATTAGTCTGGGAAGTCTAGAATTCTGGGATATGGAGAACATAAGAAAATGTTTTAAACAAGGTTCTGCTGCAGCTGAATTTTGTGCAAGGAAAGTGTAAACTTTTCAGTCTGGGCTTACCCTCTCTCACCATTGGATCCTTCAGTAAAACCTGTCAGCTCCCAAGATCAATATTTCCATTTCTTCTCCTCAGCCTGTCTCCCAGCTTCTCTTATCACGATGCTTCAAACAGGGCCTGTATCTTTCTCAGCTCACACCTGTCAGTGCTTGCTATGGAAGTGAGAGTCAGCTATGGAAACTGGGCCAAAGCCCCAGAGGTGCATTTCTTGGTTGTCATACGGACTCTGTGAGTGCATGCGTGTGTGTGTGTGTGTGTGTGTGTGTGAGAGAGAGAGAGAGAGAGAGAGAGAGAGAGAGAGAGAGAGAGAATTTGTAGCAAGCGAGAAGAGGCCATGACAAGAAAACTGCCAACATGCCAAACTTAGAGCAGGAAGACCCCTTCAAATTCATCCAGACTTCCCTCTTTTTGTTGTAGTTAAAGAAAAAGTGGCCCAGAGAGGTCATTTCCAAAGTCGCACAGCAATAATCCACCAGTAGGCAGCAGGGATTAATTAGTTGCTCCCAAATCTAGCTACCTAATAGAAATATCTGAGAAGCTTTTAAAAATAGATTGCTAAGCTCTCCTCAGACTGGATGAATCTGTATTTTGTATAAAGCTCACTAAATTTCTGGTGTTCAACCAAGTTTGAGCGTCACTCTGTGGAAGAAAAAGCAAGGAAATTGGAATATGATATATTAGAATCGTTTTCATTCCAAATTCTTAATTCATACTGGCAAAAGCCAATACAGGGATTTATAGTCTCATGAAACTATAGTATTAATGGCTTCAGTCGTGGCTGAATCCAGAGGCTCTGAATGGCATCATCAGCAACCTCTCTTCATCTCACATCTCTATTACATTCTCAGGTGGCATCTCCCCTATAGTGGCAAAACCGCCACTAATGATTCTGAGGTTACATGTCATCTTGGCAACCTTGGCAGAATGAGAACATCTCTTTTATGAGTCCAACAAAATCCCTTGTACCAGATCTCAACGGCCTGCCTGTCTGAAGCCATCTGCCCATCCCTGAATCAAACACTGTAGCTGAAGAAAATAAATTCTGATTAGCTAGGCCTAAAGCACATGCTCAAACCTGGGTCTAAAGGTTTGTGGAGCATATCTCACAAATAAAGCAGAAATAGTTCTCAGAGGAAAAATTCAGAGTTATTGGAGAAAGGGGGCCAAGTGCCAGTCTAGAAAATATACCAGACAACAATATCAACAGACATTTACTAGATCTGGGTCCCCATTTAGGGCCACACATGGTAGAACTGGGACCAGAATTTCCTCAGGTGGGGCTTCCATGATAGCACCAGGAGAAGAGGATCACTTAATATCTCCTGTCAAGATCATCAAGTAACCTCCTGACTCAGGCTGTCTTCATTCTAAGTGCCATCTGAATGACTGGATGCTCAGTCCTGGCTCCTTTCAAAAGACTCTGTTCACCCACTTCATAAAATCCCAGCTGTAGACATTGCCTCCCACACACCCTGTTTGAAGCAAATTTCTAGGTGTCTCTGACTATCCATTCTACCTTAATGGAATTTCAGCTGGACTCATTCCCAGCATTCCTTGCAGCTACATGCAGTCATGTGACTATTAACTTACCAAATGCTAAAGTGATTGAGCAAGGAGCATTTGATCTCCTTTCACCTCCCTGAGAGCTGAGACAGGGAGACAAATGGAGCCATAATAGCATTTGAATCATAAATGGATGCCTCATGTTGAGGGCTGCAGAGGCACCTGCTCAACCTGTCTATAACCCTTTTCAGTCTGCGTTCCTTCTCTATACCACTCTTTCCTGAATCTCTAATTTATTGACAGAGTCCTCCTCTTAGCTTATGATATGTGCCCTCTGGTGGGAAAGGTTCTTTTTCCAGATGGGCACTAAGGACCAAAATCATAAGACCATTTAGTTCTGCAAAGAACAGAATGTTGATCTCCTATCTCCAACTAATTCTTAGAATTAATTTCTAAATAACTTCCAATTGCCTCAAGGGGCAGAGCATTTGCAGGTACCCACAGTGACATTTTTCTAGTCACGAAGATGTCAGAGATCGCCAAAACATGGAGCAAATCTCTGAACGTTTAAAACATAAGAAAATGAGGTCCCAAAGCAAAATCAGATACATCAGCCAATTTATCTAATGTTCTCTTTTGAGGTTTTTCTATATAGTGATTTAGAGCAAGGGATTAGTCAACTGGGGCCTTAAAGTCTCCATGAAACAAAAAGAGAGAAAGATATAGCCTGGGAAAATTATCTGTAGCTTCTATCATATTCTCAAAGAGAACAATGTTTTCTAAATGTTTAACATCAAAAGCAGAATGGCTGAGCTCAAGTACAAGAATGTGCTTTCAACTACAAATACAGTCTGTACACCTTCCATGGACCAGGCCCTGGACTAGGTACTAGTGATGGGACAGTGATAGAGATTAAAAGTCCTGACCTTGGAGAATAAACAAGTTGTTGTAAGTAGAATGCTGTTATATGTATTGCTGTTAGAGTTGCTGCTGCTTCTGCTGATGCCACTCATACTACATTACTACTGCTGCTACTGCTACTATAATTACTGCTGCTGCTACTACTACTGCTACCAGAGCTACCACTACTAATTCAGCTTCTTCTGTTGCTGTTGCTGCTACTACTACTACCACTGCTACTGCTGCTGTTACTGTTGCTATTGCTATTACCACTGCCTCTGCTAATACTACCACTAACTCATAATGCTGCTGTTACTTCTACTGCCACTACTATCAGTACAGCTGATACTACTGCTGCTATTATGACTATAATGACTACTACTAATACTCTTATTACCCACGGTTATTACTACCATTATTACTACTGCTATTACTATGACGACTACTACCTAACAACTGCTACCACTAGTGCTACTGCTACTATCACTACAATTCTGTTGCTGCTGCTGCTGCTACTGCTACTATAATACCGGTACTGCTGTTGCTACTTCTATGCTGCTGCTACTGCTACTAAGAGGACGATGACAACTATGGCTACTAATACTAATACTAGCACAATACTACTACTACTACCACTACTCCTAACACCATTGCTACTACTACCACTAAACTACTACTGTTACTACTACTACTGCTACTACTACTACTGCTGCTACCACTACTATTGTGACTACCACAACTATTTCCCACTGCTACTGCTACCACTGTTACTATGACCACTGCTACCACAACTACCATTACCACTGATGCTGTTGCTACTGTTACTCTTACTATTAATACTGCTATTGATGTTGCTACTGTTACTGTTGCTATTACTGCTGCTGCTACTGCCTCTACTGCCACCACTATCTGTACTGCTACTGTCACTGCTATTGCTACTGTTACTATGATGTGAATGACAACAATGACTACTACTTGCACCACTATACTACTGCTACTAATAATGCTACTTTCATTACTACCACCACTGTTACAGTTACTACAGCTGCTCTGTTACTGCTACTGTTTGGAGACTCCTCTGCTGATTTAAGTTCCTGCTTTGGAGGATTTCCTTATCTTGTAAGGCAGAGTCTCTTTTTCAAACCTAAAATCTGAGAATACCTAAGAATTGTTTCCTCTTAGCTGCTCAGGTTCAGGCATTGACTTAGATTGCCAAGGCTGCTATGACAAATACCACACAATGGGTTGGCTTAAATACTTGGAATTTATTGTCTCACAGTTTTGGAGGCTAAAAGTCCAAAATCTCAGCAGGCCATGCTTTCTCTTGGAGTCTGTGGCCTTCAGGTGGTGGCTTACCACAGTTCTTGGGGTTCTTTGGCTTGTCTCTGCCCCCATCACATGGTGCTCTGTCTTTAGGTCTTCTCCAGTGGTTTTCTCTGACTAATCACCTCCATATTTCCTCTATCTTGTAAGGACTTTGGCCATATGATTCTATTTGGCTGCATCTAAATAGGATCTCCGAAGGTCGTACACACTAATGAGTCTACACCTTAACTACTAACAGCATCCTCAGAGATCCTACACACAAATGGGTTACATCCTCAGAGAGCCAATACACAAATGGGTTAATGCCCACAGAAGTGTAGATTAAGACTTGAACTTGTCCTTATGAGAGACATGATTCAATCCCCAACAAGCTTGGAGCCTGCGTGCACCCATGCAGGGGATATTGGTGATGATGTCACAAGAGCAAGCACTAGTGTAATTTTCGGTATTATTCTTTAGCTCTCAGGAGAGTCTTAGAACCATCCAGAATCTTTCAACATATTCTTGTTTTTAGACCCATCAGAGTCACTTTCTTAACTAAAGATCTCAACAACACCATTTTCCTGCTTTTTTTCCTCTTTATTCCCTTGTTATTGCCGTTGCCTGCTACAAACAATAAAACCAAAATCACAAAATCTTGACAAGCAGCCACTTAAAATCTTAACACCATAGCCAACTACTTCCACCTCAGGGTACTTACAGCCAGTTCTTGTCTATGAGGAGACATATTTCATCATAGTTTCAACCATAGTGCAAATGGTCTCTTATATTTGCTTTTTGCATTGAACATTATATCACGAATTTTAAAAATAATTCCCTAATATATATAATTATATTTTAAAATATGTGTCTTAGTATATTCAGTTGCTATTTCCCCAAATATTCCCCTAAGTGTTTGCAAATTACTTGAAAATCAACACATGACTATTAAAATAACATTGTAGTGAATATTTTGTGCATATATAGTTTTCTTTTTTGAATTATTTATAGGGAATTTTCTTTTTAGAACTGGGACTAATCAGCTGAGTATTCAGATCTCATATACACACACATATACATACATACGCAATATATGTTCTTTCTAAAAGAAAGAAACCAAATTCCACTGCCATCAAGATTCTCAATGTGTGCTACTCTTTTCTCAATCTCAACAGCATTGGGTTTTATATTTTATTTAAAATACATGTTAGTAAGCATCTGCAGAGTGTCAGTATGTATTTGCATAGATAAACCGCATGTAGGTAAACCACAAAGTTGATTTCTTTGGATTTCTTTGTGATAACTATTAAGAGTGAACACTTTGGGATATGTTTCTTTACTGTTTATCTTACCCGCCCTGATGATGATGCAGATGATAAAAAAAATCACAATATTTCAACAAATAAGGTTGATCGAGTGTTTATTAGCATATGTTAGGTTTTGGGTCAAGTTAGGTTTTGTGCCAAGTTTTGTGCCTGTCTTAAACTTAAACATTGGGTCACACAGCCACCCAATGAGGTCGGTACAGTTATTAATTCCAGTTTTCAAATCTAGAGACTGAAGTAAACAGAAGTTGAGTAACTTCCCAACTTAGCGAGGATAGAACTGGGACATGACCCATGTCTGTCTGAGGCCAAAGCTCACACGATTAGGCATTGCTCAATTGTGAACCGAGAGTAAGAGCCATGAAAGGTCTTAAGCAGAACTCAGTCAGATCTTCTCCATGCAGAGGCCTTTGCAAACAACTAGGACCCTGTGGAGATGCTTTATTAACAGGTTTTCATTGTGTCCAATACCTCCTTCTGCAAGAGGGCCTTCCTAAGTATTCAAGGAGACCACATGCATCACCTTCAATATTGGGGGCTCAATGCTTTACAAGTCCCAAGGCTAAGCTACTCTTACAGTTACTCATATTCCCACTAATTTCCATCATTGCAAGTGTTGGGAGGATATAGCATAGTATTTGCCAAATTTCAGTTATTTCGTGCATACTACTAACATGATTTGACATATCTGTGCTAAAATATTAATGAAAAGATAATAGCAGGTATTAATTCATTTCATAATCACTATAATCCTACATGGTGAAGCTATTTTCCCCATTTATCAAATGATAAAGCTAGTGGCACAGATAGTTTAAATAACTTGCTCAAGGTCACAGTTCTGATAAGTGGGGGAGCCTCCCTCCTGATCATTTATCTCTACTACTGTAGCATCCTTAATATTTTTTATTTAATCTGATAAATAGATTTTTTTCTTTTTAGTTATATACCTCTGTTTGCCACATATTAAGCTCAAGATCTATGAATCACATATCTTTCACTAAAACTTGTTAAAATAAACACACAATTATTACAATAAAATAATCATCATAAATCATCTCATCCACCTACATAAGCATGAGTTACCTCACTTTAGGAAATTCTAATGAGCAGAGTATTCAATATGGATATTGTCCTGAGTTCAAATCCTAACACTTCTACCTGCTAAGTCAGTGAATTTAGGCTGACTCTTCACCATTATGTGCTAAAGCTTTATTAATATTTCTCTTCTGTAAAATGTAATTTATAGCATTTACCTCTGTGGTTTCATTTTGGGGGAGGGTTAGAGAGAATAATATTTAAATTAGAAACATGAAAATAGCTAATATGCTTAGCACAGCATGATTAGAAAATAAGATTAATAGTACTTGTTTTGTGCCCAAAACTGTGGAAGATATGTATGCATGACATGCATATATATATAATTATAATGCATATATAACAATGGTATACTATATATTCATATACATATATATGCCATTGGATCTGTTAGATATACATTGCCACTTTGAAAACAGAGAGAATCTTAGAGGCTAAGAAACTCGTCTACAATGACACAGCTGGTACATAAGGAAGTCAGGATTTGAATACAGGTCTGATAATATCCAAAGCCTATATTATTATTTCCTAATTGCATCCATTCATCCTTTAGTTACTTTTTTCAGAAGCACACACAGGCTTGATTAACCTGTGCTCTAGACACTGAACTAGGTGTTAAACAAAAAAATAATAATATATGGACTCAGCCATTGAGGAGGGCAAACTTTGATGCTTGAGACATAAATATTATCAAATAACCACAATATTGAGTTGTAGATACTGTAAATGAGATTTTCACAGGATATTTTTGGGCCCAGAGGTGATGGCTGGTCTGTTAAATGGGCTGTCAAATTTGAGAGAGAGACAGGTGCTAGACAAGGGTTTTAGCTGTTTTCATCTTAGGCTGGACTTTAGACGGTCTCTACTGAATGAAGGGTCAGCCCACTGGAGGCAGGATGTTGTGCAGGTGTCAAGCATGGGAATCACAGCTCTGCTCCTAATGATTAGCTCCATGGGGCAATGTTTTCAGCAAATGCAGGAAGTGGTGACCTGTCTCAGGAGAAGTAGATGTTTCTCAGAGACTAGCAATGTTATGTTCATTCTGATTCATTCATCCATTGAACAAACATTCACTGCAGGCTTCCATTGTGTCTGACTTTGTACTGGACTCAGGAGTCCCAGAGATGCCTGGAGGATTTGTAGGAAAGGGTTGCAGCCAACACAGAAGCTGGAGGCACCCTCAGTAGCCAGATTGCAAGGGCCTAGAGTGCCAGACTGCAGAGAAGGGGCAAATCCTGATAGGAACAACCATAGATTGTTAAACAGAAAAGAGGTATCAGCAGCTCTGTGCTTTACAGAGGTCATTCCCTGAGAAGTTTGGAAAATGGAGACCTAGAGGGGGGAAGCCCAGCAGTATGCAGCTCAGCCTTTGGTAAATCCATGTGATTTTAATGCCTTCAGAACCAGCAAAGTTGTCCTGTGAAAAAGCAGCACATTCACATTTTATCTACTGTAAGGAAGTACTAGAAGTTGAAAAATAGAGCTGAAAAGTCAAGCCTTTTAGCTATTTTATAGAAATTCAAATCCAACTGACTTGAACCAAAAGGAATTCCATCTGCTCATCTAACTAAAAAATACTGGGATAATTTCAGCTTAGGCCAAGCTTTGTCCAAGGTCTCAGACAATGTCGTCATAAATCACCTCAGCACTCTTTCTCCTCCATTATAGATCTACTGTCATTGAACGTTCTGCTCATGGTGACACGATGGTTGACAATTGTTCCAGACCCTACTGCTTTCTCTGAAAAGCTAGCAGAAAGAGTAATTCCATTCCCTAACGTTTCAAAGTTCACAAAACTAACTCTCATTGGTGTCATCAGCCTCCACATAAGCCTAATGTAGTATGGGAGCGAGAGAAAAATGGTCCCATAGGAAATTCAGACTGCTGTTCTTTTTAACTAAAAGAAAAGAAAATGAATCTGATGTGAGAAAAGTTAATAGATACACACTATGATAATGACCACAATCTATTAGTAGAATGAGGATAAGCCAATGGTTCTCAATTGAGAGCAATTTTGTATTACGATAAAAAACTGGACAATGTCTGAAGACATTTTAGTTTCACAACTGGAGGAAGATGTGCTACTAGAATTTATAAGGTTTAGGCCAAAGATACCTCTAAACAACATTCATTATATAATATATGCCCCCACAAGAAAGAATTATCTGATCTAATACATCAATTGCGTTGAGGTTGAGAAACCCTGGTCTAAGGGATGAGCTGCCTTAGAATGAAGGGAGATCCTCACCAGGAAAGGAGGCCAAACAGAGACTGTTTAGCAGCTCATTTGGCCAATGATGTTTTTGAGTTTCAAGGCCTATTGGAAGGTCAGACTACACCGAAAGTTCTCAGCCCTTAGTTCCTTCTTGGCATGGCATAAAAGCTACAAAGATCCTACAAATGGCAGGGTATGTATAATTTTTGTCACACTACCAGTGTAACACTCAAAAATGCACAGCCTGTGCTCATTTAAATTACATGTTCTCCCCCTGCCTCACTTATACACAGATTCAGATAGGTCCTTCTTTCCAAAGAAAGCATCACTAACCACAACTTGGGAATCACTAGTTTATTATTGTAGGGTCTATCATAGTCCTGACATTTGATTATTCTGTGTATTGAGGTCTTAGAAATTGAGGAAAATTTAGGGGGAAAGTCTTTTCACACATCTATTTCACCCACCAGAAAATTATTAAGCATTATCTATTTACCAGGCATGATTCTATGTGCCGGGGTATAAAAACAAGGGGGGGAGGGGATATGATAGGCAGTGGCGTTGCCCTCATGAATATCCAAGTGTGGTAGAAGAGGCATATAAAACAATAAATTTCATTACAAAACATTGTTATCAAACTTGTGATGATGCATTACAAATGCTCTGGAAGCACATAGGAGTGCTATGTGATCCAACCCTGGAGTCAGGGAAGGTTTCCAGAAAGTGACACTTTACTGAAGAATGTGTAGAAGTCATCCAAGCAGAGCAAACAGCATGGAAAATGGCTTGGAGGTGAGAAAGATCCCAGAGGTGAGTGTTTGCCAACTTCCAAATTCGTACTGCTTTGAGAAGGCTGGGAAGAGGGTGCTGGATTTCCTGGCTCTGGGTGAGCTGTTCAGAAATCCAGTATAGGGTCTGACCCATCTGTCTTGACATTTCCATCTCTCCAGAAATGAGTAATTTCCTTATTCACTTCTGGGGTGACATTTTTTTTTCCTCCAAAACGATGATCTGTAAAATTAGGTATCTCAAGCAGCAATTCTCTTTAAAAGGAAGAAGGCATGTTTTGAACCCAAGCTGGAGGATGTGTGTGCATCTGTTTTCTGCCAGCAAAGCTGGACTGAGCCCAGGCATAGCAATTGCATGAAACATTTGGGAGGAAATAGAGAGTGTGAAGACACTGGATTTTAGTAAAGGAATAGGCTTGCATCTCTTATGTCGTGGGCATCAGAACATTCAGATGGCTAGGGAGGTGGGTGGGACTGGCAATAAATGAGGACCTGGAGATTGCAGAATCTTAAAATGGCATATAAAACCCATGATAATCCAGCTCCTCTGTTATCATCCTTGTGTTCTGTCACTGCCCCAGGCACACTGCACTGTGTGGAGTTTTTATTTTATTTTCCTTGAGCCACCACATTGTCCATTTCAATCATTGCTCATCCTTTGCAAAGAATAATGGAATACTCTTCCTCTATCTTTACCAAACTAGCTTAACTCAGATTAAGTGGTCATTTCTGGCCCAGCCCATTCTACAAAATAAGATTATACTTTATATGCTAATCAATAGCAAACTCTAATTTTCTTATGTATTATATAGCATTGCAATTGCACTAAAAATTGCACATCTATCTTGCTAGATTACTCACCCCACAAAGACAGAATCGTGTCTATCTTGCTTACCACCATATATCTGGCAAGTATTTAAGTACCTTTATATGTACTCAGTAATTATTTATAAGCAGGTGAGTGGATGACTGAATGAATAGAATGAAAATGTGAAAGAAAACTTACAGCTAAAATAAATCAACCCCTTATCTTACAAATTCAGAAAATAAAGGTATAGAGCTAGTTAGTGAAAGCCAGGTTTTAGAGTGAGGCCTTCTTATTTCTACCAAAGCAAAGCCAATTTCCACTACAAAACTGGAAATTGTTAATTCGATAAATGTTCCCAGGACATTATCATCTTTTGGAGGGAGCATGTTAGGGAGTCTAACAATGGGAATTTGAGAACCGTGATGCTGTGGGTTGAAGACCTGAGTAATTTAGGGTGAGGAGATACACCTGTTTGTAAGCTGAGTGGTGCCTTACTCTGAGACAGATGCACACAGCTCGCTGCCTCTGTCTGCCTTTGATTTTCATGACCTTATCATTTCCAGTTTATCCCAATCAGGAACCTCACTGCCTTCATCCATGATCCACCCTTTCTGGATGAGGCACTGCATTCATCAGCAGCTTTGGCATTTGCCTTTTCTACACAGGATGAAGTCACTTTCTCCTACCTCTGATTCAAAGATACAGTATTTTAGAATTTCACAATCACTGACCCCCGCCAATGCATTTTTATGCCAAAATATCTGGGCTTAGGGCAGTAGGAATATCTATGTAAGCTTCAATCTTGGGACAGAAATAAGCAGGAATGAAATTTTCCATAGATCTTATAAACAATCCATCAATTAAAAATATTCTTTGAATGTTCATGCTATTCCAGGGTACTGTGATAGATGTTGAAGATAGAGGAAAGAACCATTCATGATCCCTGTCCACATTTCAGTCCCTGCTAGTTACTGAACAATCATGACATTAGCAGTTAACAACTTTTGGGTGCTTTTCCTATGCCAGGCCCAGTGCTAACCACTCTAACACTGACCATCTCAAAAACCTCAATAGCTGTCTCATTACCCTCCTAGTATTTCCAATATTACCTTCATTGAAAAGATGAGGAAATTGAGGCCCAGACAGATTAAGTAACTTGCTCCGATCACATAACTTGGCATTGTCTGAATGCCTGAGTATCAGAGCTTAGAGTCAGGGAACTCTTCATTATGGAATATTGTCATCCATTCCCCAGTGGAACAGACAGGTTCTCACTCTGCACAGGCCATGGCCCTGTCCCATAACTCTCACATTTCATATTTCATTTGTGTTAATGAAGTAAGAACACATGCACACACAAGTATCAAGTGTTGTATAAGTCTGTATTAGGCAAGAATAATGTTTACAAAGTTCTACATTAATAAGGTCATGAACATTGGTATACTAACTAGTCAGGTGACTCATATATATAGTGTCATAATAATACTGCATCACAAACCACTAAAATGCTTGGTGACATAGAAAATTAAGCTCATGAATTTGTGAGTAAGTGATTCAGGGTGGACTCCAGCAGATCTGTATTTCTTGTCTTAGCTGGATTCACTTACCTGACTTGGAATCAGCTAGCTGTTTGCTCATCTGAGCTAGGACATGGAAAATTACAAACTAGGTATTCAAGGTTTTGCCTGAAAGTTACACACATCATTTCTGCCATATTCTATTGGTCAAAGCAATTATTGCTACATGTTACTCCAAATGGAAGAGGAGGTACAATCTTTTCATGTAACAGTAGAAGAAATATTTGGAGGACAATACTAATTTCTACCAAAATGAAAAACCCTAGGAGGAGTAGTGGTTAACTTTGAGATAGCTACCTCTGTTCAGTATACCCTTTGACTAGGGAATTGCTGGGAATATGGGTAAATTTTGAAAAAGCCTGAAGGCATCTCTATGGCTGACAATGGTCCTGAAACAAAGACCCTCATGCAACCCTATTGCAGGACTGGTTTGCTGACTCTCCCACGCTATGCTTGTGCTTCTCAGTATAACCCATCTCAAATAGTGTGATAATCAAAATCGAAAGAACTTGCATTGACTGCCTTTTTATTGTGAATTGGATCAAATATAGACTCTTCAGTCTGGTTTTCAAAGGCCTGTACATACCTTACATGTGCATGCCCAATACAGTTCACCCTATCCAACTAGACTGAGCTCATTCATAACCAGCTAATTTTGTTAAATTTATAATACATGTCATTTACTTTAGCATTCAGACAGTTTATATAAATATCAGATGAGAAACCAAAGTTAAAAAGAGTCTAAGTCATTTGTCCAAGTTCTTGATATAATCTAAGATAGAACTAGAATTGAAATCTTTGGGCTTTTGTGCCAAAACAAAAAAGATATTTTTAGGAGAATGGTGATAGGAGGTATTGGAGAATATCATCTTTCTCTGTGCAGACTATCCCCAGGAGAAAGGGGAAAGCATAAACAGACATTACCATACTGTCTAAGATGTTAACTACAAAACTAAGAAATATGTCTCAAAAAGGAGAAGGAACAGAGAGGGCCAAGAAAGCGTGAAGAAACGGCCTATGACAAAACGATGGCCATCATGGTTCTGCAAGTTGTAAAGAAATCCCACACAGCTTTGAATAGTCCAGACTCAGCCCCAGTTGAGACTCATGGGGAAAAATGTATCTCCAGATCCCTGTGGCAAAGAGAGTTAATGCTCTTAACGCTCAACAAGGCTCCAAGTGATCATCTGCACTTCCAGCCTCTTTGCAGTCGGATGACCCATCGTGTTGAGCTGACCTATGAGTTGTGGACAGAAATGACATGCCTAGATTCTGGGCCAAGCCAGTTAACAGTTGGTGTGCCTCCTCCATACCTCCCTTTCCCTCGTGTGGTGGCTTCGAGGTCTACATCTTCCAGATGGTGTAGCAACAAGTTAGTGACTCATGTCACATTTTTCCAACAATTTATTATGATTTCTTTTAAAAGTACAAAAAAGTTGGGGGACTTCTTCAGATAACATCCATATACTCATCACCTAAATTCGACAAGTAACATTTTCTTGTACTTGCTTTATCACATAGCAGTCTATCCACCCATCCCTGTATTGATTGATCTCTCAAATCATCTTTTTTTATAACTGCACCAGATTTAAAGTGAGCAAGTAATAAACCCTAGGTGACCTAAAACATTGGGATTTTGAGGCACGTCACATTAGCTAACATCGATTATTCTGAGTACTAAATATACAATGCATATCTATAATAAATTATATAATTCTCAAGAGTTTAGGTACAAAAGGAGCTTTAAAAGATAGTCATAGATTGCTTTCCAGCTTGATTGGAGCTGGGTCTAAAAGAATGAATGCAAGTTTTGGAGGTAAGAAAGTAGGAATGTTTATACATCTACGTTCCCTGTAGGTAGGGGTTGAGTGAACTGCTACCTAGTGGTAAGTAAATTTTTCTGCATGAGAATTAATTTAGAAAGAGAATACAAATAAGTTTATCAAAGGGAGTTATATCATATTTAAAAATGTGTGAAAATTTCCTTGATTATTTATTTAGCTTGCTCCATCATTAGAAATGTCTTTTCTTCATTTTTGAAGATAAATCTAGAAACTACAGCTAATGTGTTCTGAAGCACTTTGTTATAATTCTAAGTTTTAAATAAATTTTTTGTTGATTAATATACATTCAAGCTAATTTTAATGTATTTTTATTTAGTTGACTGACTCTGTGACTTTTAGATACTTAAATGCAAATTAAGATCTGTTCCACCATGATTTTCAATATTGCAGTATAGTATTTATTTTCATTGCAAATAAAGAAAATGGCAATGCCAAGGTACTCACAAAGAAGTATTCCTCAATACACTTTCATTGAAACTTTTTTTCATTAGTCACATTTCTATTTTTGGCATTAAACATAACAATGTATTTGGAAAATGGCTTTCATCAGTTTCCTTGTCTCAAGCCAGAATCACTCTTTCCTTTCCTAGTAGAGATTTCTTATAGGGTGGAACTTATAAGTCATTAGTCTTTCCATATCTGGGGATTAGCCATGGCACCCAGATTCTGAATGACCTAGTCCCTGGCTACTTCTCCAAGCTCACTTTGTTACCCACGTTCAATATATTCCAAACACATTGAGTTCATTTCTACACCTGAATTGAAACAAGCTATTCCATTTGAAGAGCCTTGCATCTGCCACCAATGCCCTTTCTCTGGCTCTTTCCATGGTTTCTTCTTTTTACTCAGGTCTCATTTCACTTGTGAGCTCAAAGAATTCTTCTCTCACTGCATTATCTACTATAGTCTCCATTACAGATTGCTTTCAAATCATTATGTCTGATTTTTGAAACTTGGCACTCTCTCCAATCACCTTGTTTATTTCTTTGTTTCTTTCTTGATTTCAGGCCTCTCCATACTAGAATGTATGGTTCATGAAAAAAACAAGCTCTCTTCACTGGTCTAGCCCAAGTATTCTAATAGTTTCTGGTGTGCAATATATCCCCAATGAATATTTATTAATGAGTAAGGTAATCATGCTATAACTCTTCTGTGGGCATCTACCCAGAACCCAAGGATTCTAGAAGGTGTCCCAAAAGAAGTGGCACTTGAGCCAAGTTTTTAAAAATGAGAAGAGTTTGTTAGATAAGAGCAATTGCAAAGACCCAGAGGAATAAATTAGCATTGGATGAGTTTAAGTCTTGGAAATAATGAAGAACTTCAAGTATCTTGAGTATACCAGTTACTATGTGGCTAAGCAATGTGCTAAGCACTTTACTAACATTATCTCATTAATCCTTATAGTGACATTACACACATGATATTATTATCACTTTAAATTAGGAAGCATATTATAAGATTAAAAAATAATGTGTATAGACTTCAGGGAAGATGGCTGAATAAAGCAACTCGAGATTAGCCCTGTTCCACAAATAAGTTAGAGAAGGGACAGGAGGGCAACTGAGGTAGTGATTTGGGAGTGTGGTTGACCTGGGAGAGCCTTCTGCACCACATGGGGCATCCCTGGTTGCAGAGGCTGAGGAACTGAGAAGCAGAAAGCTGGAGCCTGGTGTGGAGGCATGGAGCCCACAGGAGTACACATGGGAGCTGGGGACTAGGAAGTAAGGCAGGCCACGTTCCTTGGGCATGCTACCCTCACCAGCACAGCCCCATGACTGATGACTCACCCACACTCCAAGCACTCAAACCCTGTCACCTGCTTCCATACCTCATGCTCCTGGAGCCCCCACTCCACCAGCTTCCAGTGCATGCACCTGTCCCCCCCCACACACAGCCCAACTCACCTCTCCTGCTCCCCTCCTGAGCACTACCTCCCCTTCCCTGTTCCCTGCATGCTGTCACCAGCACATAAAGGCTGCAGACACTAACCTCCATACCTAGGTTACTCTTGCCCTCCTACCTGTAGGGTCACACAGCTTCACCCCACTACCCCTGAGCTCTATGCATCAATTTATGGCACTCTAGGCCCACGCATGCACACTGGCCCCCAATCACATTATTCAGCTCTGGGAACCGCATTTTGCAGCAGTCCTAGAGCCGCACATGTGCACAGCCCTCAGCCACACTTCCCAGTGCACACTAGGGTTATGCCTCCCAGACCAACACAGTTATATTCTCCCTGGCCACCAGGTGCCCATATTCACAAACATCAGTGTAACATCCCCACCCTGCGCCTATACCTGCCCTGAAACGAATCACTGCACTGAGTGCCCCACCTTGTACACTGCTCTCTGCTGTACAACCATCCCGCAAACACAAGGCCTTAAACTATTGAAAGAAATCAACTCCCAAAGTAAATCAATCAAGATACTTACAGGCCATGAAGACAGCAGAAGATCACTAAGCATATCACAATGGAGACAGATATAGCCCTGCCTAATGACCAAATTAAATCACCAGAGGAGACACAGACTTTGGGACAACTAATCAAAGATGTCCATACAACTTTACTTAATAAAATAAGTAGGTTAGTAAATAATATAAAGGAGATCAAAAAGACAGTAGAAGAACATAAAGAGGAATTTGAAAGAATAAATAGAAAAATAGCAGATTTAATACTGATTAAAGAATCTGTTGACCAAATAAAAAACATATAAGAGGTACACAACACCAGATTTGAAAAAGACAGAAGAAACAGTAAGTGATATTAAGAACAGGATAACTGACTTTGAAGACTCAAAACAGCAAATTGCAAAAAAGATGGAAAAAATTGACTTGGATCTCAGGGAAATGATAGACAAAACAAAGCACACAAATATAAGAATCATTGGTGTACCAGAAGGAGAAGAGAGGCGTAAAGGGCTAGGAAGAGTAGTTGAGTATATAATGGGGGAAAACTTCCCAACACTCATAAAGGGTGTTTACACAATATACAAATACACAAGTCAAAGAAGCCCAACATACTCCAAATAGAATAAATCCAAATAGGTCTTCCTCAAGGCACTTACTAATCAGTGTGTCAAATGTTGAAGAGAAGCAGAAAATCTTGAAAGTGGCAAGAGAAAAACAATCTACTCCATACAAGGGAAACCAAATAAGACTGAGTTCAGACTATTCAACTAGTACCCTGGAGGTGAGAAGGCAGTGGTATGATAAGTTCAAGATCTTGAAAGAGAAAGACTTCTAGCCAAGAATTCTGCACCCAGCAAAATTGCCCTTCAAAATTGAAGGAGAAATTAAAGTTTTTACAGACAAAGAAGTCCTGCTTCAAAGTTGAGGGAGAGATTAAAGTTTTCATAGACAAAGAAGTCCTGAAAGAATTTGTTAACAAGAGACCAGCCCTATAAGATTTACTAAAAGAAGTTCTGCCAGCTGTAGTAAAAAAAAAAAAAAAAAAGACACGAGAGGGAGGTCTGGAAGAGGGCCCAGAATTGAAAAGTACCTCTAAGGGTAATTTAAAGAATACAAGGGAAAAGAATATGTAGATATGACAAATAAAATAACAAAGATAAGGTGGTGGAATCAAGAAATGCCTTTTCAGTAGTAATGTTGAATGTTAAAGGACTAAAGTTACCAATTAAAAGATACAGATTGGTAGAATGGATTAAGAAACATAATCCACCTATCTGCTGCTTATAAGAGACTTATCTTAGACACAAGGATACAAGTAGATTGAAAGTGAAAGGATGGAAAAAGATTTTCCACGCAAGTTGTAACCAAAAGAAAGCAGAAGCTATACTAATATCAGACAAAATAGACTTTAAATGTAAAGACATCATAAGAGACAAAGAAGGAAATGATATATTAATTAAAGGGTCAACTCACCAAGAATATATATCATAAATGTTTATGCTCTCAATCAAAGAGCTCTAAAGTACATGAGATAGACATTGGCAAAACTGAAGGGAGCAATAGTTATTTCAACAGTATTATAGGAGACTTCAATACACCACTCTCCTTGATAGATAGAACAACCAGACAGAAGATTAACAAGGAAACAGAGAAGTTAAATAACTTGATAAATGAATTAGACCTAGCTGACATATATAGGTCATTGTACCCCAAAACACAAGGATATACATTCTTCTCTAGTTCTCAAGGAACATTCTCCAGGATAGGTCATATGCTGGGGCACAAAACAAGTCTTTACAAATTTTAAAGCATTTAAATTATTCAAAGCACTTTCTCTGATCACAATAGGATGAAGCTGGATCTCATTAACCACCAAGAAATGAGAACATTCACAAATATATGGAGATTAAATAGTACACTCTTAAACAAACAATGGGTCAAAGAAAAAAATTTCAGAGAAATCAGTAGCTATCTGGAGATGAATGAAAATGAGAATACAACTTATCAGAACTTATGGAATGTGGCAAAAGCTGTGCTGAGAAGAAAATATATTACCCTAAAAGCTATATTAAAAAGCAAGAAAGAACAAAAATCGAGGACTTAACAGCACACCTGGAGGAACTTGAGAAAGAACAGCAAACTAACCCCAAAGCAAATAGAAGAGGAATAACAAAGATTAAAGCAGAGATAAATGAATGGGAGAACAAAAGAACAATAGAAAGAATCAATAAAGCCAAAAGTTGGTTCTTTGAGAAAATCAATAAAATTGATGGGCCTAGCAAGATTGACAAAAGAAAACAAAAAGAGGGTGTGAATAAATGAAATCAAGAAAGAGGAGTGTATTACCAAAGACCCTAAAAAAATCATAAGAGGATACTATGAACAGCTATACGCCAACAA
The DNA here is from genome assembly GCF_023851605.1 of Tamandua tetradactyla. Classification (NCBI taxonomy): domain Eukaryota; kingdom Metazoa; phylum Chordata; class Mammalia; order Pilosa; family Myrmecophagidae; genus Tamandua; species Tamandua tetradactyla. Next base: position 27,448,621 of record NC_135349.1, read on the forward strand.
ACTAGACAAATTCTAGCAGAAACACAAACAAACTACACTGATTCAGGAAGCATTAGAAGATTTCAACAAACCAATCACAGGTAAAGAGATTCAATCAATCATCATAGATCTTCCTACAAAGAAAAGCCCAGGGCCAGATGGCTTCACAGAAGAATTTTATGAAACATTCCAAAAAGAACCAACACCAATCCTGCTCAAACTTTTCCAAAAAATTGAGGAAAAAGGAACTCTACCTAACTCATTTTATGAAGCTAATATTTAATACTAAAACTGGGTAAAGATGCTAAAAGAAAGGGAAACTACAGGCCAATCTTCCTAATGAACATAGTTGCAAAAATTCTCAATAAAATATTAGCAAATAGAACCCAACAATACATTAAAAGAATTATACACCATGACCAAGTGGGGTTTATACCAAGAATACAAGGATGGTTCAGCACAAGAAAATCAATTAATGTAATACAACACATTAACAAATCAAAAGGGAAAAATCACATGATCATCTCGATTGATGCTGAAAAAATATTTGACAAAACTCAGCATCCTTTTCTGAAGAAAACACTACAAAAGATAGGAATCAAAGGTAACTCTCTCATGATAAAGGGAATATATGAAAAACCAATAGCCAACATCACACTGAATGGAGAGAGACTGAAAGCTTTCCCCCTAAGATCAGGAGCAAGACAAGGATGCCCACTGTCACCACTGTTATTCAACATCGTGCTAGAAGTTCTAACTAGAGCAATGAAGCAGGACAAAGAAATAAAAGGCATCCAAATTGGAAAGGAAGGAGTAAAACTCTCCGTATTTGCAGATGATATGATACTATATGTGGAAGATTCTGAGAAATCTACAGCAAAGTTAGTTCAGTTAATAAACAAATTTAGCAAGGTGGTGGGTTATAAAATTAATGTGCAAAAATTAGTAAGATTTCTACACACAAGCAATGACCTAGCTGAGGAGTCAGTTACAGACAAAATTCCATTCAAAATAGCAACTAAAAGAAGCAAACACTTAGGAATGAACTTAAATAGGGATGTAAAGGACTCATACACAGAAAACTTCATAACATTCTTAAATCAAAGGAAACCTATATAGGTGGAAAGACATTCCTGCTTATGGATAGGAAGGCTAAACATAGTTAGATGTCAATTCTCCCCAAATTAATTTACAGAGTCAACACAGTACCAATCAAAATTCCAACATCCTACTTTGAAGATCTGGAAAAGCTAAGTAACAAATTCATCTGGAAGGTAAAGAGACTCCGAATAGCTAAAAGTATCCTAAAAAAGAAGAATGAAATGGGAGGATTAACACTCCCTGACTTTAAAACCTATTATAAAGTCACAGTGGTCAAAACAGCATGATATTGGCATAAGGATAGAAGCATTGACCCATGGAAATAGAGCACCAAGGCTGTAGTCAACTGATTTTTGACATGGTCCCCAAATCCTCTGAACTGGGACAAAATAGTCTTTTCAATAATTGATCAGGGAAGAATTGGAAATCAATAGCCAAGAGAATGAAAGAGAACCCCTAACTTACACCCTACACAAAAAATTAACTCAAAGTGGATCAAACCTAAATATAAGAACTAGCACCATAAAGCTTCTATTAAAAAATGTAGGGGAATATCTTCAAGACCATCTTCAAGAACATCTTCAAGTTATAAGAAGTAGCTTCCTAAATGTTACACCCAAAGCACAAGCAACAAAAGAAAAAATAGAAAATGGGAACCCCTCAAAATCAAATGCTTCTGCACCTCAAAAGAATTTGTAAAAAAGATGAAGAGGTAGCCAACTCAATGGGAGAAAATATTTGGAAATCACATATCAGACAAAGGTTTGATTTCCTGCATATACAATGAAATCATACAACTCAACATCAAAAAGACAAACAACCCTATTATAAAATAGGCTAAAGATATGAATAGGCATTTTTCTGAAGAGCAAATACAGATGGCTCAAAAGCACATGAAGAGATACTCATTTTCATTGTCTATAAGGGAAATGCAAATCAAGATTACAATGAGATATCACTCCACACCTATAAGAATGGCTGCTATTAAACAAACAGGAAACTATGAATGTTGGAGAGGATGTGGGGAAACTGAGACACTTAGGCACTGCTGGTGGGAATGCATAATGGTGCAGCCACTATGGAAGACTGTTTGGTGGTTCCTTGGGAAACTAAATGTCGAGCTGCCCTCTGACCCAGCAATAGCACTACTTGGTATATATCCAGAAGAGCTGAAAGCAACGACACAGACATTTGCACAGCGATGTTCATAGCAGCATTATTCACAATCACCAAATGATGGAAACAAACCAAATGCCCATCAATAGACAAGTGGTTCAACAAAATGTGATATATGCATATGATGGAATATTATGCAGCAGTAGAACAAAATGACGTCCTGAAGCACATGACAAGATGGAAGAGCCTTGAGGATATAATGCTGAATGAAATGAGCCAGACACAAAAAGATAGATACTGTGTGATTCCACTTTTATGACCAGCATAAAGGTATAATCAGAGCCTTATAATACAGAATATAGGGGACTTAGAGAAATTTAGAAACTAGAGATGGGTGAATGGTTAGCTAATGAGATAGGAGTGAAGGTGGTTCTCTGGTGGGTCTGTAAGTACTATTATCATATTAAAGATGAACAAGATTGAAAGGGGTTGTATAGACCTATGTGTCCCACTGATTAACACTAGAAATATGAATTAGTTATCACAAGAATTATTGCAAAGATATGATTCTTGTACAAAAAGCGCTTAAGTCCGTGGTACAGGGGGAAAACTGCTATTGCATGCTATGATCTATGTTCAAAAGGAAACCATCAGCGCTACCGCAGCAACAACAGTAGTAAATAATGGGGGGAAGTACAAGAGTTAAGAGGAGGTTTAGATTTCCTATTTGGCAAGGGTGTTGTCATGGTCAGGTTCATGTGTCAACTTGGCCAAGTGATGGTACCTGTTTGTCTGGTTGGTCAAGTCCTGGCCTGTCTGTTGCAATGAGGACATAATTTCGTAGAATTAGATCATGTTCACATCTGCTGCATCCATGGCTGATTCCATTTGTAATCAGCCAAGGGGAGTGTCTTCTGCAATGAGTGATGCTCAGTCTAATCACTGGAACCCTTTTAAGGAGGATTCAGAAGAGACAGGCTCTCTTCCTGCTTTAGCTGGTGAGCCTGTCCTGTGGAGTTTGTCCAGACCCACATTGGAATCATCAGCTTCACAGCCTGCCCTGCAGATTTTGGATTCTGTGTTCCCATGGTCACGTGAGACGCTATTATAAATTTTATATTTGCGAGTATTCCCTGTTGATTCTGATTCTTTAGAGAACCATAACTAATACAGGTGTGTTTATTGGTTTTCTTTATTTGGGGAACAATGAAATTATCTAAAATTGAGAATGTTCATGGACTGTGGACTTTGGGCCCTATACATGATGCCCAGTGAATGCAGGTGGCTAAAGGATGCACTGACGAAGAAGTAGATTGGTGAACGATGGTGTATACTTATGAATGAAGGTTGTACTACTACAAAAAGAACACAGTCACGAGGCATGCAATGATGTGAATGAACATGTGGGACATTTGGAGAGACAAAATAAGCCAGAAACAAAATAACAACAATGGTATGGTCACCTTTAGAAAAGGCTTATAAGAAAACAGGCCTAGATTGTAAGCTTTTAGAGCAGACACAGTAAGTCCAGAGTGGTGATTATTATTACTGAATTTTGAGAGGCTGTTATATATATATATAACCTGATATTTAGAGATAAGAACAAAGCTGAACAGGTTGGGGTTAAAGTAACTCAGAACATAGGGGTAAGAAGACAGTGTCCATATTTTAGAACTATACATACTCTTTGAGACCAATGGAAGAAAGGTTTATTTGGTCTGGGACTTAAATTTCTGTAATGCATAATCTAATTCAACCTATCTGTATAGTACATTTGAACAATTGAAACACATAGAACACAGAATAAAGAAGAGTTCCTCTAATCCTGTATAGATTACTGTAATGCCTGGATACATCCTAGAGTATACTAAGAAAATAATCAAAAAGTAATGGCAAAGTCCCCTGAGGGATGGGAGAAAGAATGTGAAACTATTAAATCTTACCATCAGGGAATCCCCTGATACCGTGCCAAACTTTAGGGACACCCAAATCAATAGGCCATGCCCTCGATCATGAGGCTTATTCTTGTGAAGTTTATGTAGGTAGTGGAGAAGCTTAGACTACCTATAGGCACGTTTAAGAGTTACTTCTGGAGGACCTCTGTTGTTGTTCAGATGTGGCCTCAGTCTCTCTAAGCCCAACTGTGTAAGTGAAATCATTGCCCTCCCCATGGGACATGACATCCAAGGGTGAAAGTCTCCCTGGCGATGTGGAAGAGGACTCCCAGGAATTAATCCACACCTGGCACTGTGGGATCAACAATTCCATCCTGATAAAAAGTGGGAAAAGAAGTGTAATTAATAAAGTATCAGTGGCTAAGAGAGTTCAAAAAGAGTCAAGAGGCTACTCTGAAGGTTGCTCTTATGCATGGAATATTTAAGATTCCACAATGGTTTCATGCATTAGAGTAACTTTCCAGAAACCTACAACTTCCAGATGGGTCCTTGGTCCAGATAAAAACCTGAAACCTAGAGGGCCCAGCCTCTCCAGAACATCAGATAATTCCATCTCCCTACCCAATATTAGTGACAGACCCTTCCAATATGAAAAATTTAGAATTACCATAGCCCAAACACCCCCAAAGAGAGGAATGGAAAGATCAAAGGTGATGGTGGACTTATACAGAGAAGAGAGGATTTAACAAATGAATATGAATTCTGAATCATCAAATTGAAATCTCTTTTAGTCTCAAGTATCTTAGAGCAGCTAGAAGTAAAAACCTAAAATTGTGAAATTGTAACCCATGTCAAACTCTGAAATATGTTCTACAACTAATTGTGGTACTGTGCTTTGAAATTTATAGCTTTTTTGTATATATGTTATTTTTCCCAAACAGAAAAGGCAAGAAAGTCAATTGATGATAAAAAAATATTTAAGCCCTTTAGCCTCCTATATTCTGGAGCAGCTAGAAGGAAAATATCAGAGAATCATATGGTAGCCTATGACAAACTCTGGGATCTGTCCTATAACTACTTGTGGAAGAGTGCTTTGAAAACTATTGCTTTTTTATTTCTTTGCTTTGTATATACATTATACTATACAATAAAAAAGTCAAAAATAAAAATAAATGCGTATAAAGTGGCACAGTGATCATGTGTCAGAGGTTATATTCAAACCTGCTGCTGTTGGGTACTGTGCTTTCCTGTCACGATGTGAGTAGAAGTAGAAGGAGGTGAGAAAAAAGGCAGAGGGTACTGCATGGTTCAAGTCTTTGTGTGCCAAGCTAAGAAGTTTGGATTGTTCTACCAGGAACTAGTAATTTTTATAGAGGAAACACTGGGGAAACCTGGCCATATTTGCATTTTAGTCAGGTTGCTATCCAGTGTGAAGATGAATGGAATGGGGACAGGTGGGGGCAGAGATAAAGCTAAGGAAAGCAGTTAGAAAGTCTGAAAAGAAGAATATGACGGCTTGGACCAAAATGATGGTAATGGAGATGGAGAAGAGGGAATGGACTTATGTGATATTGGGAAAGGGGTTTAGGATTTCAATAGGATTCAATAGCTTCTTGATTGTATAAAAGAAGAATAAAAAAGATGATTAGCCTGTAAGAATCAGACTTTAGCACACAGCATGGAGTAGAACATTCAAACCTGGTGTTTTAGTTTGCAAGCTGCTGAAATGCAATATACCAGAAACAGAATGGCTTTTAAAGAGGGGGATTTATTAAGTTGCAAGTTTACAGTTCTAAGCCCATGAAAATGTCCAAATTAAGGCACCCTCAAGAGGCTACCTTCACTCAAGAAAGGCCAATGAAGTTCAGGGTTTCTCTCTGAGCTGAAAGGGCACATGGCAACATCTGCTAGCTTTCTCTCCCAGCTTCTTGCTTCATAAAGCTCCCTCAGGGCATTTTCCTTCTTCATCTCCAAAGGGCTCTGGCTGCGTGGGCTCTTGTGGCTCTAAAGCTTTTTCCAAAATGGTTCCCCCTTAAAGGACTTCAGTTAGTAAACCTACCTTGAACGGGTGGAGACACATCTCCATGGAAACATCTAATCAAAAGTTAACACCTATAATTAGATAGGTCACATCTGCATGGAAACAATAAAAAAGATATCAGCCAGAAATACTGAATGAGGACTAAAGGACATGGCTTTTCTGGGATACACAACAGATTCAATCAGGCATACATGGTTACCCTGCTTCTGTGAAAGGCAGAGCCAAACTGTCACAGGTCCACTGGAGGCCACCAGATCTGTTATTTCAATCCAAGCAGAGGTGCCATCCAACCACTTCCTCCTCCTCACTTCTCATATTTAATTAAATTATAATGCCCAGCCTATCCTACCTTCCTTAATTCTCCCAAATTCCTCCACACACCTCAGTTTCCATGCACTGCCATAGGCAGCCGCTATCTCCTCTGGCCTGAACTGAGTGGTCTCCTCACATTCTCTCTTGATCCACTGGTGCTTAACACCTCTCAAGAGTTTCCAGTTGCTCTTTTAAAAACTCTGTAAGATGATGTACTAAGGCCTGTATGATATCTTTATTCAGTTCTTCCTCATTCTCTGGCTGATGTTGATATTTGATTTTGCAACTTTTATTTTTGTATTTTGATGTGATTTCAAATTTGCAGAAAAGTTGTAAGTATAATACAAGGAACTCCTATCTACTCTTCTTTCAGCTTCACTACTATTTTCCATTTTGCCCTAATTTATTTATCTTATATATAGGTTTTTTTCTATTTTCAGTATATATTTCTACGAATGAAAATATTCACTATCATAGCCTCTTAACAGAATCAGAAATTTTAACAATGATTCAATATTAGTAACCCATAGGCCATATTAAAAATATGTCTGCTATTCTAATTATGTTCTTTTAAGCTGCTTTTTCAAGTCCAGGAGCCAACGGACAAAATCACATGTGGATACAGTTGTCATGTCTATTTATTCTCCTTTAACAGAGAACAGATCCTTGCCATTCTTTGTCTTTCTTTACCTTGACATTTTTGAAGAGTGCAGGCCAGTAATTTTTTAGAATGTCCCTCAATTTGAATTTCCTGATGTTTCCTCAGGACTGGGTTTGGTTAAGAATTTTGGCAAGAATTCCACAGAGATGATAAGTTCTCAGCACATCATATTATGAGAAGGCACATGATGTCAGTTTGTTTCAATATCTGTAATGCTAACTTTGATAAATTGATTAAAGTGATTATTAATAAATTTCTGTTTTTCCATTTGTAATTAATAAATATCTTGTGGAGAGATATGTAAATATCCTATTCCCATAAAACTTTTAATCACTAGTTTTGGTTTCCATTGATAATTTTCTAGCTCCAACATTCCTTTCATATTTATTAGATAATGACAAATTTATCTTCTTCCAGCATTTAGTTATGTATGTGTCTATTCATCAGTTTATATCAGAATAGATTAATTTTTATTTTTATCTCATTTGCAGGTTAGAATCCTTTTCTATTATTATTTATTTTCATTATCAAATTTTCTCTGATTTGGCCAGGGGATGACCTTTCAAGCTGTCTTCTGTGTCCTTCCAATATATCCCCATCATTCTCTGAGAAAGTTATTGATTTCAGGTACAAGATGCTCCAATCCAGCTAATCTTGTTCTTCTTTCTAAGAATCCTGATCCAGCTATACTGGAATTTTTTCCATTCTTTAAATAGTATAAATTCTTTCTCTTGCCTTGAAACTTTGGAGCATTCTTGTCCAGTCATCTGAGCTACTTTTTCCTCCCTTTGTGTCCGCATGATACACAGTAGGAGTTTCACAAATATTGTTGAGTAGATAAATAGAAAATATGAAAAACAGAATGAGGATTTCTAGGTGGGTTCAGAGGACAGCAATAAAGACAGATGGGTAGTAATTACAGGTAAATGGCAGAATTCTGCCCCATGCAATAAGGAATTTGCCGAAGTGTTCAAGCAAGTGGTTTTGAACTTTTTACCAGTGGTCTTAGAGAGAGGAGTCCTGCTCTGCAGGGAAGGAAAAGAAAGTACCAGATGTTATTTGAGGGTTTCTCCCTATTTAGAAAACCTAGAACTGCATTGTTCTATAAAATATGTTTGGGCAGAAATGCTACTGGTATATTTCAGAGCTGAACATGAGGGTTGATTCCTCACCTTCTTTTCCTTCTGGCATTTTCACTGAGAATAAAGACAGGAGAACGACTGCAGATGGGGATTTTCCCACCAAGCTTGTTGGGTAGGAGAGGTTTATAAACATACTCAGGAAATGGAATTTTTCAGTTGTAGCAATTTATTCTTTCCAACATTAAAAGACATAAATATTTGCCTCCCAACATCGAGGGTCAATCCAATCCAAAACAAAATCCAATCCAAAATTCTTTTGTCCTGCCCTAAGAATCAAGGTGGTACAGAGGAAGGATACGTGGACTAGTTGTTGGCAGAGCACAGTTGTCCTTTGCTTCTACTTCTACTGGTTAAGATAAGAATCCTAGCTGAGGTACCTGATAGATGTGGAAAAATTATAATGTTCCAAGTCATTGAAACTCATTTTCCTCAACCACAAAAATGGAGAAAATAAAATGTGCCTCTCAGGGGTATTGTAAGGATTAAATGAAATAATGGTGGTAAAGCAATTGGCAAAGTACAAGGCACACAGTAGCAGGTATTTAGCCCACTATAAGTGCTAAAAAAAAAAAAAAGGTTGCTGTTGTATATTAGTGATATTAAGCAAGTCACTTAAGCTCTTCAAGCCTTACTTTCTGAATCCATTAAACTGAATGATATTACTTATCTCACGGAATTTTGTTGAGGCTTCATTGCACTAAGCCACATATAAGTTCCTAGCATACAAACATGCTCTAAGTAGATGCTCTATGTTGGCTAAAATTTAATCTGATGTGCAGCAACCCATAGAAGAGGAAGTCTAGATTTTAGTAATGTAGTGTTATTTTAAGTAAATGCTGCTGCTGAAGGTTGGCAAAAGCAAGTCCTATCATCCAGCACAGTCCCATTAGTGAAAACAGGAAGCCCAAAGTTCTTTGCATTGAAAAATATTTTCTGGGTCAGTGTGAAATATTTTTAAATGTCACAGGCTTTTTTGCTGCTTTTCTTATTTCGGAAAGCAGATAGAGGTATTTTTCAATCAAGTTCTGTCCGGTATAAATTTGTAAATGGAAAGATTGTACAGAGATTGAGCCACCTCTTTAATGCTATAGACTCTGGGAGAAAGCATGGCCTGTCAGCGTCTTGAAGTGGTACTTCTAGTCCCCAAACTGTGAGTCAATAAATTCCTGTTGCTTAAACCAACCAGTTTGTTGTAAGTATCATGGCAGTCCTAGAAAGCTAAGATATCTTCTAAGCAAAGGAAAACAAGAAGAATATCTGCCCCTCCCACTTCTATTTAAAATTCTACTGATGGCTCTAGCCAGTGTAATAAGGGCAGTAAAGTACATAAAAGGCATCCAGATTGAAAAAAAAGAAACAAAAGTATCTCAGTTGGCAAATGTAGAAAATCTATAGGAATCTAGAAAACAATTACCAAAACTAAAAATTGGGTTTATCAAGACTGTAAGATAGAAGTCAATATGTAAAGATTGATTGTAATTTTAGGTACTAGCAGAATATAGCTAGACAACAAAATTAGAACAACAATCTAATTTATATTAGTGCCAAAAGGCTTGGAAATACTCAGAAATAAGTTTAACAAAAGACATACAAGAATTTTCTCTGAAAACCATAGAACATTGCTAAGAGAAATTAAAGACAATCTAAATAAATTAGATATACCACATTCATGGATATAAAAACTCAATATTGCTAAAATGTCAGTTCTCCCCAAATGTACCTATAGAATCAAAATTCCAGTAGTCATTTGCTGATTCTAAAAGTTGTATGGAAAAGTAGAACTAGAACAGCCAAATCTGTCTTGTGAAAGCAAAAAATACAAATTGGAGGACTTACACTTCCTGATATCAAGCTACAGTAATCAAGAGTTTTTGGTATTGGCAAAATGATAGACAAATAGATCAACAGAAGTGGATAGAGAATCCAGAAATAGACCCATATATATATATATATATATATATATATATATATATATATATATATATATATATATGATCAATCAAATTTTTAAAAAGGTACCAATGTAATTCAATCAAGAAATGATTGTCATTTAGAGAAATACTGATAAAATAACTGGATACCAGTATGGAGCAAAATGAACATCACTCCTTATCTCATTCTAGACACAAAATAACTTGAAATAGACCAAAATGTAAAAGCTAAAATGATAAAACTTCTGAAATGAAACATAGGAGAAAGTTTTTGTGACTTTGGGTTAGACAAAGATGTCTTAGGACACAGAAACTCAATATCTTATCTCTACCAGCAGTGATCTGAAGTAACTTTCAAGCCTCAATTGCTCAAATAGTACACTTTCCAACTGGAGTTCCCAGATAATTGAGATAGCAAAGAAGTCTGAGATATAATCCAAGCGATTTTCAGAGTGCTTCAAAGAAAACTTCTACCCTTCTCAGAGGTCCTACTCACCTTCATCTCATTCCCTGAAGCTAAGACTAATGACTCCCTGGGGTTAAATTTGACCTCAGAGCTGACATTCGCAATAATTCTGCATTCAGTTCAGTTTAACAAATATTCAATATGCCAGGGTTTTGCTGGTTCTCTGTCAGTCACTGAGAATATTGCTTGCTCAAAGGTGAAGAAGCATCAGAATCACCTGGAGGACTTGTTAATACACAGATTGCTAAATCCAACCCTCAGGCTTTCTGATTCAGGAACCTGGGGTGGACCGAAGAATTTCTTAGATATGGCAGACTTGTCTGGGGTCAGCATTTAGAGAATCACTGCTTTAACACAGGGATTAAGAGCATATAATTTCTTGCCACAACGGTGTTATGCTGAATCAGCTCCTACCAGTTTGCGAGAACCTAGTGTTCACATCTCTTCTTGGCTCTGCATTCAGTGGCATCACACAGCTTGAAGTCACCTACGATGAGAATATGCACACCACAGAAATTGACAAGCTCTACAAATGAGGGGTTTTTTGTTTCCTAAAGAGCTTGTTGTTAACATTTACCAGCACATCACTTAATCAGATACATATGTCTGTGCACAAATCCTGGTTTTGCTGTGTCTGTTAATATGTGAACCCATGAGCAAGGCACTTAACTTCATTAAGCCTCATTTTCCCCTTTGCAAACAAGGATAATAACAGCTACCCCTACAAGACTGTTATGTGGATTAATTGATAAGGAAGTAAAGCATTTAGCACAGTGTATGTCATGTATGGCACCATAAGGGAAGTTATAATTATTATTTGTGAAAACAAGCTTAAGTGTAAATAGACAATGGAAACTCCGTTTTGATATATGCCCTCCGAGAGGGATGTAGTGAAAACAAAGACATGTGCCCTAACTTTCAGATTGGAAGGGGGTGGTCAGGGAAATTTTCCTTTACCATTTCTTTAGAACCCAGAAGGGTAGGAGTATTGAAGAGCTGGAAAGGAAGGATCAAAGAAACTGGGCTATCATTGAACAACCTTATGAAATTAGGCAGTGGTACTTCATTCCTGCGCAGTGCAATCCAGGTTTAGCACATCGTTAAATATGTGTCAGATTCAGTTTGTCATCTTTGATCACAAGGAGAGCCCTATTCCTGTCAGCTCAGACTTCATAGCTGGTTGCTCCGGCATTACAGCTGTCTGCTCAAAACTTTAATAATGAAAAGGAGTGGGGTTTATGAAACGATTTACAGTTTGCATAGCATTTACACTTCCACATCTTATCTCATTTTCACAAGCATTAAAAGAAATATGGGTTTATTTATTTATTCAAAAACTATTGGGTGCCTACACTTTGCCAGGCACTATTCGACATACTGAGGAGGCAAGAGTGAACAATACAGATAACGGTTCTTACCTTCAAGGAATGTATAGATTTGCACCAAATATTCCCTCATCTCCTTATTTAATTGCTGTGAGAAAAGTGCAATGTAAGCTTGTAATTGGGACACTCATATAGTTTGAGAAATTGACATTTTACCTAACTGAAGGGTGAAAAGGAATTAGTCAGTGATGTTGGGTGAAAGATAATGAAGAGGACCACAGGCTAAGAGAGAACCTTATGGCAAGGCAATTAAAAAAAAAAAAGATTGTTACTGTCAGTGAACTAAAATAAAAATAGTGTGGCTATAGATCATCAATCAAGAAGAAAAGATGTGAAATGAGGCTGGAGAGAAAAACCATGTGTGCTTATATAGGACCTTACAAACTATGTTAAGGATTTGGATCTTTATCCTAAGAGAGCTGAGGATTCTAGACAGGGGAATTGATCAGATTTGTACTTTAAAAAACAGATCCTCTTGCACTGTAGAGAAGGGGAGAGTCTGAGACAAAGTTTGGAAGGAGAGTGTGGGTGACTTGTGGATTCTTTGGACATATGTGGGGAGCGAGAGGAGGAGGTCAAAGATTAGTTCTAGGTTTCTGACATAAATATCTGGTGGCTATAAAGCCATCTGCTGAGACTCAGAACAGCTGGGGGAAGATTAGATTGGGAAAGTTCGGGAAGTGGAGGGACAGGGGGACTGGAGTCATGAATTCAGTCTTGATTGACTTGGGGGCCCATGAGACACCCGAGGGGAGATCTTCGGCAGTCAGTTAGAAATACAGGAGGGACCTCAGAGTAAAGGTCTGGGCTAGAATTATAAACTTTGGAGTTTCCAGCAAGTAGATGCGAATAAAAGTCACGAATGTGAATGATATTGCCTAAGTGAGAAGAAAAAGTTTCTGAGATCAAGCACTAGGTGATTACAAGTAAAGACCCGAGAAGGAGAAAGAAGTAGAAGTGTGGTGGGGCACGTGGTGACAAATAACCCAAGGGAAAAAAATATTTCCAGAAAGAGAAAGTGACCAATTTGCCAAATTAGCTCAGGGCTAAGTGAAATCAGAAATGGGATAATCTCCTTTCCCTAGACAGATGGGGGTAAATGGTGACTTCAGAAAGAAATCCTCTGGTGGATTGTTGAAGGCAGAAGCCAGATTGGAAGGGATGGGTAGTGGAGATAGTAAATTTATGAAGACCCATCTTTTGAGTTGTTTGGCTGTGAAAAGGAGATAAGAAGTAAGCTGCTAGAGAGGTAGGTGAGGTTCTGGACATTTCTTGTTTTAGCTTTCCATTTATATCAAGTGACTGTGACAAATCAGTCATTCAGCAAATTGTTTTTGTCTTGCAGTTTATTTTTCAGTGAATTGGCTTTAGGGAAACAGATGTTCAGGAATTGACCTAGAGCCCATTTCAGAAGTCCATGTCAGTAAGGGCCATCAACTATTGAGTAGTTAATATGTCTCAGAAACTTTGCTGGGCGCTCTATGTTTATCTCATTAAGCCATCACAAAAATCTAGAATGGAGGCATTTTTAGTTTCAGTTTACCAGTGGGGAAACTGAGGCATGCAAAAATTTTATAAGTTGCCCAAGGTCATACAGCTAGCAAGTGAGGGAGTCTGGATTTAATTTGTTTCTACCTGGCACCAAACCCAGGATTCTTCATTACTGTGCCTCTGCTAGGCTCCAGGGCATAGGAGAGAGGGTCAGTCTGCCATACCGAAAAAGTGTCAACATGAGCTGTAAGCAGTGAAGGGCTACTTTCAATCTTTGAGAGTTTGATCTTATAAAAACAATATTTCAAAATTTCTCATATAACTGTGGGAAATGTGAATATATACTGGGGAACTCTTCCTTCCTCTTCTTCTTTACTTCAATATACTATTTTATCCACCAGATTTCAGCATAACTGTCATTTTTTCAGGAGCATCTCCTCTGACCTCACTAAGTAGGAAATTATTAAAATAAAGTCTCATAGTTCTGTGCTTCTGTTCTTTTCAGCACTTACAGTTTTCATTTTGTATTGTTGCAAGTAACATCTATGCCCCCAACATCACCACATTAAAAGAGTAGATATTAAATCAGGAACCATGTATTGGTCCTTTACTCACTGTTACATTGAACACATAACCCAGTACAGTGCTTGGAATATATTAGGGCTCAAAAGCTTTTGTCCAATGAACGGAAGAATTGTTGTGGGTTGTATGGATATCTCACCAGGATTTCAGGAATGAAATTATAGTTTCCTCGTAACTTCTACCCTCATCAAGGATATTCCCAAATACTGGGATCAGCAGGATGTGAGCTCCCAATCTTGGGGATGAAAAAGAGGAAGGATGGCTGAATCATTTGAGTCCAGAGACCTATCTTCTTGAATCAAAGAGGTCAAATGGTCAGGTCATAGAGGGAGTATGTTCAGCCCCCTGCTGTGGATTCTGGCTAATGGCATTTACATTCAGATCAAAAGAACATTGAAATGGAATATGCAGAGATTTTTGCTGTGCTTTTTGAACTGAAACAGCTTCCAGACATTAGGTGAGCTATGCATGGTTGTCAAATCAGGCTTGCTAGGAGAAGCTAAGCCTACTTATAATTATGCCTTACTGTCACCCCCAGAGAACCTCTTTTGTTGCTCAGATGTGGCTTCTCTCTATAAGCCAACCAGCAGGTGAACTCACTGCTCTCCCCCTACATGGGACATGACTCCCAGGGGTGTAAATCTCCCTGGCAGTGTGGGACAGAACTCCCAGTATGAGCCAGGACCAGCATCATGGGATTGAGAAAGCCTTCTTGACCAAATGGGGGAAGAAAAAAATGAGACAAAATAAAGTTTCAGTGACTAAAAATTTCAAACAGAGTGGAAAGGTTATCCTAGAGGTTATTCTTATGCATTACATAGACATCCCTTTTTAGTCTACAGTGTATTGGATGGCTGGAGGGAAATACCCAAAACTGTTGAGCTTGTTCCAATAGCCTTGATTTTTAAAGATGATTGTATAAAAGTATAGCTTATGTGTCTGATGCTTCTTTTATCCAGGGTATAAAAATAAGTAAAATTAGTAAAAAAAAAAAAAAAAAAAAAAGGATAAAAATAAATAATAGTGGTATAAAGGGTAAAATAATTGTGCAGATTGAAATACTAGTGGTCAGTGAGAGGGAGGGCTGTAAGGTATAAGATGTATGAGTTTTTCTTTTTCTTTTTTATTTCTTTTTCTGGAGTGATGCAAATGTTTTAAAAATGATCATGGTGATGAATACACAACTATATGTTTTTATTGTGAGCCATTGATTGTGTACCAGGTATGGACTGTATATGTGTGAAGATTTCTCAATAAAAATATCTATTTTTAAAATCAGGCTTACTTATTTCTCTTTGGGTGAGGCACCACTACCAGAGCATTTGAGTTAACTTCCTAGTCATCTTTCTCCTTCCTCTGCCTCCCTTACATATTCATGATTATGGATTTTTTTGTCATAAATCTCTTAAAAATTTATCCTCTCCTCTCCAGTCCCATTGCCTTAGTTCAGGATCTCATTATTTCTTACCTAGGTTTACATCTCAACCTACCACTAGTGCCATCCATCATCAAGCTATAGCCTTCCATTCATTCAGGAGGAGTGATCTTTCTAAAACTCCAATCTGATCACCTCACTCCTCCCATAAAATGCTTCAGGGGCTCTCCGTTGCCCTTAGAATAAAGTGCAAACTCTCTAGACAAGCAACAAAGTCCCCCCACACTCCAGTGCCACTGAAACCTTCCAACCTTTAATCTTACCATTTTTCTAAAGGAGCTATTATGCTTTAGCCAAGGAGTACCCACTATCTCCTGATTGCACTCACTGTGAGTGCTCAAGTCACTGTGCTTTTGACAATTAGAGAGTCATTTTTGTGTCACAAAGTCTTGCTAATTTTTCAGAACTCAAATGCTATCTCCTGTGCCAAGACATCCCCAAATCCCTAAGATAATTAAGAGATCCCCTCAGCTGTAATCTTTCTGCACTTTATGCAACTGTCGTAGAGCTCTTAGTATGTTCTATTTATCTACACATCTGTCTCTTCACACTGGACTTTGGAAACTTAAGGGACTCTCAGAGTAATATAGTCTAGAGGCTGTGTATTCAGATTTGGCATCAGATAGTTCCAGGTTTAAATCCAGGCTCTGTCAGAGTATGAACCCTGCAAACTTACTTAAATTCCCTGTGCTTCTGGTATTTTTAATCTGTAAAATGCAGCAATGAACTTGCATTCTTCCTATGAGTATTAAGTATCGAATGCTTAGCAATGCCAGTGCCTGGTTTAGTGTGTGGTATACGATAAACACACAAAGGTAATCAGGTGAAAATGAGATCAGAGACAGGTTTCAAGTCCATTCATCTTCTCATCTGTATAACAGTACCTAGAACAAAAAAGCCATTCAACAAATATTTTTTAAATGGTGAATCAATGAAGTAATCTTTCATAGGGAAGTGCAGGAACTAGGGCATGTCCTTTCATTTCTTTTTTCTGTATGCAGAAGGTGAAATTTCACCATCCCATCATCATGTTCCTGCAAGTACAGGATGTGGCCTTTTCCTAGTAAATCAAACCATGTTATGTTCCAGGCACTGTGCCATATGCTTTCACGTGTGATGTAGATGTGAACATCCCCATTTGTGGGACCAGACAAATGAAATACACTAGATGGGTTTGAGTCAAGATATGTCTGACTCCAAATTCCAAACTTCATCTCCTATAGTCAGCAATAGCAATATTATTCCCAAATGGAAAGTTCTCTCAGCTTTCCCAGGCAGCCCTGGCATTCCTTTGCAGAAAAAGATTCAGAGGATAGTCCATTATGCCAATGCTGTTGCCTTGAAACATAAATAGTCACCCACTGTGGAACTGTTTGTTATGAGGAATGTGCGGGCTGGAGAGAAGTGAGACATAAAATCATTATTTCATGCAGAAAGACACTGCCAAAGGGATAGAATTACTTACTATATTAATTCTGTCCTTCAGCCCCCAGCTCATCTCTCTGCATAATGACTTAGTCACAGAATGTACTGTTGATAACATTTTGGGACATTTCCACCATGATATCTGCAGAAATTGAATAATCAAACAATTTCCATCCTATTCCTTTTCCCTCTAACTCCCTCCTCTCTCTTCTCCTGACCTTTCAGCTTTTCCCCCAGACTCTGCCAATCCCCATTTCTTTCGACCATCCTCAGTTTCTTCTACTTCCCACACTTATGCCACTCTTATTCACCTTTCTCTTCCTTCATATTCCTCTGTCAAACCTCCATTCTCTTTATATCAACTGTCTACAAGAGGCTGGAGGAGCTTCCAGTGGAAATTCCATACTGTTCCTAAAAATGATACCATGGAAAGAGTATGATGATTTAGAATCATCATTTACAGAACCACCAAATGGAGCTTTCTTACAGAATCCCAGAGCTAGAATGATTAGTATTGAGATGGTGAGCAGGTAAACAGCATCTGTTTAACCCTGCATGTAAATATAAATGAATAACACTTGAGGGTTAAATCATAATTGATAGCAAAACATGGTAGGCATTTCTCCTTGAATCAGAAATAAAAGAGCTTTCATCTGACAGGTAGTTGGATGGATTTGGTAGGGAGCGTGAAGCAGTAGAGCAAAAAAGTTAAGACCATAATATCTTACCAGGGTTATCGTTTATTATCCCATTTCCTCATTGCATCACTTCAAAAGACTTGTAGGCTAATTGTGTGAGGCATATAGAGATTTCTCATGTAGAAGAGGAATTTTCTTCATGGTCCAGTATGATCATGAATAGCTGATGGAACTTTACAATTGCTTTTAATATAACAGCTCTTACTACCTTATATAGAACACCTGTTGTGCTCTGGGAGCTTTAAACCCATCACCTCATTTAACCCTCACAGCATCCTTGAGAGGCAGGAGTGAAGATGTCCAATTTAGAGGTAAGCAAAGGAAGTTCAGGAAGGTGAAGTCATTTCCCCAAGGCTGCAATATTATAGAATAAAAGTAGTGGTTATTATATTATAATATAAGACCCAAATGTTCAAGGCCTATTAAAATGCTACAAATATTTACTGACTGTTCATAAAAGTGGCTGGAAAATACAGAGACTTACTATGATTTTATGGTTGGGAGAATATTTTTAAAATTTTCATCCCTCCTAATTTGTAGGTATAAACAATTTCAATCAAAATCCTGATGATTTTTCCATCTCGACAAAATGATACTTAAATTTTGAAAATAAACATTCAGGAATAGCTAGAAGAAATATGAATAAGTTGTGAACAGAATGTATACTAATATATTAACTTATGAATATAGTAAAGTGGTAATAAATAATATACTAATAAATTATAATAACAAAAAGCAATAAATACTCAGGTTTCTCTTCAGATTGTATAAATCTTTCACCTTTTTTACAAAAGATTTCCATGGAGAGAAACAATAACAAGTTATAAGACTAATTTTAAGGTCTTGCTTTGGCAAGACCAAGCATAAACTGTCAAAAACAGAAACTTGACTTACTAATAAATAAACTCCTAAGCAAGAAAAAAAAGTAATATATACATTAAAATGATTGTCAGAACTTAAAAATGGATCATTTAACCAAATAAGTAGAGTAACCCTGGAAGAGATTAAAACGTAAAATTACAACATGATAAATATGGCATTTCACATCAGTAAGAAAGGAAGTCATTTAATCTATTGGGGCAACTACTATCTATTTGCAAAATAATAATAGTAAAGAGAAAAAGAAGAAGGAGACATTAAATGATGATTTAAATACATGAAACAAAATAAATGAGAGATGAACTAAAGCACTGTAATGTTAAAACAAAAGGGAAAAAATGAAAACAAAAAAATTAATCTTAGGTAGTCTAGATAAGCAAATTTGATATAGATGAGGATGCCCTTTCTTAGCAAAGTCAAAATAAATAAATAAATAACAGAGTTTATTAATATATTTGGTAACCTTAAATATTTTAAAATGAGGTATTCATATCAAAAACACCATAGACTGAAAGGCCAATTATAATATATGAAAAAACATCTGTAAACTACATAACAGAAATAATATATTTATATTTGCTTGACATTTATATTTATTCTATTTCTAATTATGTAGCAGAAAATGAATATTTAAAATACTTAGAGCCCTTAAAAATGAACAAACATTATATATTCCCTAATAGGAAATTAAGCAAAGGCAATTATGTTAGAGGTCACAGGACCACAACTCAGGCTTGATGATTCACTAGGACTCAGGAAAGCTGTCATACTTAAGGTTATGGTTTATTTCAATGAAATGATACAGATTAAAATTAACAAAGGGAAACGGCACATGGGGCAAAATCCAGGAGAAACCAAGGTGTCCCCTCCCCAAGTAGTCCCGGCCCCTTACCTTCCAGAGCAAGATCATGCATTAACCTTAAATCACCTGGTCAGGATACCTGTATTGAGTACAGTCAGGCCTCGGGTATATATAAACACTCTTATCAGGGAGTATCTCCAAGAACTAAAAGCCTTTCTCCCTGGAGACAGCCAAACCAGTCCTGAAGAATGGACTTTCTTTGAAAGCTGTAGGCCTGCTTAGTTAACCCTTTCCTTCCAAGCATGAACTAGCTGTCACAGAAAAAAAAATCAAAAAGATCAATAAACATATATCGTTAACAATTCAGAAATAAAAACTTTCTTGAAATATGTATTGACCCATTAAACTGCAAATGAACAAAAGAATCTTTGTTGATGAGTGTGTGGGAGAAAGTTCTTGCCTCTGCAATACATAAAGGCTATACCATATTCAAAAACATTTTAAATTTATGTACCAAGAGCCTTAGAAAACATGCCTAACACTTGACCCAGCAATCCCCACAGTCTTAAACATATGCATAATCTAGAAAACTTATTCCAAATAAGCAATCAGTGGTATACTCAAATATGTATGTGGATGTAGCTACCTCAGGCTAAAAATAAAGCTAGATATCCATTTCAGCCTTTGGTGAGCATCTTCTGACATAGCTACCAATAATCACATCTCTGGAATTCATGCCCTCTTATAATTGAGTGTGGGCTGGACTTAAAGACTTGCTTTTCAAATAAAAAAGAATCCAGTGCAAGGATGGGTAAAACTTCTGTGCTTAAGTTACAGAAGACTAACTTCTTTCTTGCTGGCACTTTCTTGCATGTTCTCACTAGCTCGCCCTGTCATGTTAAGAGCCTATGGAGAGGACCACATGGCAAGGAACCAAGGGAGGCCTCATTGGTCAACAGACAGCAAGGAACTGAGGCCCTGAGTCCAACACCCTGTGAGTAACAGAATCTTGCCAACAACTGTGTGAGTGATCTAAGAAGTAGACCCTCCCCAGTTCTTGAGATGCCTATAAGCCCAGCCAAAACCTGGATCACAGCTTGTGAAAGATTCAGAGCCAGAGGGTCCACCTAAATCATGCCCAGATTCTTGACCCACAGAAACTGTGAGATGATAAATGTCATTTTAGGCCATTAAGTTTGGTGGTCATTTGTTACACAGCAGTATATAACTAATATACAGCCTTACTCATAATAATGATAAATTGGAAACAAAAAAACCTGTTCATTATTAAGAGACTGAATAAGCCATGCAGTATCCAGATAATGGTATATTGTGACTTTATTGAAATATTGATTTAAATATTATTTGTTGCTACAGGAAAAATGTTTATGACATATGGTAAGTGGAAGAGAAGGCTACTAAATAGTATACACATTATAACCCTGTTTTTATGAGCTAGGTAAATCTGTATGAATGGAAAAATATTGGAAGAAAATATAAAACTTCCTTCAATATCACTTTTGGGGAGGCTTCTATTAATTGGTTGGTGGCTGGAGATATTTAGATCTGATACTCTTTAACAGCAGAGTTCACATTCATTCCTACTTTTTTAAAAATATACCAAGCCACTGTGGGTAAAGCAAGAAACAAAGCAAAGTTCCTGAATAAATCATACATCCCAACAGAAGAGTCAATCAATCATAACATTAGTATCATAAAACAATCTGTAATATGAAGTCACATAGTCAGGAAGTGATAGGTCTGTGAAGAGAAATAAAACATATTCAGAGAATATGAAATAAAAGAGGCAGGCTGCTGTTTTATACAGGGGACTTGGAAGATCCTAAGAAGATGACATTTATTCAGGGACTTTAATGAAGTAGGTATGAACCAACCAAATATCTGGGGGATGTGATTTCCAAACAGTGAGAGCTGCAAAGTCCCTGGGGAAGAAACATGCCTTTTATGGTCATTTGTACTACAGAAAAGGCCATATTCTCGTAATCCATTCCTGTGTGTGCTGATCCTGTGGGTTGACCTTTTGATTAGGTTATTTCAGTTGAGATGCTAGCCACCCCATTCAGAGTGGTCTTAATCCTTTACTGGAGTCTTTACTGAGAGGATAAAGGATATGCAAAAGAAGTCCACAAAAAAAGTCCACACTGCTCAAAGAAGCCCCAGAGAAGCTTAGAGATGAACTAAGAGAAGCTCAGAGAAAAAGCCCCAGAGAAGCTGAGAGGAAGTCACTGAACCCAGTGTGCCAGTGTGAAACTATTGTGTACCCCAGGAAATACACATTCTATAATCCTGATTTAATATTTTAGGGTGGAAACCTTTTGATTGGATTGTTTCCAAGGAGATGTGACACATCAAATTGTGGGTGCAACCTTTTGATTAGATGGAGACATGACTCCCCCCATTCAAGGTGGGTCTTGATTAGTTTACTGGAGCCCTTTAAAAGAGGAAACATTTTGGAGAACGCTTAGAGCCAACAGAGACACAGACATCTAGAGGGGCTTAGAGTACTGACAGAGAGAGCAGACACCTAGACATTGATGTTTGGAGATGCAGAACCCACACAGATTTTTCCATGTGCCTTCATGAGATGCTGAGCAAGCCAGAATCCAGAGTGGTGTCCCAGAGGAGCTAAGTGAAGGCCCACAGATGCTTAGAGAGGAAACCACTGGCATCAGAAGCCGGAAGCAGTGGAAACTGGAACAAGGACCAGCAGACGCCAACCATGTGCCTTCCCGTGTGACAGATATTGGCCTTTCTTAAGTCAAGGTATCTTTCTCTAGATGCCTTAGTTTGGACATTTTTATGGCTTTAGAACTGTAAACTTGGAACTTACTAAATTCCCCTTTTAAAAGCCATTCCATTTCTGGCATATTGCATTCCAGCAGCATTAAAAAACTGGATAGCCAGATTCCCTGTTGATGCCTTGAGTCAGACATTTCCATTTCTTATATATTGCATTTTGTCAGCTTTAGTAAACTAAACATCCCTAAAAATCAAACTTGTCTTTATTGTAGTGGTATACAGATTTAAAAAGCCCAAGTCATATGGTCAGGGCTCAAAGGCTCAAATCTACTTCTCTCTTGGAGTCTCTGAAAAATGGACAGTTCCTGAGATGCAGACTCTCTAAACCACTCCTAACAAGATCTAATCTCTATTTCTCCCAATAGAGGATCTGGGTCATCTCAGGCACCCTTGTGCAGTATGGGGACTTTATCCTTTGGTAACTGGTACCTAGAGTTATTATTATGGGCTGAATCATGGTGAACCCTTGAAGGCACAGTGTCTCCACACCCATGTGGGTTTGCTGGCCATCTCTCCTGCAGCAGATGCTGTGTGATTCAACCTTCCATGAATCTCTGTAATTGGATACTGGTCACTCTATGTAACTGACCTATCTGCTTGTACTTGATTAACCCAAAGCCCTTCCCTGAGTCTCAGGCTGCTTAATAGTGACTGTTGTTTAAATGGCTGACATTTAAACAATTAAATGAGTTCTTGCTCAGACCTACCTAGTACTAAAAGCATTGCAGGCGTGATCTCATTTAATCCTCTCCAGTAATGTATGTGATAGGGATGACTACGAAAAAACAGAGGCTCAGAGCAGCTGAAGATCATTTAGTTAGCAAATGTTAGAGTTGAAATCTAAAATAGATGCCTCCCACCCAGGCCTTGCCTCACTTCTTCCTGACAATGCTATGTTCCTGTGCTATGAAGTAAGAAGGGTGAAGTTGCAATGCAAACTGTAAAATGACGAATGCAGGAGGTTTACGCAGTGGAGGCATGGACGATTCAGAGCTTCTGCTCTGGGCCCCTGAGTACAGCTTATTGTTCAGTGCACCACATGTGTAGCCATATGAGGTGGGCTGTCTCCCTTATTGTAGGCTTTGGGGTCTAATCTACTGTTTTTCAAAAACTAGGCTGCATAGCAGATTTATTCATTAGAAAAGAAAAAGAAAAAGTTTCTCAAGTCTCACCCCATACCCAAAGAACGAAACTTGGGGAGTGGAACTGAAAACTTATATTCTTAATAAGCATTACAGGAAATTTTCAAGAGGTCTCTCTGAGGTCAAAACGTCCTTTTGCCTAAATGGATTATGTCTACAGCATAGTTCAAGTGATTATGCAGCTAGGCCCAGATCCCAGAGCTGATTACACAGGGAAGAAATTGCCCAGGCTTGCCTCCATCCTCCAGCCTTCAATATAGACTGACTGGGGCTCGCTTCAGTACTTTGAACCTTCAAAAGAGAGAAGATGAAATTCTAGGCTTGGATAACAGATCTGTGGGAAGGACTTGTTAAGGTTGGGAATTTTGCCCATGAGGGATGACCACTAAATGGTCTGTTAGCTTCACTAAGCTTTTCTTGTTTCTGAGTCCAGCTGGGCCTCTATTTAAATAATCCTGTTGCTGAGAGGCCTCAAGAAAGATAAGGACAGAGAGGGAAGATGTGCTGGTTTGAAAGATTTATGTACCCTAGAAAAGCCATGTTTTAATCCTAATTGATCTTGCGGGAGAAATGATTTCTTCTAATGTCTATTCAGCATTACAGGTTGAAAACTTGATGAGGTTATCTCCACGGAAATATAACTCAATCAATTGTGGTTATTAAACTTGATTAGATGAAGACATGTCTCTACCCATTCTGCATGGGTCTTGATTCGTTTACTGGAATCCTATAGAAGAGGAGATATTTTGGAGAGAGTGCTTTTTGAGAACGAGGAGAGAACCACAGAACCACAAGAGAAGGACAAGGTTCACCAGCTAGTGACCTTTGGAGATGGCAAAGGACAATGCCTCCAGCGGAGCTTCATGAAGCAAGAGGCCTGGAGAGAAAACTAGCAGACATTGCCATGTTTGCCATGTGCCCTTCCAGCTGAGAGAGAAATGCTGAACAGCACTGGCCTTCTTGAACCAAGGTATCTTTCCCTAGATGCCTTAAATTGGACATTTCTATAGACTTGTTTTAATTCGGGAACTTTCACAGCCTTAGAATTGTAAACTAGCAATTTATTAAATTCCCCTTTTTAAAAGACGCTACATTTCTGGTATATTACATTCTGGCAGCTAGCAAACTAGAACAAAAGAGCATTGACTTCTTTGAAGAAAGACGGTTACTTTAGGCTAAACACACAGTTTTGGACACATTCAACCCTTATAAAAGTGCTAGAAGGTAAACCACAGGGTCTCCATTTCACAGGTGAGAAAACTGAGGTCTGGAGATTAAGCTTCTAGCCATCCCTTCCAGGTGCAGATAGGAAGGGCATGTGGGATAGGAAAGATTTCAAATTTAGCCCTGGGTGGCCTAACCAGCTTCTTTTCCAATCATTTACAGTCCTGATCCAAATGAATTTTAACAGAATTGGCCCATGAAAATTGTGATACTAATAGGACAAAGCTCTTAGGTTTGTTGTGGCATGAGATAACTATGCAATGTTCTTAGAAAGTGCCCTACATCTGGCAAATGCTCTAAGCAGTGATGGGCTTTCTCATCATTATGATTATTTTTAAGCCTTGAAAACCTTAAGTGCAACAAAAAGAGGCTATCAAATTGGTTATTTTACCACTGCCTCCTAGGTACCTAGGCTGACTCCAGAACAATTTGTTGGAGGTATGTTCATGTATATTAGCAGTCCTGGGAAGGCAGCATCATTATTTTCTTCAATGTTAAGCTATGTGCTCTTGTTTTCCCTAAACTTGTAGGAGGGCCAGATGGAACAGGAAAAGTCCAGAGTTTATTAGTTCACATGAATGGGCTTATCTAAATAGAGTTACCTGCCAATCTTTGCTACCACCTTCCCTTTCCTCCACTCCTGTTGCCTCAGACCAACTAAATAAACTCCCAGGCTACCAACCATGCAGCTCTATGTTAACTCACATTCCTCGATATGGTAAATCACATTAAGACACTCTCCACCCAAGGAAGAGAGGTCCTCACCTTCAGTCCCATCAGAACATATTAACAAGCTTGAGGTGAGGCAAAGTGGTCACTGCAAAGCAAAGAGAATAAAGAGAGTAGTGGGAGTTGGTGTCAGAAAGGAATCTGAAAGACATCTCACTTAAAGCCATGTAAATCATTGCAAGCACATTAGCTTTCTAATATGAGAAAAATAGGAAAACCAACAGCTACAGACTCACTTGCCCATCTGGCCCATGCAAGTAAGGTAATGAGCAATGTGCTGAGGTGGTGGTGTCGCAAACAGGTGCACCTGCCTTATCCGAATGAGATAGCACCTACTCTACTTTGCTATCAACAAGAACAAAAGCAGGCCTCATCCATTTTCCTTTCAAGAGAAACTAGACATCTTAACTTTTCCATGAAGATTCTTGACACTTTTTATTAATATGAGGACGAATTCCATTTCGTCAGAACTTTATGCACCCCTCCCCGCATTTGCCAGTCAAAAAAAAACTCTCTAATTTTAGAATTGTGACAAATTGTCGCAGCTGGAGGCCTTTGCATTATACTATGTTGTTGTGCATTCTTAAAATCACCAGGCCTGTATGATACATTTTTGAGGAATTAGGAGCAATCTGCCATTATCTTCATTGCTTGTATTCAGGCATAGGATTTAACCTCCATTAGTGCAGTTTTCTCATTGTGCTGCAATGATCTGTGTCTGTGCTTATTTCTCCTACTAAATTGTGAGCTATCCAAGGACAGGGACCAAGTCCTCCTCAGCTTTGACCCCTTAACAGAAAGCTATGTGTATAAGGAGTCCAGTGATTGTTTATTGAATAAAGTGATGAAGGTGATCCTGCAAAAAATAGACTGCATAGGTATTCGAGATGGAAGAGAAAGAAAAGATGCAAAAATTGGGGTTTTGTTGGAGACTGGTATCAAAGGAAATTAGTTTCCTCTGTTTTTCAAATATCCCATACTGTTATTATATTTATTTTAAAATTTTTAATGGGAGAAAGTGTTACAACAGCAAAATAACCAATTAATCTGATAGACCTCTCCTTTCATAGCTGTTTGTCCTGGGATACAAACCCTGCTGGACAGAATTCACTACAGTATCTCAGCCACTGTCTCTAAGCACCTACTCATACCACAGAGCTCACAACCAAAGCGTTTATAATTTGATATTACAGTTAAACATGGGATATCACATGCTCTTACTGTCTATATGCATTTTAAAAATCTGATACCTTTTCTAGCACCAAAGAGCCAGTCCAGCCGAGTCCTGACCAGATAATACTA
Organism: Tamandua tetradactyla; assembly: GCF_023851605.1. Taxonomy (NCBI): domain Eukaryota; kingdom Metazoa; phylum Chordata; class Mammalia; order Pilosa; family Myrmecophagidae; genus Tamandua; species Tamandua tetradactyla. The sequence continues at coordinate 27,475,179 of NC_135349.1, forward strand.
CTGAAAATATCAAGTTCCATGCTAAAGGAATGGTGGGGTTCTTATAGTAAAGATTAACTGGGAGAGAAGCAGGATCCAAATTAAGGAACAAAATGGATGACCAATTGGATTCTGAGACCACAGTGAGTGGTCTAGTCACAACTTCTAGCAGGGAAATCCAAACCCTAATTCCACAGTCATATGGGAAGTTCAATTCAGCAGTCATGGCATGGCAGAATGGAAGTGAAGTAGTGATCAAACATTTGGGGAATGGATGCATAGTATTTATCCATTCACTCCTTTCCCAGTCTATTATTCTATTTACAGTCTATTATCCACTGGGAAAGGGAAGAAAGTTGGGTATTTGTTTGGTGCTAGAGTAGATCAATGCTTTATGCGTTGACTTCACATGGGTTGTGTACTAGGAAGGGAACTCGATTGGTCCTAACTTGGAACACCTATACAGAATCCTGTGGATTGAGGCAAGAGAGTGGAGAAGAAAGTGAAACCAACTTACTATGATAGATTCTGATACTTATGACCCACTTCAACATTTCTCCAGGGTTTGATGAAAAGAGAACATAGAAAGTAACTGGTAGCCAAGTGAGAATTCAACCAACATCCTTATTAATGCCCAACCCTCTCCTTGATTCCTTAGCCCCCAAAGAGAAAGATCATCTGAAGACAATAGGTTGGACCTGATTGCAAAGTGCAGGCTTCCAATTGTACTCTTCATGATTCAATCTTGTCCTGTTTAGCAGACCTAGAGTTGACCACAATTTAGTGCAAAGAAACTGGAGAAGAGTCTTCATTCCCTCCTACGTTCTTCTCTCTAAGCGCAGGCAGGTCCAAGAGAGCAAGAGGCAGAGCACACATGAGCAGTGAGCACACCTAGGAGCAAATGTTGGCCAACGAATGTCATTTTCTCATCAATTATACTGACTGCTCTGCCTTCCTTGGGGAATATGGTAGTTTGAAATGATTATGTACCCCAGAAAAGACATGTTTTTTTCATCCTAATCCCTATATTGTGGGACTAGACCTATTGTAGGGTGGGGTCTTTTGATTAGGTTGTTTTCATGGAGATGTGACCCACTCAAATGTGGGTGTGGTCTTTGATTAGATCATTTCTGTGGAGTTGTGACCCAACCTTAATTAATGTACTGGAGTCCTAAAAGGAACTCACAGAGCCATGAAGAGCTCCAGAGTCAATACTGAGAATGGACACCTAAATGCAGACTTTTGAAGATGCGGAATGAAAGCCCCCTGGCAGAAGCCAGAAGGACCCACAGGAGCTGAGAGAGCCATTTTAAAACCAACCCAGGAGGGCCAGCAGACATCTCCATGTGCCTTCCCATGTGACAGAGCAACCCAAAAGCTGCGTTTCCTCCAAGAAGGTATCCTCTTGTTGGCGCCTTAATTAGGACATTTTCAAGGCCTTAGAATTGTAACTTTTAACCTAATAAATTCCCTTTATAAAAGCCAATCCATTTCTGGTATATTGTGTTTGGCAGCTTTAGCAAACCAAAATAGAGAAGAACAAAAAAGTTGGGTGGACATTCCCTTCTACCCTTCCTTGAAACATTAGAAATATTGACAAAACTTTTGTTTTCTACAGAAATTTAAAAATGAGAAGGAAAATACCTACTGTGAATCAGGTACTGTGTTCTCTGTGTTATATGAGAGTTGGCATGGGTTAAGCTCTTTCCAGTGTTCTAGGTGACTTTTCGTACATTCACTCATTTAATCTTCCCAAACATCTTATGCAGTAACTCAGGTGATGAGAACTGAGGCAAAGCAAGGCCAAATAATTCAGCTACTAAGTGACAGAGTCAGGCTGAGACCTAAGAGGCATTACACCCAAATGTGTTCTCTGATTCTCTGCATTAGATCTGGTGCATGCCACCCCTTCGTTGCTTTTGGACAGGTGAAGAATGTGAAGTTTGTCCTTAGTTACAAAGAAATCTAGGTTTAAATCCAGACCTGTCTGGATCCACAGCATGCTCAATTACACCATGAAAGGAATACAGCAAAAAAGCAGTTGTAAAGGTCCCCAAAAGTCAGAGGAGCAGGCAGACTCACCAGAGGAGGTTCTACAATTATAGTTGAGCCAGTGGGTCATGGCACTCATTGTTACTTAATCCTAAACTCCAGCTGACTGAAGAGAGGTACACAAGACAGGAGGAAAGCAGAGGTTAATCTGCTCCTTCTCTCCCTGGTCTGGGAAGGGCTGAGCCTGCCACTGGTGGTAGCTAAATGTTGTCATCCTTGTCTGCACATTAGAATCACTTGGTATAAGATTTCAAATATTTCGTTAAGATCCAATGTAATTGGTCTAAACTGAGGCTTATGCATAAAAGTTTTTTTTTTTTTTAAAGTTCCCCCAAGTGATTCTAATAGAGAAACGCTGAACTGGGAAATACATCCCACCCCCAACTGACAATTAGAATTAAACATATCCCCTAAACTTAACTTCCTCTAAGACACATGGGGTTTGACAGAGCAATGACACTTGAAATGGAAACAATCTGCCATTATTTATGGAGTTTAATTTCAGCTCTTGATACTAATGCCATATCTGTGAGGAGGACTGGGGGAGGGGTTGGGGGGGAAGATGAAGTTGAATGATAAGGACACACAGATGGGACAAGAATCAGCAATGCACTACCCTTGTTTGGTAAACACACCCAGTGCTTAATGGTGCCTGTAATTGATGTCTAAAGTTATTTAAAAGTAAATTTACTAGAAAATAATTAGCAATTTTATAGTTCACTACTTCCTAATTTTGTGGATACAAATTTTTTCAATGGTTTTATCAGGCACCACAGTACAGTATGCTGTGAAATCTCTTGCCCCAAGATGGAAATAAACATGGGTCCCATAGAGAGATAAATAAATAAGCTTTTATTGTTTGATTATCCAGTTTTATCAGTTGGAATGTAAGCCTCCTTTTCCCTCCACCATTATCCCCCACCCTCCCAATCTCCCATTTGAATCTGTAATAAATTATCCTTGATCAATATCAAGGGAAGGTTGCAGAAAGGAAGCTTGAGAATGGATTAGCGTTGACCTTGGGTACTTTTAACTTTACCAGTGGAGTAGAGAAGAAAACTGTTTCCTCATTAAGCTGGATATATCTTTGCTTAATGAGCTTGTAGAAATATGCATTATAACAGATTAGCTCAGCTCTCCTTCCTTCCACCCAGCCAGCGCAGAGCTACAAGGAAAAGTGGAGAAATGGAAACAAGTTCAGGAAAGACAATACGCTTGGATTTCACATTCTAGAGCCCTCTTCTCGTAACTGATAGGGATCTGAGTTGCTGTTGGTTTCAGTACAAATGGAGACTTCTGTAGATGTTAATCAGTTTCTGAATCTGTGAAATGGGTGAGGTAATCCTGCCTCTGCTTGCTACTAAAAGTGGTCCATGGACAGAGAGCATAGCATCCTTGGAAGCCTGTTGAAAATGCAGTAACTCAGGCTCCATCTCAAAACTACTGAAAGAGACTCTATAGAGGTGGGGACCAGAAATTTGTGTTTTTGTAAGTTTTCAGGTAATTACTATGGCTACTAGAGTTTGAGAACCAATGTCTTGCAGGAACAGCAAACAAAATAACAAGTGAGAATATGCTATGGAAAAAAGATTGGAAGATGTGATTGAGATTGTGGATATTACTGTTTGCCTTCATATTTATTAAGTGTGAATGTCACACAAAAAACTTATGAGTTACAAGTCTAGAAAACTCATCCTGTACTTTCAGGAAAACTCCCTATTTGTGTTGTGAAAATCTTGAACCCTTTAGGGGCAGATACATATCATAAAGTAGGCACTAAGGAATGGTAAGGATTGGGGTGAAATGGTTATCCACATTCTGCATTTGGTTTAAAAACAACAGACTATGAAGGCCAGATAAAATATTTCTGCAAGCTAAATTTTATCTGAAGACTAATCATATGTACCCTCTACATTTTGGGGCTATCAAATAAAAATCATGTCCCCAATATCCCTTTTACTATCTTACTTCAAGTTTTAATATTATGGAAATTATTTTTTTCACAGTCTGGTGAAGACAAGTAATTTTCCTGAGTGACAGATTATTCCTCCATGGCATCTGATTAAGTGTAGGCATTTCCCTCTGGTTAAGAAGGCTCTATTCATGGCCGCAAAGCACCTTTGTAAGATTAAGAATACAATGGATTAGATAGTATAATGGATTCTGAGGGACTTGCCCCAAAGTTTTCCTTAGCAACAAGAGCTATCCATGTATAGACTCTTTGTTTGAACTGTGACATAATCAGGCAATGACTGTTTTGAAAGAGAAGGAAGGCTGCAAATGGAATGGGCTCTCTCCATCGTGCAAAGCTGAGCAACATTTTTTTAAGAAGTTTCATTCTATATAAATAAGTCTTGTACACTCTGGTTGTTAGAAACCCTGGGTGTATGTTTGTGCTTTTCCTGTGTACTCCCTATGTGACTATATACCGGAGGGGAGAAGTAGGGAAAAGATTGGCCTGAATTGGAAAACTTTCTCTGAAACAGGCCACCCAAAGCTCTCTGCCATTTGCTTCTTTATCTGTTGAGTGGGATTATAAACTATTTCAGAGTCAAGTGACATCGTGGATGAGAGAATGATTTGCAACCTGCAGAGTTAAGAAGTTACTTCCCTACTTCATCTGTGTCAGTGATCTTTTTCCTCTGAGGCCTCAGTGATCTTTTTTCCTCTGGGGAAAAAGACAATGGCTATCACACTGGGAAAATGGCCTGCTATGCACTTGAGAGGGATGTTTTCTACAGTCTGAGTTTCCTCATATGTAAAATGAGAATAAGATACCTACATCATAGGATTGTCAAAGAAACTAAGATAACCTATGGAAAATGCTTTATATTTATTTATTTGTTCATTCATTAACGTAGTAAATATTTATTAAGAGCTTATCATATGAGAAGTATGGTTTTAGGAACTCAGGACAAAATGATGAATCAGAGTCAGATGATCCCTGCCTTCTGGAGCTTATTTTCTACTGGAGAGACCATGAAAGAATACATAAAACTTTATTGTGAACACACATATTAAGATAAAAAATATTTCAGCTACGTATATGCTCTATCATAACAGCAGACTCTGAGAAGTGCTAAGAAAAAAAAAAATACTATAACTTAAAAAAATAGAGTTCTTGGCTGGAGGGCATGTTCTCTTCATGGGTGATTGTGGGAGACCTTTCTGAGATAGGGACATTTGAGCAGAGAATGAATAAGGTTGATGAGCCATGTGGATATCTGAGAGCACAGCATTCCAGGTGAAGGGCACAGCCCCTGCCACCTAGCAAGCTCTCAGGAAACACTAGTTTAATATAAACTAGTGTTTATATTAAATATAAAGGAAACTTATAAAAACTTTAATATAAAGGAAAAGGTCTACAAATTGATGATGCCAGACATAAAGGTGGAATTGACAAAACTAAAATATACTTTCATTGAGGTGGCATACTCTCCAAAAAGTTTTAGAAAGAGGTAAAGGCTGAACTGGACTGCTAACCTTACCTCTTGGGGCCCTTAATGATGTTTTCTGATAAGAAGTCTGACACCCATCACAGTCTGATGAAAGACACAGTGGAAAATCCCTCATTCTTCTGAAATGTGAACCACTTTTTCATTTCTTCACTATATTAATCCTTCAAAAGAGATCAGTGAGTAAAGGGGCAAAAAATTAGGAGAATGAGATTAAGAGAAGTAAGGGAGGGAGGGGCTTTTACAAGATTCTAGGTAAGCTATCAGGGGGAAGACTCTGCCTGGTGCTCTCCTCTTTAAACAACACATTCATTCATTTAGTAAACACTCCATTCCTGCCCTTGCACAGTATTAAAGGTATCAAGCCCAGTGCTAGGCATCAGGGGAACAGACAAATAAGACATTTCTGCCCTCAAGGAACTAACAGTCTAGTGTGGGAAACAATGGCACAGAGAAGTGACATTACAGGGTCTTACGTGGCGTTGCAGAGTGCTTAAAAATATGTGAAAGCACCAAGGACGAGACAGTCAATTCAGCCAGGGAATCACGGAAGGAACATATGGTCAGGTCTTTAAGTATGAGTAATGTTTTCAGGAAATGAAAGGGTTGGGATAAGGAAGGAACATGATGCAGTAAGATGTGTGTAGAGAATGATGACAAATCAGTGTGACAGGGGCATTAAGTAGGGAGCAATTTTAAGAGAAAAGGGGCCAGACTCTAAAATCCTTTATGCTTAACTAAGGAATTTGAAAGCTATCATGCAGGTCATAGGGAAACGTGAAAGACATTTTTATGACCTTCCCAGCATCTCCTTTTCAGAACAATTCTTCTTCATTCAGTAATTATGTTTTCCAAGCGACTGGAGTAGGGGCTGGCTCTGGTAATTCTCAGGTGACTTAGACCTGACAATGCAAATGCTCCAGGCCCCTGCCCACAGTAATTACTTCTCATGTGGCCATGGGCCTATTTTTGATAAAACTCTTAGAAAAATACTTTTTTTTTTATTAATTAAAAAAATTAACTAACAGAACAATAGAAATCAATCCATTCTACATATGCAATCAGTAATTCTTAATATCATCACATAGGTGTATGGTCATCATTTCTCAGTACATATGCATCGATTTAGAGAAAGAAATAGCACTACAACAGAAAAAGAAATAAAGTGATAACACAGAGAGAAAACACAAATAAAAATAAAAAGTACAAAAAAATATATAAGAGAAAAAAAAACAAAACAAACAAACAAAAAACTATAGATCAGATGCAGCTTCATTCAGCGTTCCAAGATAATTACATTACAATTAGGCAGTATTGTGCTGACCATTTTTTTTTTTTTAGACGTCATACCATTCTACATATGCAATCAGTAATTCTTAACATCATCACATAGATGCATGATCATCGTTTCTTAGTACATTTGCATCGGTTTAGAAGAACTAGCATTATAACAGAAAAAGATATAGAATGTTAATATAGAGAAAAAAAAATAAAAGTAATAATAATAAGAACAAAACAAACAAAACAAAACAAAACAAAAACCTATAGCTCGGATGCAGCTTCATTCAGTGTTTTAACATGATTACTTTACAATTAGGTATTATTGTGCTGTCCATTTTTGAGTTTTTGTATCTAGTCCTATTGCACCGTCTGTATTCCATCAGCTCCGATTACCCATTATCTTACCCTGTTTCTAACTCCTGCTGAACTCTGTTACCAATGACATATTCCAAGTTTATTCTCGAGTGTTGATTCACATCATTGGGACCATACAGTATTTGTCTTTTAGCTTTTGGCTAGACTCACTCAGCATAATGTTTTCTAGGTCCATCCATGTTATTACATGCTTCATAAGTTTATCCTGTCTTAACGCTGCATAATATTCCATCGTACGTATATACCACAGTTTGTTTAGCCACTCGTCTGTTGATGGAGATTTTGGCTGTTTCCATCTCTTTGCAATTGTAAATAACGCTGCTATAAACATTGGTGTGCAAATGTCTGTTTGAGTTTTTGCCCTTAATTCCTTTGAGTAGATTCCCAGCAATGGTATTGCTGGATCGTATGGCAATTGTATATTCAGCTTTTTGAGGAACCGCCAAACTGCTTTTCACAGTGGTTGCACCATTTGACATTCCCACCAACAGTGGATAAGTGTGCCTCTTTCTCCACATCCTCTCCAGCACTTGTCATTTTCTGTTTTGTTGATAATGGCCATTCTGGTGGGTGTGAGATGATATCTCATTGTGGTTTTGATTTGCATTTCTCTAATGGCCAGGGACATTGAGCAACTCTTCATGTGTCTTTTGGCCATTTGTATTTCCTCCTCTGAGAGGTGTCTATTCAAGTCTTTTTCCCATTTTGTAATTGGGTTGGCTATCTTTTTGTTGTTGAGTTGAACAATCTCATTATAAATTCTGGATACTAGACCTTTATCTGATATGTCGTTTCCAAATATTGATTCCCATTGTGTAGGCTGTGTTTCTACTTTGTTGATGAAGTTCTTTGATGCACAAAAGTGTTTAATTTTGAGGAGTTCCCATTTATTTATTTCCTTCTTCAGTGCTCTTGCTTTAGGTGTAAGGTCCATAAAACCGCCTCCAATTGTAAGATTCATAAGATATCTCCCTACATTTTCCTCTAACTGTTCTATGGTCTTAGACCTAATGTTTAGATCTTTGATCCATTTTGAGTTAACTTTTGTATAGGGTGTGAGAGATGGGTCTTCTTTCATTCTTTTGCATATGGATATCCAGTTCTCTAGGCACCATTTATTGAAGAGACTGTTCTGTCCCAGGTGAGTTGGCTTGACTCCCTTATCAAAGATCAAATGACCATAGATGAGAGGGTCTATATCTGAGCACTCTATTCGATTCCATTGGTCGATATATCTATCTTTATGCCAATACCATGCTGTTTTGACCACTGTGGCTTCATAATATGCCTTAAAGTCTGGCAGCGCAAGACCTCCAGCTTCGTTTTTTTTCCTCAAGATGTTTTTAGCAATTCGGGGCACCCTGCCCTTCCAGATAAATTTGCTTATTGGTTTTTCTATTTCTGAAAAATAAGTTGTTGGGATTTTGATTGGTATTGCATTGAATCTGTAAATCAATTTAGGTAGGATTGACATCTTAACTATATTTAGTCTTCCAATCCATGAACACGGTATGCCCTTCCATCTGTTTAGGTCTTCTGTGATTTCTTTTAGCAGTTTTTTGTAGTTTTCTTTGTATAGGTCTTTTGTCTCTTTAGTTAAATTTATTCCTAGGTATTTTATTCTTTTAGTTGCAATTGTAAATGGGATTCGTTTCTTGATTTCCCCTCTGCTTGTTCATTGCTAGTGTATAGAAATGCTACAGATTTTTGAATGTTGATCTTGTAACCTGCTACTTTGCTGTACTCATTTATTAGCTCTAGTAGTTTTGTTGTGGATTTTTCCGGGTTTTCGACGTATAGTATCATATCGTCTGCAAACAGTGATAGTTTTACTTCTTCCTTTCCAATTTTGATGCCTTGTATTTCTTTTTCTTGTCTAATTGCTCTGACTAGAACCTCCAACACAAAGTTGAATAATAGTGGTGATAGTGGACATCCTTGTCTTGTTCCTGATCTTAGGGGGAAAGTTTTCAATTTTTCCCCATTAAGGATGATATTAGCTGTGGGTTTTTCATATATTCCCTCTATCATTTTAAGGAAGTTCCCTTGTATTCCTATCCTTTGAAGTGTTTTCAACAGGAAAGGATGTTGAATCTTGTCAAATGCCTTCTCTGCATCAATTGAGATGATCATGTGATTTTTCTGCTTTAATTTGTTGATATGGTGTATTACATTAATTGATTTTCTTATGTTGAACCATCCTTGCATACCTGGGATGAATCCTACTTGGTCATGATGAATAATTCTTTTAATGTGTTGTTGGATACGATTTGCTAGAATTTTATTGAGGATTTTTGCATCAATATTCATTAGAGAGATCGGCCTGTAGTTTTCTTTTCTTGTAATATCTTTGCCTGGTTTTGGTATGAGGGTAATGTTGGCTTCATAGAATGAGTTAGGTAGTTTTCCCTCCACTTCGATTTTTTTGAAGAGTTTGAGGAGAGTTGGTACTAATTCTTTCTGGAATGTTTGATAGAATTCACATGTGAAGCCATCTGGTCCTGGACTTTTCTTTTTAGGAAGCTTTTGAATGACTGCTTCGATTTCTTTACTTGTGATTGGTTTGTTGAGATCATCTATCTCTTCTTGAGTCAAAGTTGGTTGTTCATGTCTTTCCAGGAACCCGTCCATTTCCTCTAAATTGTTGTATTTATTAGCATAAAGTTGTTCATAGTATCCTGTTATTACCTCCTTTATTTCTGTGAGGTCAGTAGTTATGTCTCCTCTTCCATTTCTGATCTCATTTATTGCATCCTCTCTCTTCTTCTTTTTGTCAATCTTGCTAAGGGCCCATCAATCTTATTGATTTTCTCATAGAACCAACTTCTGGCCTTATTGATTTTCTCTATTGTTTTCATGTTTTCAATTTCATTTATTTGTGCTCTAATCTTTGTTATTTCTTTCCTTTTGCTTGCTTTGGGGTTAGCTTGCTGTTCTTTCTCCAGTTCTTCCAAATGGATAGTTAATTCCTGAATTTTTGCCTTTTCTTCTTTTCTGATATAGGCATTTAGAGCAATAAATTTCCCTCTTAGCACTGCCTTTGCTGCGTCCCATAAGTTTTGATATGTTGTGTTTTCATTTTCATTCGCCTCGAGGTATTTGCTAATTTCTCTAGCAATTTCTTCTTTGACCCACTCATTGTTTAGGAGTGTGTTGTTGAGCCTCCACGTATTTGTGAATTTTCTGGCACTCTGCCTATTATTGATTTCCAACATCATTCCTTTATGGTCCGAGAAAGTGTTGTGTAAGATTTCAATCTTTTTAAATTTGTTAAGACTTGCTTTGTGACCCAGCATATGGCCTATCTTTGAGAATGATCCATGAGCACTTGAGAAAAAGGTGTATCCTGCTGTTGTGGGATGTAATGTCCTATAAATGTCTATTAAGTCTAGTTCATTTATAGTAATATTCAGATTCTCTATTTCTTTGTTGATCTTCTGTCTAGATGTTCTGTCCCTTGATGAGAGTGGTGAGTTGAAGTCTCCAACTATTATAGTATATGAGTCTATTTCCCTTTTCAGTGTTTGCAGTGTATTCCTCACGTATTTTGGGGCATTCTGGTTCGGTGCGTAAATATTTATGATTGTTATGTCTTCTTGTTTAATTGTTCCTTTTATTAGTATATAGTGTCCTTCTTTGTCTCTTTTAACTACTTTACATTTGAAGTCTAATTTTTTGGATATTAGTATAGCCACTCCTGCTCTTTTCTGGTTGTTATTTGCATGAAATATCTTTTCCCAACCTTTCACTTTCAACCTATGTTTATCTTTGGGTCTAAGATGTGTTTCCTGTAGACAGCATATCGAAGGATCCTGTTTTTTAATCCATTCTGCCAATCTATGTCTTTTGATTGGGGAATTCAGTCCATTGACATTTAGTGTTATTACTGTTTGGATATTATTTTCCTCTAACATTTTGCCTTTTGTATTATATATATCATATCTGATTTTCCTTCTTTCTACACTCTTTTCCATATCTCTCTCTTCTGTCTTTTTGTATCTGACTCTAATGCTCCCTTTAGTATTTCTTGCAGAGCTGGTCTCTTGGTCACGAATTCTTTCAGTGACTTTTTGTCTGAAAATGTTTTAATTTCTCCCTCATTTTTGAAGGATAATTTTGCTGTATATAGGAGTCCTGGTTGGCAGTTTTTCTCTTTTAGTATTTTAAATATATCATCCCACTGTCTTCTAGCTTCCATGGTTTCTGCTGAGAAATCTACACATAGTCTTATTGGGTTTCCCTTGTATGTGATGGATTGTTTTTCTCTTGCTGCTTTCAAGATCCTCTCTTTCTCATTGACCTCTGACATTCTAACTAGTAAGTGTCTTGGAGAACGCCTATTTGGGTCTAATCTCTTTGGGGTGCGCTGCACTTCTTGGATCTGTAATTTTAGGTCTTTCATAAGAGTTGGGAAATTTTCAGTGAAAATTTCTTCCATTAGTTTTTCTCCTCCTTTTCCCTTCTCTTCTCCTTCTGGGACACCCACAACACGTATATTTGTGCGGTTCATATTGTCCTTGAGTTCCCTGATACCCTGTTCAAATTTCTCCATTCTTTTCCCTATAGTTTCTGTTTCTTTTTGGAATTCAGATGTTCCATCCTCCAAATCACTAATTCTATCTTCTGTCTCTTTAAATCTATCATTGTAGCTATCCATTATTTTTTCTATGTTTGCTACTTTATCCTTCACTTCCATAAGTTCTGCGATTTGTTTTTTCAGTTTTTCTATTTCTTCTTTATGTTCAGCCCATGTCCTCTTCATGTCCTCCCTCAATTTATCGATTTCATTTTTGAAGAGGTTTTCCATTTCTGTTCGTATATTCAGGATTAGTTGCCTCAGCTCTTGTGTCTCATTTGAGCTATTGGTTTGTTCCTTTGACTGGGCCATATTCTCAATCTTTTGAGCGTGGACAGTTATCTTCTGCTGCTGGCATCTGGGCATTTATTCAGATTTCTCTGGGTGTTGGACCCAGCAAGGTTGTAAGATTTTTCTGTGAAATTTCTGGGATCTGTTTTTCTTATCTTGCCCGGTACGTGGCGCACGTGGCACACGTTTGTCTCAAGTGTTTGGAATGGGTCTCCCCCAGTCACCGATCTCCGTGGCCTGGGGCTTTCGGATCCAAATCTCTCCGTTGGTTCAGGGGCCGCGCGTGGTGGGGGCGTCAGCTGCCGCGGCTTGAGGGGACCCTGTGGCTGGTTGCGGGCCACAGCGGGCCTGGGGGATTCCCCACCGGACCAGGAAGCCTCCCGTGGTGGGGGGGCTTCCGCGGCTTGGATAGCCCTCCTATCTGAGACTCGTATCCGCGGACTCGAAGCAGAGACTCGAAGCCGCCCGCAAAAGAGGGGTGCCACCTGCCTCGGCTTGGGAAACTTGCTTCTCCAATACTCTCAGCCGGCCCGGAAAGGGGGGAGGGAGTAACTCGGACCACCGCAGCTGCCGCTGATCGGGAGATCGCACGCCGCTCGGGGGTCTCACTGCAGCCGAGTCTCGCAGTCGGTCTAGCCAGCCCAGACTTTGGATAGCCCTCTGATCCGGGACTCATAGCCGCGGACTTAAAGCCGAGACTCGAAGCCGCCCGCAAAAGAAGGGCGCCGCCTGCCTCGGCTTGGGGAACTTACTTCTCCAATACTCTCAGCCGGCCCGGGAAGGAGGGAGGGATTAGCTCGGACCGCCGCAGCTGCGGCCGCTCGGGGGTCTCGCCGCAGCCACATCTCGCAATCAGACTTGCCAGCCCAGACTTTGGATAGCCCTCTGATCCGAGACTTGTAGTCGCGGACTCGAAGCCGCCCGCAAAAGTGTGGCGCCGGCCGCCTTGGCTGGGAAGCTTGTCTCTCCGAGTCTCTCAGCCAGCCCCGGAAGGAGGGAGGGATTAGCTCGGACCGCCGCAGCTGCGGCCGCTCGGGGGTCTCGCCGCAGCCAAGACTCGGAATCAGACTTGCCAGCCCAGACTTTGGATAGCCCTCTGATCCGAGACTTGTAGTCGCGGACTCGAAGCCGCCCGCAAAAGTGTGGCGCCGGCCGCCTTGGCTGGGAAGCTTGTCTCTCCGAGTCTCTCAGCCAGCCCCGGAAGGAGGGAGGGATTAGCTCGGACCGCCGCAGCTGCGGCTGCTCGGGAAATCGCCCGCCGCTCGGGGATCTCACTCACCGCAGCTGAGTTTCGCAGTCAGACTAGCCAGCCCAGACTTGGTTACGCTGTGTGTCCATTCCCTGCTGTAGCCCCGGGAGTTGTTTTGTACTGTTTCTGTTCACCTATTAGTTGATTTGGAGTCGGAGGAACTAAGACACATGTACCTTACTAAGACGCCATCTTGGATCTCCCTCGAAAAATACTTTTCCTGTGGAGCCACTAAGGGTGTTGTAGGCTGGGCTGCAAGCAGCCATGATAGTATGTAAAGAGATTCTGAGAATGAAACCAGAAAGATATCTGTGGAGTCAAATTACTGGGAGATGAAAGGTTTGAAGGGGAAGTGATTGAAAGAGGTCTAACATACTGTTATTATTTAACTCCTAGATCCAGCTATAACTGAAGTCACCACCTATTGAAAATCTCAGTTACATGAACCAACAGACTTCATTTAATCCTTGATTTTGTTTGATTTGTGTTGTCACTTCCAGTTAAAGAAGAGACTGACTCATATAGGAAGCACATGTAGCTTATTAGTAAGGGATGATATAATCAGTTTCCCTTGTCAATTAGCATGTTCCCTGATGCAGGATGGATTTTAAATGAAAGAAAGGAACTTAATTAGTGGCAAGAAGACTGTTAATGGAGAGACCTTAGAAAACCATGTAAGAAAAGCTTAAAACAGAAACAGGGGAGATGAAGAGGAGGGCATGTCAATGAGACACATTTCCAAGGCAGAGTGAACAGATCTATACAGGGCTGAGAAAAAGGAGAGACAAGATTGTCACAAGGGTTTTTTTTGTTTTGTTTTGTTTGTTTTAGGAGACAGTAAAATTGGTAATGCCAATCACCATTTACTAAGATCAAGAAGAAATAAGGAAGGTTAGTAGACTGAGTTATGTACCCTGACAAACACATGTTCTTATCTACATCTTTGTGGGTGTGAACCCATCGTAAATAGGAGACCTTATAAAAAAAGAAACTAGAAGCCAGAAGTTGGAGAAGACCACAGGAAGAAGCCTGAAGTCAGCAGAAACCATGAAAGTAGATGAAAGGAGAGGACATCAGACAGAAATACAAGCCAAGGAACCCCAAGGATTGAGACATGCCAGCATCAAATGCTGTAGATTTGGGGGAGAAAGCATGCTGACACCTTGACTTTGGACTTCTAGCTTCTGAAACCATGAACCAATCCACTTGGCTGCTAAGCCTATCCATTGTGTGGTATTTGTCACAGCAGTCTGGCAAACTAAGACAGGTGGGTTTGGTATAGTAGGAGTCAAAGGTATTGGGATGCCTCGAACTTATGTGGGAGGGCCCAAGAGGTCCTCCATGTGGAAATACATATAGGGAGGAGGAAAATGAGTCATAAGAAAAGTTGAAATGAAATATGTGTGCAGACAGAGGTGGGGGAATTCACAGTGGAATGCTTCAACAGAATTGTGGTGAACTCTGTGGCGGGGAGAGGCTTCCATAGGCTTACCAAGTCACACTGAACTGGGAGAATGTGCTGATTAGATCCACTAGTCTCCTTCTTTCTTGCTCTAGTACAGGGGTTTGCAACCGGGGTAATTTTGCTCCTCAGGGGATATTTGGCACACCTGGAGATACTTTTTGCTGGATACAACTGGGGAGGGGGTTGTTGTCAACATCTAACAGGTAGAGGTTGTGGATGCTGCTTAACATTCTACAATGCACAAGTCAGCCCCACAACCAAACAGCGATCCAGCCTCACATGTTAGTCGTACTGAGGTTGAGCTAAGGCCCAAGAGTCCTCTTCAGTGACATTTTTACCCTATTGAAAAGTTTTCAACACTGACAATAACCTACCATAATACAGAGTTGGAGCTAGGAGTTTAGACGTGGGTCACACAGCTATGGGTTCAGATTCCTGCTCTGGCATGTTGGGAAAGATAGTTAACTTTTTTATGGTTCATTTTCTGTATCAAAAAAATGGGATACTAAGATTCATAGAGTTTTTGTGAGTTCAAATCAGTTAATGTATACAAGTATCTTATCTCAATGATACAGATGTTTTTAGCCCATATTATTTGGGTACCTATGTGCCAGAGAATGTTATAGATGCAGAGTAACAATAACAACAAAATATTAATAATAATAGTAACAATTGCTAGCTACTTATAACACTTGGTCTTGTTCCAAGCTTTATGTATATTAATTGATTTATTGCTAGCCACTTATAATGCTTGGTCCTATTCCAAGCTTTATGTATATTAATTGATTTATTGCTAGCCACTTATAATGCTTGGTCCTGTTCCAAGCTTTATGTATATTAATTGATTTAATGTATAAAGTAAATGCTATAATTATTCTTATTTTATAAATGTGGAAACTGAGACACATAGACCTTAAGTTATTTATCCAAGATTAGACCTTTGGAAATGGCAGATTTGGGAGCAGTTTAATTCCAGAGTCTATGCTCAAGACTATTTTGTTTAAGAAAGACAAAAATCTCTGCCCTTTGAGAGCTTACATTTGAGTAGGGAGAGACAGAAAAAGAATAAATTAGCAATTTTATATATAGCTTTGTGATGGTTAAATTCTAGTATCAACTTGGCCAGGTAATAATGCCCATTCGTCTGGTCAGGCAAGCACTAGCCTAACAGTTGCTGCAAGGAAATCTGTGGCTGGTTGATAAAACAGAAGTCTGGTTTATTAAATCATCAGTTAGTTGATTGCAGCTGTGGCTAATTACATCGACTACGCGCATGCTTCCACATACATGATGATCCAATCATCTGAGTTTGATTCAATCCATTGAAGACTTTTAAGGAAGAGAAAATGTTCACTTTCCTCAGCCAGCGAGACTCTCCTGTGGAGTTCTCTCTCCTGTGGACTTCACAGCCTGCCCTGCAGAGTTTGGACTCTTGCAAAATCCATGTTTTTTGCAAGAGACACAATCTCATGGCTGATTGAAACACATTTATAAATATTATATTTACAGATATCTCCTGTTGGTTCTGTTTCTCTAGAGCCTGACTAATACAAGCTTTATATGTTAGAATGTGATAAGTAGTGTGGGAAAAATGAAAGCTGGAAAGGGAGATGTGGAAACAGGGGTGATGTACTAGGATAAATAATGCCCCCCACACACAAAATGCCCATAACCTAATTCCCAGAACCTGTTTATATTTTACCTTCCATGGAAAAACCAATTGCAGATGTGATTAAGTTAAGGGTCTTGAGAAAGGGAGACTATGCTGGATAATCAGGTGGACCAAGTGTAATCACAAGGTCATTACCAAAGTGGCCAGGAAAGCCAAAGCCTGGGAAGTAGACACATTAAGGGAAGCAGTGGTCATAGTGATGCCATTGTTGAAAGGGGGTCAAAAGCTAAAAAAAAATATGGTGGCCTTAATCAGCTGGAAAAGGCAAGGAAACAAATTCTCTCCTAAAGCTTCCAGAAGGAAGGTGGCCTTGCCAACACCTTGATTTATAGCCCATTGAGATCCATTTCAGACTTCTGACCTCTGGGACTGTAGGATGATAAGTTTGTGTGGTTTTAAACCAGTAAGTTTGTGGTAATTTGTTACAGTGTCAATAGGAAACTAATACAGGTCAGGAATGCAATATTAGATTGAATAGTAAGGGCAGTCCTCAATGAAAAAGTGCCATTTCAGCAAATTCCTGAAGGAATAGAGTATGTGATATCTAGACAAGGGCCAAGGCCTTGCATTTGGAGTGGACTTGGCATGGTCCGAGAATAACAATGATAGTGAGCCTAGAGCACAGTCATGGAGAGAGATGGTGGGCAGAAATGGGGTCAGAAAGTTAGTGAGATACTGGATTATTTGGGATCTTATTGATAATTATAAATTTGTTGGCTTTTACTCTTAGTGATATGGGATGCATTTGTTGGATTTTTGAATGGAGGAATGATAAGTGCTTTGGGTTTCAAAACAGGCTGCTTTGTTGAGAATAGTTTGTAGGTAGTAGATAAAGGAAAAAACAGAAAGTCCAGTTTGAAGATCATTGTAATAATACAGCGGAAAATAATGGTGGTTTGGTTGAGAGTAATGGCAGCAAAAATAGGATTGCTAGATAAAATACAGGACACTTAGTTAAATCTGAATTTCAGATAAGCAGTGAATAAATGTTAAGTATAAATATGTCATATGCTATTATTTGCTAAATCTGACAGCCCTAACTGGAGGTGATGAGAAGTGGATGAATTCTGGTCATATTTACTTTTAAATTATATGCAGGGTATAAGAGAAAGAGAGGAACAAGGTTTTTGATTAAGAATGACCAAGTAGGCATTTACTTAGATGGAGAAGCACTGGGAGGAACAAGTCTGGGTGGATTAGATAAACTGGAATTTGATCTGAGATACCCATTATACCCCCAAATGGAAAAGTCAAGGGTAATTTGATATAAGAATCTGAAGTTCAATGGAGAGATCTAGGTTAAAAATATGAGATTGGGAACCACCAGCATAGAGGTAGTTGTTTTAGTTTTCCAGCTGCTAAAACAGATACCATACAATGGGTTGGCTTAAATGACAGGGATTTATTAGCCTACAGTTTTGGGACAAGAAGAAGTCCAAAGTTAAGGCATCAGCAAGGGAATGCTTTCTCAATGAAGACTGCAGTGTTCTGGGATTGACTGTTGGTTATCCTTTGTCCCTGGCTTTTTCATCACAAGACAATGGACATAGCAACATCTTCTCCTTTCTCTTCTGGGGTTCCATTGACTTCCAGCTATGGCTTCCTTTTATGTCCTTCTCTTAAAACCCATCCTATTCAGTTGTCAAACCTCAACTAAATATAATGTTCTGGAAAGGTCCTATTTACAATGGATTCACACTCATAGTAATAGGTTAAGAATAAGAATCAAACTGAGGATTTTTGAAGTCCAAAAGAATAGTTTCTGCCTCTACATCAGCCAATCAAGTTCTGCTGGAGAATTCAACCTCACTTTCATTGGAGTTTCCAACTTGCACCCTGCCTTCAAAATTCTAACTTGCTAGTCCCCACTAGCCTGTGAGTCAATCCTATAATAAATCTCTTAATATATATGAATATCCTGCTAGTTCCATTTCTTTGGAAAACCCTCACTAACACAAACACATTGCATGGACAAATAAGTGATTAATTATATTAATGCCCCCAAGATATATGAACTATTACTATTCTGAATATTTATTATGAACTCAAGATAGAGCCTTCTGATACTTTACCTTGACAGGATTGTTTATAGACTGATTGGTATTTAACAGGATTTGTATAACTTGGGAATCAGATGTGTTGATCCTGCATTATGATAGAAAGCCATCCATAGATACAAAGAGATTATGTTAGCTCATCAGAATTCCAGAATTGTCTGCAGAATCTCTAATTACATTACCATTGGTGCTCAAAATATACTGAATATGAAGATGTACTATGAGAAGTAAGTGGCTTTTTATGATGACAAAGAAGTATTATTGGGAGGGGAAGGGAAGAAACATTGTGGTGTGAAAAACAGGTGGGGCCCATGTAGCCTGACACCAAATCCGCCCCATTAATAAAGGTTTCAAGAGATACCCTTCCTGATCTTGAATGCCTGCTAACACTAAAAGTCATAATGATTTCCCAGTTGTGAACTCTACTGATCTGTTTTCTCTTTCTTTTCCTACATACTTTGAGACTTATCATTTAATATTTTTACATATGTTAAAACATAATGTAGAGCAGGCCATGATGGCTCAGCAGGCAGAGTTCTTGCCTGCCATGCCAGAGACCTGGGTTCTATTTCCAGTGCCTGTCCATGCAAAACAGAAAAACATAATGCAGAAGTAAAAGTGTCTCAAACAATGAAGATGTTTATTCTCTTATTTGACAAGAAGTTTGAAGGTTGGTGCTTGCAGGGTTGAATGATTCAGATCAATGCCACAAAGACTCAGACTCTCTTCATCTCATCCTGCTTTGATATCCTCAGTGTCCACTATGTTTGCCCTCATGGTCATAAGGTGGCTACCACAGTTCTATTTAGAATATCATTTAGACATATTTATGTCATTCTCTCACAGCAACACTCAAAAGTAAGAAAAATGAATCCCTATCCTGACATCAATGACTTTTTTTTTTTTTTTTTTAAGTATATGATGATTACATTTCTCGAAAACCTGGGAGCAGCTCGCTGCTCAGACTCCACTGGTCATAAATGGATCACATGCCTACGGGAAACTTACCATGCATTCTTTGGGGTTGGGAAATGGACCTACTTTTCCATAACACCATCTCTTACCAGAACAAAGCCAGGTTTCTTTTAGTAAGGAATTGGTTATCAACAGTATCTACATGGGAGTTATAGCCATTAACAATATAAATTTTGGACTTAGCTTATGAATGATAATTGGAACCATGGGAGTTAAAGAGACTGTCTATAACAACCATATAAAATGAGAAATGGACCTAGGATAGAAATCTAGATTATTAATTAAAACAAGAAAAAAGAAATAGAGGTCTATAAAGGAGAGATTGGAAGGGAACAGAAGTGTGAAAGTATCAGAGAGAGTAATGTTATGAAAGAAGCAGCAGGAGTGCTTATGGAGCAAGGGTGGAGACACATTGTCACACGCTAAGGGGAGATAAGGTAAATGAGGATTGAAATGCCTCTATGTTTGGTAGTTGGTGCATCGCTGATGACCTTATCAATAATTTCATTTGAGTGATGGGAGCAGACACCAGGATGCAGGGGTGTAAAGAGAAATTAATTGAGAGATTGGAGAGAGGGTAGAATCTACTTTCAAAAACTTTAGCCGTGAAGGAGGGATGCTGTGTCATATTTTTGAAAAGTGTTAGAGGAAGTTTTTTTTTCTTCTTAAAGATGGGACAATCTTTTTTTGGCCTACTGATAAATATAAATACTGAGTGACCATCCGAAGAAATATAGATTAAGAAATGAATTAAGGATTCATCCTACAGCCAGTAATTTTTCAATTTTATAGCAATTACAGGAATAGCAAGCCTTTATTGTGCTCTTTCTTTTGGCCAGCCCCTCTTTTAAGCCCCTTCTGTCTATCATCTCACTTAATTCTCACACTATCCCGGGAGACTGACACTATCACTATATTCATTTGATCGATAAGGGGATGCAAGTCCAAAGAAAGGCAGACAAAACAAGCCCGACTTTCTTCATGAAGGCAACTCTCTTGGCTAAAACAACAAGGTAGATGGGCTGGGACAGAAAGCTTGAAAAAAAGGAAAAATCTTAGAAACAAATTCAAGGGGCTTGAGAAAAAGTGCTGCCCAGGGACAAATAAAAGAAATGAATAGCAGAACTGAGGGCCTAGCTGAGGTTAGAAACCAGAAATTTACAGAGACCCCAATCTGCATTCTCTGCCATGAACATCAGAGCAGAATAAATAAACGATGGGATTCGTTCTGGCTTGGGGACTGGTCTGTGAGTCTATGATTTAGGCTCAGTCCTCAGCTTGCTGCCTGTGGCATAAACAGTTCTCGTTTTATTTCCTGCTTTTTCTCTCCTCTCAGCAAGGCCCCCACAAATGCCCAAGGTAATGAAAGTCCTTATTTCCAAAGCCCTATCCCATAGCAGTCCCAGAAGTGGGTCCTCTCCTCTGCTACCGTTTATAAAGGCAGTTCCACTGGGATAAAAACTGAAAAAATTTTTAGACAGAGAAGAGACTACCTCCTGCTTCATCACAAAGCCTGGCATTTGATCGTCAAAGCCACAGTGGAATCTGAAGCAGTCATCTTGAATGCTATCTGTTTTTTTTCCTCTGGGGATAGAAGGAAACTAAAGTGGTTGCTAAATATCTCTTTTTCCATGAGTTATCAGAAAGAAAACATACCACTATTTTTTTTCCTTTTAACATTTATTTTAGTTTTGTAATGGTCCCAGGGCTGTTCATATGATCTTAGTAACAAACTGGTGACAAATCTCATCCCCTAAAGGCATGCACATTTGAGGGGAATTATCCTTTGTTACAGAGGCACAAAGTGAGTTGCAAGGAAAGATGTGGCAGAGGTAGATCTACCAAGGGGATTGAAGATCCTTGAAATATTTTAGGGGCAGAAGACCATGTCCTTCTATCTAACACCAAACAACCTTCAGCTGCTGTGTATTTAGCTCTCTTTGCCTTTGTGGACCCCTGTAGAGGCAAGGACAGGAAGTGATGGGCTCTCTACCTTTCAGGAGATATAATTTCCCAAACTGGTTCCAGCCTAATCTTGTAATTCCATCTAATCTCATTTCATTTCTCCCCACCCCAAGACATTTTGTGTTTTTACCAGGCAGAGAAGAGGAGGAAAAAAGTTAATTAGAAAGTTTCAAAAAGTTAAGTATCAACTATTCTTGGAGGGATATGAAGATGAGAAGTAAAGGAAGGAGAGATTCAATATCTTCTACAACCCAAAATCCTTTTAATAATCAAATTCCAGAACTTAATGTCCACTGGGAAACCATACTATCCATTCTCCCTCACTGGCAGGGTTGCTCTTGCCCCTTTCCAGATGGATAGGCATCTTCCTCTTTATTAGAATTTCATACGGACAGGTAATGTGGTGTCTTATTCATAAGTACATAATTCCTCAGTAAATGTTTGCCAAACAAACGAAGAAACAAATAATTGTTTTGTTTTTTTTTTTAACAATTGCCACTACTTAGAACTTCTATCTCTTGTCTTAGTTGATTCTGGATAGAGATGATTTGTAATGGCCTCCTCTAGACTCCATTTGTCTACTTAGCCAAATCTGCTTCTCCAAGTCCTAACTGACAGATTGGATATAATAGAGTGAGCTAAGGCCAGTGGAAAGATGTGTGCAGTGGTCAGGCAAAGAATGGTCTTGGTTCTTTATAGTTCTTTATAAAACTCTGGAACTTTCAGCCCAGCATGTTTAGCATCTCATGAGGTGGAATCTCCATTTTTGGACATGCCATTGGCAAAGGACAAGATTCAGATGTCAAGCCTGTGGAACATTCAAAATCAAACACATACCCAATCCTTGTATCCTGCAAAATCCTCCCGCTTAGTATCCCGTTTCTGAGACCAATCTGTTAGTAAAGCAATTTTTAAGTAAACTTATTTCTTCCTCTTTCATATCTGCCATAAGATGTGATGGAAAGGGTACTGAAATAAGAGTCAGTAGATCCAGGTTGTAAGCCTAGCTCTTTATGATACTTTAAACAAGACCAGTGTTGTCTAATTTTGCATTTATAAAAAGAAGACATAAGATTTACACTCTCAGAATTCTTCACTCCAAATTTCTCACTCTTTATTGACCTGCCCATGGATTCCTGCACCAATTTTCTGACCTTCTCTTCAGAGCAAGCCAGAAGATTCGACTTGACTTTCCATTGCTTCTTTCTCAGAACAGCTTCCCCTCGCGAAATGCCACAGGACCCAGGTCCCTGATGCATATGGAGATGGATAGTCTGACATCCCTGTAAGAGGAGGCTTCTCTCAGTAGACATGAGGAATATATGGGTGCTGGAAGAGAAGAGTGAATAGCAAAGAAAATGAAAAGCAAAATGAGCTGTTAAGAAGAGAACTATCACAAAGATCTGCTAAGAAGCATTTTCCTCTGGCCACCTGGCTAATGAAAGAAAGCTCTACCTCTTCAGGGTCAGAGAAGTTCTGATTGAATGTAATTTTTCATTTTCATTTGCATGAGGAGCCAGTGAATGATTTGTGATGCTTGAGACTAGCCAGAGTGAAAAGTGTCAACTCAAATGAGCTCCATTTCTCACATTTGGTTCTAATTATGCCACATAACTTCATAACAATAGGGTGCCATGGAACCACTCAGAGCCAAAAATCAACTGTGATGAAGATCTTTCTGGTCCCCAGACATGACAGGCTGTCCTAGTTCCAATGTTCTTATGGTCTCATGGATAACTTCTTAACTGGTATTATTCTTCAAAACTAAAACCCAACACTCATCCAGCTGGCTATTTCAAAATCATCCTTTCAAAAGTGGCCCAGAATGATTAAATGAGATCAGGTCTTTGCCTGACCACTGCACACATCTTTCCTGGGCTTAGAAAAACGATTATGAAAATACCCTTTTAAACCATGTTTACTGTTATTATTGAGGGCAGAATGTGCTGGCCCACTCTCTCCTACCATCCCTACTTCAGCAACACATATTCTGGTTTTATGTCAGTTATTATATTGCTATGGAACTTTTTTTTAGTAAGTCATTGTGCTGGTTTGAAAGGAGGTAAGTACCCTAGAAAAGCCATGTTTTAATCCTAATCCCATTTTGTAAAGGCAGCTGTTTCTTCTAATCCCTAGTCAGTATTGTATGTTTGAAACTGTAATTAGATCATCTCCCTGGAGGTGTGATTTAATCAAGATGGGTTGTTAAATTGGATTAGGTGGAGGCATGTCTCCACCCATTTGAGTGGATCTTGATTAATTTACTGGAATCCCATAAGAGAGGAAACATTTTGGAGAAAGAGAGATTCGGAGAGAGCAGAACAACATAGCCATGAGAAGCAGAGTCCACCAGCCAGGGGCCTTTGGAGATGAAGAAGGAAAATGCCTCCTGGGGCGCTTCATGAAATAGAAAGCCAAGAGAGAAAGCTAATAAATGATGCTGTGTTCGCCATGCGCCCTTCCAGATGAGAGAGAAGCCCTGACTATGTTCGCCATGTGCCTTCTCACTTGAGGGAGAAACCCTGAACTTCATTGACCTTCTTGAACTACATTTTTCTCTGGATGCCTTAGATTGGACATTTCTATAGACTTGTTTAATTGGGACATTTTCTTGGCCTTAGAACTGTAAACTAGCGACCTATTAAATTCTCCTTTTTAAAAGCCATTCTGTTTCTGGTACATTGCATTCCAGCAGCTAGCAAACTGGAACAGTCACTTAAATTCCCATGCCCTCAGATTCCTTATCTATAAAGCATGGGGATAAGACTTGTTGGCCATCCCTGAGTTAGAGGACAAGTCTTTTACATTATCTTCTAATATAAACTAAGTTTTGGAAGTATGTAAGTTTATTTTAATTTTAATTATTATTGATTTTACCTATTTTTTAAAAAAGGTGAATTTACATTGCTTTGGGGTTTCCTTCTTGATAGATGACAGTTAAGGAGAGAGTCTTGGCTCTGGACAATTCCAAGGAAGCGATAGGTGGTGGGGTCTCTGGAAGGATGTAAATTCCCTTTTTAATGGTTTTGCTCTGGTCACTTGAAGGGAAAGAGTCAGCAGCTTCCCTTTGGGGAAGAGATTATTCTTCATAGCAATGTCCCTCATACACGCTTCTGTTTCCTAAACTTCTGCCTGATAGTCTTTTTAATTACCCAATCTTAAATATTCTTTTTCTCTTTGGTTAATATCTATCACTTTGTGCTTTAGCCTCACCCGGAAGCATAAGAAGAGCCTTATAATTTCAGATAGAGCGAAATGCTGCTGAGTGTGGTCTTGAATGCTACATATTTTTGGTGGTCTTCTCTTTCCCTGGTTGGTTATTACTCCCCCCACCATGCTTTATGCTTCCAAAGCACCCTCTGTATCCACTCTCATAGCAGTGTAAATCCTTTTTAGTTGATTGCTTCTTTCATGTATATCTCCCTCACTAGGCTGGAGCTTCTGTCAAGGCAAAATCTGGTATGCTCTCCCCCATATCCCTTTCAACTGCCACTTGGTAACTCTATATGCAATTTTTAGAATATAATACTGAATGAACCATGCTGACTCTAGAGCAGGGTTGTATTTTGGGATCTAGGAGCACCAGAGAGTCTTGCTCACCTTGTGCAGTGGACATATACTTCAGACCTCTTCTTAGCCTTTATTCCTGTTGTGATGACAGATAATGTACTAATATTACTTGTTACCTCAGATATTTCACATTTTTAAAAAGTGGTTTTGTGAATCTCTTGTATCTAAAAATGTCACATCCTCACTCCTTTAAGAAGCTAAAAATCATATGAATTCATCTCTCTGCATTCTAATTTGTTACACAAAGATCTGGAGGAATACTCCCCCAGGCCTAGCTTATTATTATTATTATTTTTTACAATCCACAAGTATTTTATTTTTTACATGTCTTGTGCCATGAATGCATAGGAAATAGGCTCCAGAAGCTCTGGCTCCTTTCCATTGGTTCTCATAAAATGTGCTTCTCTGGGTGGGGCAGGCTGGTGCTTCAGTTGAACCCAGTTGCCTTTCTCTTTCACTTTCTTTTTATTCTGATCATTTTCCTTTATACTCTTCGGAAAGCTATCTTAGCTCTTAGAGTGCTTAATATACTCAATGCACTCATTAATTCTCTTGGCAAGAATCTTACCCTTGACTTGTTTATTTGCAACAATATCAATAACATGCTGTGTAACATTATAGACACTTCCAGCTTTGCCACAGTAACATTTGTGGGGCATTTCTTTTTGTTTGTTTGTTTGTCAAAGCACACTGCAACAATTAGTTCTAGAACAAATTTCAGAGTTTGGTATGGGTTACAATTACACCATTTTAGGTTTTTCCTTCTGGCTGCTTTAAGACACTGGAGACTAAAAAAGAAAATGTCAGTATAATGATTCAGCAGTCATACTGATTTGTTAAATCCTATCTTCTCTGTTATAAGTCCTCTTTCTCTTTTGATCCTTCTCCCGATCTTTAGGGGTGTTTGGGCTATGCACATTCTAACATTTTTCATGTTGGAAAGGGCTGTCGATAATATGGGATAGGGTGATGGAACCAGTTGTGGCTCCTCTGGGTTTCAGGACTTACTGGCCTAGGAACCCATCTGGAGGTTGTAGGTTTCTGGAAAGTAATCATAGTGCATGGAACCTTTGTAGAATCTCAGATAAAGCCCTAGGTATTCTTTAGGGTTGGCAGGAACAGTTTTGGTTGGATTTTGGCAAACCATGATAAATAGCAATAACTGGCTGAAGCTTGCATAAGACAAGCCTCCAGAGTAGCTTCTCAACTCCATTTGAACTCTCTCAGCCACTGATACCTTATTTTGTCACAATTATTTTCCTCTTTTTGATCAAGAAGGTATCGTCAATATCATGGTGCCAAAGCCAGGGTCATCCCTGGGAGTCATATCCTACATTGCCAGGGAGACTTTCACCCCTGGATGTCATGTCCCATGTAGTGGGGAGGGCAATGATTTTAC
Organism: Tamandua tetradactyla; assembly: GCF_023851605.1. NCBI lineage: Eukaryota > Metazoa > Chordata > Mammalia > Pilosa > Myrmecophagidae > Tamandua > Tamandua tetradactyla. Next base: position 27,501,540 of record NC_135349.1, read on the forward strand.
TTGTAGAGTTGGGTTGAGAGAGAGAAGCCACATCTGAGCAACAAAGGAGATCTTTTGGAAGTAACTCTTAGACATAACTATAGGTAAGGATTAGTTTCTCCACTACATAAATAAGCTTCACAAGAGGAAGCCTCAAAATCAAGGGCCTGACCTATTGACTTGGGAGTCCCTAATGTTTGAGACAGTAAAAGGGGTTTCCCCAGTGATAAAATTTAATAGTTCCATATTTTACTCCCATCTCTCAAAAGATTTGGCCAATACTTTTTAATTATCAGCTCAACATGCTCTGGGATGTACCCTGGCATTACATTAAGTAATACCAAATTACAAATCCTCATTCCTATTCTGGAATTTGGGTTGTTTTTGGGTTGTTTAAATGATCTGTCCAGACAAGTTGAGTTAAATTATGTGCTACGTAAAACTTATATTTTGGGCAAAATAAATCTTCTTCTTTGGTCTCACAGAGTAAATGTAGTTCTAAAATGCAGACAATGTCTTCCTTACCCCTGAATTCTGAAATACCTTTGTCCCTACTCAGTTGGCTTCATTCTTATCTCTAATCAAAGGCTGATCTCCTTGTCAATTTCTTTAACAGTTGTATGTGTCAACTTTCAGACCTGCAGAACTACTCGGGGTCTTGAGTGTCACACAAGCACCCATCATTCACATGGGAAATATCAGGTTATACGTATATATCATAGCTTCTCAAAATCCAGAAATAACAATCACAGCTCCAGACTAAATATGGCTGCTTACAAGAGCTTACAATTTAGGCCCCAATTTTCTTATAAGTATGTTCTAAATGAGACTGTTTATTATTTTCTCTTTTGTTTCTGATTTCTTTTACATTGCATAATGTCCCCCAGGTTCGTTCACATCGTTGCATGCCTCACAACTTCATTCCTTTCTGTAGCAGCACAATATTCCATCATATGTACACACCACAGTTTGCCATTCTACTTCAAAGTCAGTGTGTCCTTCAGCCACCTCCATCCATTGTGCATCATGTATAATGCTCCAAATTAACAGTTCATGTCTACATTATCCTCATCTGATGGTATAATCATCAAGACTCACAATTTTAGACAATTTTCATTGCCCCAAGAGAAAAAAAACTGATAAACACAACTTCACCAAATAGAAAATCCAAACTTCCCCTTAACTCTTGTCCTCCCCTTAACTTTTGTCCTCCCCCTGGCTTGCCAATTATTTACCCACGGTAATGCTGTGGAACTTTTGATGTCTTCCTGTTAAACACAGGCCATAGCATGTGTGCCAGTTTGAAAGGATGTATGGTCCCCTAGAAAAGCCATGTTTTAATCTAAATCCCATTTCATCAAGGCAGAATAATCCCTATTCAGCACTGTATGTTTGAAACTGCAATTAGATCATCTCCCTGGAGATGTGACTCAATCAAGAGTGGTTGTTAAGATGGGTTAGGTGACGACATGTCTCCACCCATTCGGGCGGGTCTTGATTGGTTTACTGGAGTCCTATAAAAGAGGAAACATTTTGGAGAATGGAGGAGATTCAGAGAGAGCAGAGCAGAATGGCATAGCCACGAGAAGCAGAGTCCACCAGCCAGTGACCTTTGGAGATGAAGAAGGAACATGCTTTCCTGGGAGCTTCATGAAACAGGAAGCCAGGAGAAGGAGCTAACAGATGATGCCATATTCGCCATGTGCCTTTCCAGATGAGAGAGGAACCCTTGACCGTGTTCACCATGTGCCTTTTCAGATGAGAAACTGACTGTGTTCGCCATGTGCCCTTCCACTTGGGAGATAAACCCTGAACTTCATCAGCTTTCTTGAACCAAGGCATCTTTTCTCTGGATGCCTTAGATTGAACATTTCTATAAACTTGTAATTGGGACATTTTCTCAGCCTTAGAACTGTGAACTAGCAACTTATTAAATTCCCCTTTTTAAAAGCCATTCTGTTTCTGGTATATTGCATTCCGCAGCTAGCAAATTAGAACAGTATACAATAGTAGTTTTCCCTCTAAACCCAATATTATTTGCTTTTCATACAAGATTCATACTTTTGAAGTGGTTTATACAAAAAATGTATTTATATTTGTAGTGCTAAACAGTGCAATACATGGCTCCATACAACCCCTCGCAATCATGTTCACCTTCAATAAAGTAATATTACTTGTAGACCGACCACTTTCACTTCTATCTATTTCCTTACATTTCTATCTATTTCCTTACATTTGTTCAACCTCATTAGCTAAACGTTCACCCATCTCTAGCTTCTGTATATCTCTAGGCCCCATATATTCGGTGTTATAAATCTCTGAATTAATCTTTCCCAAAGTCATAAAAACAAAGCCATAAACAATCTATTCTTATGTGTCTGGCTTATTTCACTCAGCATTATGCTCTTAAGGTTCATCCATGTTGTCATATACTTCAGGATGTCATTTCACCTTCCTGCTGCATAATATTCCATTGTATGTATATGTCATATTTAGTTTATCCACTCATCTGTTGATGAGTACTTGGATTGTTTCCATATTTTGGCAGTTATGAATAATGCTATTTTCAACATCAGTGTACAAATGTGTATTTGTGTTACTGCTTTCAGCTCTTCTGGGTATATATCTGGTAGTGGTATTGCTGAGTCATAGGGCAACTCAATATTTAGTTTTCTAAGGAACCACCAAACTCTCTTCCATAGCAGTTGTACCCATTATACATTCCCACCAGCAGTGCCTAAGTGTCCCAGTTTCTCCACATCCTCTCCAACATTTGTAGTTTCCTGTTTGTTTAGTAGTAGCCATTCTTATAGGTGTGAGGTGGTACCTGCATTTCCCTTATACCTAGTGAAAATGAGCATCTCTTCATGTGCATTTTAGCCATCTGTAATTGCTGTTTGGAAAAATGTCTATTTATATCTTTAGCCCATTTTATAATTGGCTTGTTTTTTCATTTGTTGTTGAGTTGTATGATTGTATATAGAAGATATCAAACCTTTATCTAATATGTGATTTCCAAATATTTTCTCCTGTTAAGGTGGTTGCCTCTTCATTTTTTTGAGAAAGACTTTTGAGGCCCAAAAGCATTTGATTTTGAGGAGTTCCCATTTACCTACTTTTTCTTTCATTGTTTATGCTTTGGTCCTAAAGTTTAGGAAGCTACCTCCTATTACTAGCTCTTAAAGATGTTTCCCTATATTTTCTTCTAGGAGTTTTATGATACTGGTTCTTATATTTAGGTCTTCGATCCAATTTGATTTAATTTTTCTATAAGGTATAAGGTAAGGGCCTTCTTTCATCCTTTTGGCTATTGATATTCAATTCTCCCATGTCCATTTATTGAAAAGACTATTTTGTTCCAGTTTAGTGGATTTGAGGGCCTTGTCAAAGATCAGTTGACCAAAGATTCGGTGGTCTATTTTCACACTCTCTATTCAATTCCATTGGTCAATACTTCTATCTTTGTGCCAGAAACATATTGTTTTAACTACTGTGGCTTTATAATAATCCTTAAAGTCAAGAAGTGTTAATCTTCCCAATTCATTCTTAATTTTTAATACATTCTTAGCTATTTGGAGCCTCTTTCCCTTCCAGATGAATTTGATAACTAGCTTTTTCAAGTCTTCAAAGTAAATTGTCTGTATATTGATTGGTATTGCATTGAGTCTGTAGCTCAATTGGGTAGAATTGATAGCTTAACTACATTTAATCTTCCTGTCCACTTGCCTGCCATGCCAGAGACCCAGGTTCGATTACCAGTGCCTGCCCAGGTAAAAAAAGAAAATAACCTTCCTATCCATAAGCAGGAAATATCTTTCCACCTATTTAAATCTTCTTTGATTTATTTTAGCAATGTTATATAGTTTTCATTGTACAGGTCCTTTACATCCTTAGTTAAGTTTATTCATAGATACTTGATTCTTTTAGTCGCTATTGTGAATGGAAAATTTTCCTTAACTGACTCCTCAATTAAATCATGGCTTGTGAATAGAAACATTAGTGATTTTTGCCCATTAATCTTATGTCCTGCCACTTTGCTGAATTTATTTATTAGCACAAGAAGCTTTGTCATAGATTTTCCAGGATTTTTCAAGTATAGTATCATGTCATCTGTAAATAAGTTTTACTTCTTCCTTTCTTATGTGGATGCTTTTTATTTCTTTTTCCTGCCTGAGTGCTCTTCTAGTACAATGTTTAATAACAGCGGTGACAGAGGATATCCTTATCTCATTCTTGATCTTAGGGGGAGTGTTTTCAGTCCCTCACCATTGAGTATGATGCTGCTATGGGTTTTTCATATATGCACTTTGTCATATTGAGGAAGTTTCCTTTTATTCCTACCTTTTGAAGTGTTTTTATCAGAAAAGAATATTGGATTTTGTCATTTCAGCATCAATTGAGATGATCATGTGATTTTTCCCTTTTGACTTATCAATGTGCTGTATTACATTGATTGATTTTCTTGTGTTGAACCACTCTTGCATTCCTAGTATAAATCCCAGTTTGGGGTCATGATGTATAATTCTCTTCATGTGTGTTGGATTCAATTTGCTAGTATTTTGTGACAATTTTTGCATCTAACTTCATTAGGGAGATTGGCCTGTAGTTTTCCTTTCTTACAGCATCTTTACCCAGTTTTGGTAATAGGGTGATGTTAGCTTCATAAAATGAGTCAGCTTGTGTTCCTTTTCCCTCAAATATTTGGAAGAGTTTGACCAGGATTGGTGTTAGTTCCTTTAGAATGTTTGATAAAACTCCCCTATGAAGCCATCTGGCCCTGGGCTTTTCTTTGTTGTAAGATTTTTGATGACTGATTGAATCTCTTTACTTGTGATTGGTTTGTTGAGATCTTCTAGTTCCTCTTGAGTTAGTATAGCTTGTTCATGTATGTCTAAGAATTTGTCCATTTCATCTACGTTGTCTAGTTTGTTGGCATATAGTTGTTCATAGTATCTACTTATGATTTTTGTTTTTATTTCTTCAGGGTCTGTGGTAACAAACGCCCCCCTCCTCATTTCTGATTTTGTTTATTTGCATCTTCTCTCTTTTTTTCCTTGTCAGCCCCGCTAGGTAAGGGTCCATCAGTTTTATTGATTTTCTCAAAGAACCAACTTTGAGAAAATTGAAAATTCTACTGATTCTTTCTATTATTCTTTAGTTCTCCAATTCATTTAATTCAGCTTTAATATTTGTTATTTCTTTACTTCTATTTGCTTTGGGGTTAGTTTACTGTTCTTTCTCTAGTTTCTCTAACTGAGCAGTTAAGTCCTCAATTTTTGCTCATTCTTCTTTTTTTCATATAGGCATTTAGTGCAATAAATTTCCCTCTCAGCACTGCCTTTGCTGCATCCCATAAGTTCTAATATATCTATCGTATTCTCATTTTCATTCATCTCCAGATAGTTACTGATTTCTCTACCAATTTTTTATTTGACCCAGTGGTTGTTTAAGAGTGTGTTATTTAATCTCCATATACTTGTGAAATTCTGGTTCTTTGGTGGTTATTGATTTCCAGCTTCAATCCACTGTGATTAGAGAAAATGCTTTGAGAAATTTCAGTCTTTTAAAATTTATAAAGACCTGTTTTGTGTCCCAGCTTGTGATGTATCCTTGAGAACATTTCATGAGCACTAGAGAAGAATGTATATCCTGCAGTTTTGGTGTGTCTATACACGTCTATTAAGTCTAATTCATTTATCAGATTAAGTTCTCTGATTGTTCTACCTATAGAGGAGAATGGCTTATTGAACTCTGCCACTATTATTGTTGAAACATCTATTGCTCTCTTCAGTTTTGCCAGTGTTGCCTCATGTACTTTGGAGATCCTTGATTGGAAGCATAAACATTTATGATTGTTATTGCCTCTTGGTGAATTTTTCCTGTTATTAATTAATATTTAGTGTCTTTTGTCTCTTATGATGTTTCTACATTTATGTTTAAAGCCTATTTTGACTGATATTAATGTAGCTACTTCTGCTTTCTTTTGATTACGTCTTGCATAGAACATCTTTTTACATCCTTTCACTTTCAATCTCTTTGTATCATTGGGTCCAAGATGAGTCACTTGCAAGCAACATATAGATAGATCATATTTCTTTTAATCCATTCTGCCAATCTGTATCTTTTTTATTGATGAGATTAGCCTGTTAACATTCAAAGTCATTACTGTAAAGGCATTTCTTGAATCCACCATCTTATTGTTTGGATTTTATTTGTCAGATCTATCTGTTCTTTTGCCTTTTTCTCTTTTTATCCTTTAAGTTACCTGTGTTGGTTTGAAAGGATTATGTACCCTAGAAAAGCCATGTTTTAATCCTGATCCATCTTGTGAAACAGCCATTTCTTTTAATCCCTATTGAGAACTAAAGGTTGGAAACTTGATAAGATTATCTCCACAGAGATGTGATTCACCCAATTGTGGGTATTAACCTTTGATTAGAAGGAGCTATGATGCCACCAATTCCAGGTGGGTCTTGATTAGTTTACTGGAATCTTTTAAAGGAGGAAGCATTTTGGAGAAAGCTTCAGAATGACGAGAGCCATGAGAGAGCCAGAGTCACAGGGTTCACCCAGACAGAGACCTTTGGAGATGAAGAAGGAAAATGCCTTTGGGGGAATTTCATGAAACAGGAAGCCTGTAGAGCAAACTAGCAGATGTTGCCACATTTGCCATGTGTCTTTCCAGTTGAGAGAAACCCTGAACTTCATCAGCCTTTCTTGAGTGAAAGTAACCTCTTTTTGATGCCTTAATTGGGACATTTTTATAGACTTGCTTTAATTGGTACATTTTCAGGGCCATAGAACTGTAAACTTACAATTTAATAAATTCCTCCTTTTAAAAGCCATTCCATTTCTGGTATATCGCATCCTGACAGCTAGCAAACTAGAACATTACCCTTACTGGTACTCAATTCTATGCCCTCCTCCAGACCTCCTTCTCTTGTTTTTTCAGCTGACAGAACTCCCTTAGTATTTCTTGTAAGACCTGTCTCTTGTTAATATATTCTATCAGCCTTTTTCTGTCTGTGAAAATTTTAGTCTCTCCCTCACTTATGAAGGACAATTTGGCTGGGTACAGAATTCTTGGCTGAAGTCTTTCTCTTTAAGAATCTTAAATATATCCTACTACTGCTTTCTCACCTCCATGGTGCCTTTTTAGTAGTCCAAACTCAGTCTTATGTGGTTTCCCTTGTATGTAATAGATCACTTTTCTCTTGCCATTTTCAGGATTTTCTGGTTCTCTTAAACATTTGACAGACTAAATTTGAATGTGTCTTGGAGTAGGCCAATTTGGATTTATTCTATTTGGGGTTCATTGCGCTTCTTTGATTTGCATATTGATGTCTTTTATAAGGGTTGGGAAGCTTTCCCCCTTTAACTCTTCAAGTAAACTTCTTAGCCCTTTACTCTTAGCTTCTCCTTCTGGGACACTAATGATTCTTATATTTACACCCTTCATGTTGTCCATCATTTCCCTGAGATACAATTCAAATTTTCCATTTTTTTTGCCATTTGTTCTTTTGTGCATTTGAAACCAATTGTCTGGTTCTCTAGTTCACTTATTCTCTCTTCTGCCTCTTCAAATCTGCTATTGTGTCTCTAGTATATTTTTTATTTGGTCTACAGTGTTTCTCACCTCTGTGATATCTGCTATTTTTCTATTTATTTATTTATTTATTTTTTTATGCTCTTTTAGTGTCTTCTTGATCTCCTTTATGTCATTAGACAACTCATTGAATTTATTTAGTAGAGTTGTATGGACATCTTTGATCAGTTGTTCCAAGGTCTGTGTCTCCTCCAGTGTTACAATTTGGCTGTTAGGCTAGGATATATTGGTCTAAATCTTCATATGCTTTGTAATTTTCTTTTGCCTTTGAGGCATTTAAATATCTTGATAAGGTTACTTTGGAAGTTGATTTCCCTTAGTAGTTTAAGGTTTTGTACTTGTTGGGACAGCCATGGGGAGGGCACAGGGCATGGGGTGGGATGCAGCTGCGCAATGGCATGGCATGGAACACAGTTGGGTGCAGGGCGGAGACACTACGCTGGTGCCCAGGATCTTGGGGTGTGGGGTGTGGGGTTGTGGGGGGCCAATGCATGGGCCAGTGGGAGCAGATTGCAGCTCAGGTAGGCTTTGAAGAGCAGGGGCAGGGCACAACATGGTGGGCATGGAAGAGGGCGGTATGTGGGGACATGTCCGCAGGCAGGGCATGGGCGTGCATGTGGAACACAGACATTATAGAGATTGGTGTTTGGATTTTGGGGCACAGGGGTTGGGGCACGGGGGTGTGTGGCACATGTGTGCATGTGTGGGTGGTGGGGTTTGGTGCATGGATGTGTGTGAGTGTGGCAGCAGGGCAAGGTTGTGTGCACATGTGGAACATGGAGGTTGGGGTGCAGGGGTTGGGTGATGAGGATGCAGATGCATGGGTCATGGAGGGGAATGGTACTTAGTGGGAGATGGGCCATGGGAGCACATGGGTACGGGGCATGGTCGGGGTGGGATGCAGGAATCGGATCCATGGTGCCTAGGTGTGTACGTGAGTGGGGCGGGAAGGCAGAGCATGGACGTGCATATGTGTGTGTTTGGGAAGTGGGCCTTGATTGCCAGGGGCCGGGGGGGGGGGGGGCAGGTAGGTGGCACATGTGGGCACGTGGGTGATGCATTCAAGGAGTGTGGCTTGGCTTACTTCCTAGAACTTATCTTTGTGTAATGTAGGTAAGGGCTCTGATACTGGATAGGGAGAAACTTTTGCATTTGAATGTCTGAAATTCAGCCACCTCAGTGCTATTTCTAGAGAGCTTTTCTTCTGGGATTTGCTCTGAGCAAAATGATGCTTCACTTTTCCTTACCACTCTCAGGATTGTTCGGTCTGAGTCAAACAGAAGTTTCACCGAAGAATAACTTGGAACGCTATAAAAGGCATATTGTCCTGGAATGGGTGTCAGGAACCTCTTCCTTGTATTCTTCATCATGATCATTTTCATGATCACCGTCATCATCTTCATCATCAGCTCTGCAGCATCAGCATCACCACCACCATGCTCATCATCATAATCACGCTTTCTGTCAGGGAAGCCTTACATTTCTTTCAAATGCCTTCCCATCTATTAGTTCACTTTGATCATCACTACAACCTTGGGTGGTAGGCAGGGTAGGCATTATGTACAGTCAATTTAGAGATGTGAGAAAGCTAAGATTCAGATTGGTTACTTGCCTAAGATACTAACATAGGCATTTTCTATGGGGAATAGTAGGCTTGGGGGTGAGCAGACAGGAGGAGGCAGGAAAGGCAGGAGACTGGAATAATCAAAGAATTGAGGTTAGAAGTGAGGCTCAGATCAGAACTCCTAGTTCCTAGTTTCAATTCCATGTGAATGGCTTCATCTTTACTACTGTAAAGACAAATGGGACACAGAAATGGGGTTGCTAAATGTTTCTGTTATTATTATTGTTGTGTTGAGCCAGTAAGTTTCAGTTGCAAGGTCAAGTCTTTTCTTATCTTTCAGGCACAGAGATGACTATGGAGCTAAAAAGAAATTAATATGGGAGCAATGACAGCTGCCCTATATGGAAAGATGGAGTCTCCTTTCCTCATCTCTGAACCACATGCAACAGCCTTACCAGAGCTGTGAGTCATCCATTTGCGGGAACAGAGGGAGATAGAAAAATAAATATAATTTATACTATGCTAATTGAAATCAAATACAAAATTCAGTCTCCTATGGGTTGCAATGCTCACTTCTAAATAGGGTGGAAATACTATTACCCTGACTATTTTAGCAGGTTGACTTAGCTTTTCCAGATTGAAAATAATTATTTTGCAAGTTTCCCTACTGAAGGGAGGGCATGGCTTAGTGGTTTGCTACCACAGTCCTAAGGATCAAGCTAGAGTAGACACTACAGAAAACAGGACTTAGACATGTCAAGTTTGCATTTCTTTTCATAACTAAGAATTTTCAACCTATCACCACCGACTCAGAAAAGTAAAAATCCTCAAGAGCCCCAAGCCTGGGCCTTGGTCCTCTTTCTCTAGAGAATTTCAGTCCACTGCATATGCAAGGGTATGTGGAAGGGGGGGTGCCTCCCCCCTTTATTTCTTATCTGAGAGTGGTTTGTTAAATATTGGCTAACCAAATTCAAAAAAACAGATTTGCTTAACAGATTTATGTCTCGTTCATAAGAAACTGGACATATCCATACTAGCCTTCTTCAGAAGTAGCACTTAAGGTCTTGATGGGCTTGAGGAGACAGGTAGATAGAGACAGAAAATAGGAAGTAAGTGTGATTGAAGGGCTAATTCAATGTGGGTCCACCCAGGTTGGAAGAGCTGAATGTTGTCTAGAGTAATGGTCATTCTTTGCCAGTGGAGAACATTTTTTAAAACTCTTTAATCACCTAAGTTATAAGGTCACCCTTTACTGATTTGCCATTGAACTCCAAAAGTGACCATGTTCCTCCAGGAAAGCCATAAATTCTGATGGTCTCTTCCCTTGGAAGTAGTTCCCACAAAAACATAAGGAGAATAGAAGAGAGGAAGAGAGCAAAGACAGACACAGGAAAGATTTTTTCTGACCACCCTCAAACCCAGCTTCCATAAGAATATTTTTGAAAGGATAGATGCCTGCCACCCTACAGATTCTGATTCATCAATAGATCTGAAATGGAGCCCAGAAATCCGTACTTTGGAAAAACCCCATAACTGGTTCTGATGTAAAAAGCTAAGGCTAAAACCCACGACTTGAGCCCCACAGTATACCCTTCCAGACAACCATGCATTTTGTTCCTTCAAATATGTGTATAAAGCATGTGTGTGTGTATATATATGTATATATATTTATATGTATGTGTATGTGTGCATGTGTATTATGTATATATTATCATCTATGCTTTATTTTACATTGGTAGTTGCCTTCAGTTCAATAACAACTTTCTTATCTGAAAAAAATGTTTTTATTTGTAAGGCTATTTCTGAATCTGGCATATCAGTCTATTCCTCACCAGGATTAGTTAAGATAGGGAAAGCCATATCTCTTTGGGGAGTGACATTCTCTGTGCTATTTCAAGATCCATCCTGCCCTACAGACTGAATACTTTGGGTCCTTCTGGTTATCTCAGAAAAGATGTACTCCCAGCAGTCCAGCGTGGCAGTGGTGGGGTGGTGGTGGGATTGGGGTAGGGAAGTAACCAACACAAACACACCATAGAAACTCATTAATCAGGCTGCATTAAGCTTTATAACAACACAATTTTCATTTAGCGGGAGAAATGACAGTTTAATAACAGCTGAACAAATTTTTAACTCCCCCCTTATACATATTTCCAATTTTCCTAGAACAATTCCAGGTTTAAGAGATCTGTGAACAAGTGCTTTATGTCAAATGCTGCAATTTGATAGAATCAAACTAATGAGAACAGACACTTTATTCATCAGTACTTGATGGGGCATTTGCAGAAAGCCCTTGCTCTCTCCATCCACTCATAAACTAGATCTGACAAATGGGATCAGCCCTCTTGCCACTGTTCCAATGTGTACCATCTCTGAACAGGTCAAATGAAGCATGAAATGACCAGGAGGGGGTCGTGGTAGGGCAAATAGAAAGGTCTGCATAATGGTGACTGCTCCCCTCTCCATTGTGCTGCTAAGGGTCATTCAGGACAAAAGATATGCCACCATAATCTTTGTCCCTCTGGGGTCTTAAGGGTCAGAGTCCATCCAATAGCATGCCTCAGAACTATGGTGCAAGGGGAGAGAGAGTCTTGAGGTAAAGGGACCTCCCACCAAGAGGACTGGCTTTCTTCTTTCACCCCCAGATATGGCCACTGATCTTTGCCAACCTTGGGGCTCTGAACTCAACTGAAACCCACCACTCTGAGAGCAGCCCTGTGGGCCTAATTCTATCTCAGGGGCATATGCTAAACTTCCCCACAGTCCAGGATACTCAAGAGGAGAGAGACTCAACCCTCCTTAGAGGGTTCTTTGAAAGATAACCTTTCCGGGTGTTAGGTTTATTTTGGTGAAGAATGTGTATGCCTCTGCCTTCCTACTGTGGGATGGAAGGAAGCCAAGGGGTTGTGGATGAGGCCTTTAAGGAGAAGGCTAGAGACACCTTCACGGAAGAACCTTGCTCCTAGGAGTCCTGGAGCACAGAGCCACAAATAGCATTCTGGAGAGATGCCAAAGTAGAGATTTACACAGTAGTTGCCTATGCTAAAGAATAGAATTCAGGCTCCCCAAACTAAAAGTAACAGACCCCACAAAACAGACCTTCCTTTCCTGCCATCATTCAAATAAACACACATGGCATTTTCTCTGATCTCGAAAGCTATTTATCCTCTGTTCTCAGACTCTATTAGCTAGTAGAAGACAAGGATTAGCAGTGGGTTCTGGTGGCCATTTGGTTAACTGGATGCTGCTGTCTAACCAGGCCTGGTTTCTCCATGGAGATGGCTGGGATCCACCCCTTTGCTTAAGCCAACAGTGTTGCAGACAATCCTGCTGGCAAGAAAGAGAAGATGAACTCAGCACTCCAACAAGCCTCAGCTGTGAAGGGGGTTACAAGACTCAGGTAAGGAGCCTCTTTAGTTATTCACTAGCCTTCCCTCCATATCTCTAGCCTCATTTATCATTCTCTTCTGCTTCCCACTGGAAGTCTTCCCCAGTCATTTGGTAAAACATCATGTTGAAGGGTTTATAGAATTTCCGTAGTCTGTGGATCACATCAGGGTCGATGCGGGGATGAGTCCGACCTTTACTCTTGCCTAAACACCTTGGGGCGCTACTGTCTTCAGGCTTCTTTAGGCAAGGGAACCCCTTGGTTTTGTTGAAATAGAAATGTTTCTCAGTCACAACACGCTTGAGGCCTAGAAAATCCTGTACTTTGGCCATTTCCCCAGCAGGGTCCACTATGAGTCGCTCACCACTGACAAAGAGGATCTGAGAGAGAGGAAAGTACTGGAGCCAGTTTTCCAGGTGCAAAGCATAGATTCCTATTCGAATGGCACTCCAGGATGCATCAATCAGCCCAAGGGTCCGGTTTTTGAAAGCCAACACCTCGAAGGTGGGGATCTCAGGTTTCTTGGACAGTGTCTGTGTATAATCAGAGATGGCCCTGGTCACGGGGTTTCTCACTACTACAATCAGTTTGATGTCCTTGGCCATGGAGTGGATGCGCTTGGGAGCCTCATTTGTCACAAAGTAACTTGGTGTCTTCTCCATGGTTATCTGCCCATCCAAAGTCTTAGGCATCACATTTCTGGAAGAGGGAAGAAAAGAAAAGAGAGTGATTATTCCTATGCAAAAATATTTCAACTTTTTTCCTGGTACAAAATGTACCAGGAAATAACTAACCTGGTGGGAAGCCACCAAATAAAATTAATTGATAAACGCTTGGTAGATGTTTTTTAACTCTACGTCCTGACTATAATCCTATGAGTTCTTGGGGACCATATGCATCTAGGTTTAAATCACTGCTCTACTTCTTATCAGTTTTGTTTAACCCAGACAAGTACTTAATTTCTCTTTGTATTGGTTTTAGAATCTCTGAAATCACGATAATAATAGCCCTTACTTCACACTGTAGTTTAAGGATTAAAGAAGATAATGCTTGTAAAGTATTTACCAGAGAATCTGGCAAACATAAGAGCTCAATAAAGTAAGGACATTATTGTTGTTGTAATGGCTTTCAGAAAATATGTGAGCTCAACAAGACCTTAAAAACTAAATGGTTAGCCCAGGGATTGGCAAACTACTGTCTACTTCCTATTTTTGTATGCCCGGCAGTTGAGAATAATTTTTACATTTTTAAATGGTTGAAAAGAATCAAAGTAATAATTGTATTTTGTGATGAAAATTCAAATTTCAGTGTCTATAAATACGGTTTTATTAGAACATAGCCACACTTATCGATTTATGCATTGTCTTCTGGTTGCTTTTGCACTACAACCAACAGCAGAAAAGAGAAGCTGCGATGGAGACTGTATGGTACTGTTGGCAAAGCATAAACCACTTACTATCTATCCCATTAAGAAGAAGTTTGCTGACCCCTGATCTAGTCCAAAGGCATTATTGTACAAATGAGGACTCTGAAGCCTCGGGATAGGGAATGGACATGGGAATCAGACAGGCTTTGTGACCTCAGTAAGCTGAGTCACATCCCCAGGCCTTAAATCATCTAAAAGAGTAAAACTAACCTCAAGATTCTGTTGAGAATAAAATGACATATACAGTAAGAACATCTTACACAGGTTTGGCTCAGTATATAGGAGTTTTCTATTTTCTTTTCTCCCACAGTTACCCAGTGAGCCAGTAATAGATTCTGCCCAGGGCCCATCCATGTCTCCTGATTCTTTTGACAATATTGCTTCTTCACAGCTACCTGTCTGTGTTCATCTGCAGAGTGGCATTGTCTCATTTGGGAGCATCAAGATATTGCAGCATTTATAACCATTTGTCCCCCAATCCCAATGTGGCAAGCCTATCAGTGACAAAAAGAGGCTCAGGATCCTATTATACAGTCAATTTGCTATAGGCATATGTAGACCAAAGTTAATTGACGATAAACCTGTTCAATACCTGTTGGTGCAGCAGGCCATCTGCTACCATGTGCTTCATTAAGTTGCACCAAAGTGGTACATTAAGGATTACACAAGACCTCTTTGTTATGATGACATGCTTTTAAATGTCTCAGCTAATAAAACTTAATATAGACGAAGATCCCTTAGCTTCCCCTACCATAATTAAATTTATTTACTATCGCATGTGTGGAGAAAGAATGACTTTTCTTTATCTCTAATTCACATGCTCTGTCAATAATTAATTGCTACTGGGTTTTGAGCTTTCTCGGCAAGCACTTTTATTAGGCAAGAGGAGTTTGCCTGATGGAGAAATGAACACAGAGCTAGATGTTAGAACATAATGGCTGGGCAGCACAGAGTTTTCAGATCAGGGCAATAGCCCTGGTCATAAATAATCATGCTTATCTTGGATTCACATATTCTACAAAGTATTTTAAGTGTCTTCACATTTGTGTACCTGTTTGGCTCTTAACAGATCTGCCTCCTTTGGAGGGGCAGGGCTAAGGGACACAGTCATTGGAAGCCAGATGTGCCTGTTTTAGGAGTGTTGACCACATTATGTCATCTTGATAAAGTTACTTAACCCACTTTGAGACTCATTTTTCTCATCCAAAAAACAGGGCTAATAAAAGTCCCTTTCTTATAAGGTCTAATGAAGATTAAATGTGATAATGCATGTAAATCACTTAGGAAAGAACCCAATTAGTGCCATTTGTTTTTTTGCATGGGCAGGCACCAGAAATGCAATGCCGGGTCTCGAGCTTGACAGGCAAGAACTCTGCCTGCTCAGCCGTAGCCCACCCAATGCCATCTTTTTTTTTTTTTTAACTTAAGCCAGCTTCACAAAAGAATTCTCACAGCAATTCTTAGGGAAGGACCAGGAAAAATATTTGCATCTGACCAAATAGTAAAGCTGAGCTACAGAGGAACTAAGGGACTGATCTAGATCAAAGTATATTCGGATTCAAGTGAATCTTATCAACCATATTTCCCGATCTAGAGGCTAGTAACCAGCAAAGGAGCTACCATTAGTTCAGCTTGAGTTTGGGGAGCATATTGATATGTACTACCTTCATTTCAGTTTTTGTGGAATTCATACAATATCGTTATGAATTAAACAAATACATATATTAAACAAATGTTGATTAAAAAAAAATAACCACCTTAAGATAAGGTGGTTATATGACCCTTTTCAGTTTAGTCTTTTGGAGGTATTTGCTTGTTAATTTTGTTTTATTTTTCTTTAGCATGGGAATAGATGATTTTCTTCTCATCCATTCTTTGGCATTTACTTTTAGGCCTCAATGATTTCCTTCACATTGAGGCCAATTAAAATTCATCCTGCTCACTTCTGATAGTGGTGACAGCTTGTGGATCTTTGTGGATCTTGAAATGGCCCCTATGTATAAGCTGGTGGGTGTGGAACAGTGTGTGCCGAGCTCAGAGCAGGGTACAAAAGGGAATGAGCGGAGGGGGCATTAGAGAAGGCACTGAAGAAGGTACTGGAGAAAGTAGAGGACAGGAGAGGAGTCTAAATGGCTTGATTGTGTGACAGATAACTGCTAAATGATTTAATTCAGGAGCACTTCTGTATTTGGGGCACAAAATAGTGAAATCATCTTTTTGAGCCAAGATCTAACTCTTGCTGCCAATAAGATGCCCAGTAGCAGCTCAAAATCTATGAAGCAGTAGTTCCTCTCCCCAAAACTGATTTCAAAGCAGTTATATTCATTCATTCAGTCAGTCAGTCAGTCATTCCATAATGTATAATGAATACTTACTGGTAATATAAGGAACAAAGCAGACACGGGTCCCTTTCTCAACAGAGCTTCCAGCCTAGTTATCACAATTGATACATGTAGAGCTCTTCACCAGTTCACATAATTAATTATTTTAATCAACAGTGCAGGTATCATTATTATTTCAGTTTTGCAAGAAAGAAAGCAGGCTCAGAAACCAAAGTTTTCCAGGTCTCACTGAGTGGATGTGTCCTCTGTTTCTAAGTCCAGTGGCCAAGCAAAAGTGACTCAACACCAGTGTCAGTACTATAAAGCCAGTTCCAGACAAATAGATGGTACTCAGTAAATATCGGATGGATGAATGTATGAACGACAAGCCATTAACCCCCTTCCTCCCTTCTGGGGTGGAATTCTAAACAGGCCTGTCCTAAAGCCAGGTTTTTGCTGTGATTGTTTTTTTTTTTTTTTCCCTAATTAGCCTTTTCTCAGGCCTTTCCTCTCATCAGCGTTCTTACCTGGACCCCCGATCCAGAAACTATTCCACACCCATCTTAGTTTCCTTCTTCCTGAAAATCTAGAGGAGTTATCTTTCCTACTGTCTAAAACCAGTCCCTCTACTTGGGCTTTAGATCTGTCTTCATTCCCCTTCTCAGGATTTTTCACCCCCAATTCCCTTCTCTTACGTCATGTAGTCTAGAAGTTTTTCTTAACTGGATCTAACATGTCAAAATGTTCATAACCTGTCAAAATGTTCTTGTTCCCGCATCTTAGAGTGCTTGAGGAACAGAAAGAAGACTAGTGCTGTCAGAGGGGAGTAAGCAAAGTTAAGAATGTGGAAAATAAGTCTAGGGAGGTAAGGAAGGAACAGACTATGGAGAGTCATGCGCCATGGAAAAGACACTGGATTTTATTCTAAATATAATGAGAAGCCAATGAAGAAGAGTGATAAGGAGAGCATGACATCATTTACATTTTAAAAGATTTATTCTGGCTGTTTCACTGATAATAGTCAGGGCGTGGAAAGAGTAGAAGAGAGGCAACCCGCTAGAGTTCATTTCGGGAGAACAGGTTAGAGATAGGGGTGGATAGAGTTAGATGGTTTCAGGGGGAGAGAGCCACATAGTAAGAAGGGCTTGGATACTGGATGTATTTTGAATGTGGGGCCAACAGTCTTTAGCACTGGGTGGGATGCAGGCACAAGAGAAAAAGAGGTTCAAGGATGACTCCAAGATTGCTGACCTGAGCTCCTGGATGAGTTTATTGGTAAGCAAAATGCTGGGAAAGGAGTCAATTTGGTGGAGAAAAGATACTAAGTCTTATCTTGGGCTTGTTAACTTGATAGCCATTACATACCCAATTGGAGGTGTTGTCAAGATCTTAATTTGGGAGTCTGAAATTCAAGGGAGACCCAGATTGCAGGTGGAAATTTGTGTCATGGGCACACACTCCATCTGCCAGAGAGTGAGGAGAAGGAATATCTTTCTCCTCTTTATCTTTGAGTGGAAGATGGGATCTACCTTTTGCCTATTTTGAGAATATTTTTGAATAGGAAAGATGTTTAGAGGTTAGGTGTACATACAAAATCTTTTATTAAATGCATATTGCAAAGATTTTCACTAACTCCTTTTTCATTCCCAGAGTACTTGATAATGATCTGTTATAGAATTTGGCATACTGTCATAATATGATTTGTTTCCATGCCCTTCAAGGTTAGATTAAGTTCCTTGAAGCCAGGGGTAATATTTTATTCATCTTTGTATCCTCAGTGTACACTGTATCTGCCACATGGTAGACACCCAATAATTTTATGTGGTTATTGGATGAATAAATGAATGACAGATAAATAAATGTCCCCCACCCCCGGAAGGCTGGAGAATTGGGGTAATTGGGAGGCCATGACTCCTCTAAGTCAGGTTTCCAGGCGTGGGGTTGGACATCTAGAAGTCTGAGTTCCATGTCATCACCAGCTGAAAGACTATGTACTTCTATGTGGACCAGATGGCAAGAAAACACTGCATCTGGGCTTGGAACAGCTCGTTAACAGTATCTTGGGTGCTCAGAGCAGCTGTGACATCAGCGTCAACACACAGTCCCGAAGCTAAAATCACTCCGCAAGATCACACAGCTGCTGTCATAGCCCCAAATGTTTGTGAGGCACTAGACCATTCTGCCCCCACCCCCACTGGCAGTGGTGTTTTGCTAAGCACAACACTATCTGAATGCAGGTTAGCATCTAGGGGCCTCATAGGAAGCAAGGATAATAATAATGATCACATAGCATATAGGGAGTGCTGGAGTTTATGAGTGTTCATTATATGCTATGCTTCATAGTTGAGGGTCAAATTCTGAAGCCAGACCAACTTCTCTTAAGTGCTTCCCGACATTAGCCTCTACAGCCTAGTGGTTAAGAGTTTGGACTCTGGAGCAAATCTTACTGAGTTTGGATGCACTTATTACTTATGTGGCCCTGGGCAACTCACTTAACCCAAGTAATTCATGTCACAGTTTCATTTTCTGGAAAACAGATATCATCATCATCATAGCTTCCTCATAGGAATACCGTGAGGATGAAATGTGTTTGTAACTAGGAGAGTGCCTTGCATAGAGTAGGCTCCCACCATATTAGAAATTTTCAAAACAACTCCCTTAACAAGATATTATTTCTATCCCCACTTTAGAGATCAGGAAACTGAGGCCAAGTGAGATTGATTTTTTGCCTAAAGCCACAAAAGATAAATATGGGATATGTCTGTCTTGCATCATAGCCCAAGCTCTTAATTACCATCTGGCAACGATTAACCAGGCTGACAAAGAGGCTCAGCAATGTCACATGACTTGAACAAGGTCAGTCTGCTCATTGGTGGCAACATCGGATCTTAAAATGAAACTCATTGTGTGAACTGAAAAAGCGAACTGTCAGAGACTTACCATTGGGAGTTTAGAAACACAGGCCAGAGTCCCTAGGAACTCTTGCCAGATCAAGCTACATCGTTCAATTTGTGATATTTCTCTCTGGGGCCTCTTCAATTGAAGTGAATGGATGCCATCATGGATGCCCAGGGAGAAAGCAATCACCCGTGTTAGCTATGAAGAGCCCATTCTATCTGGAAGGGTCAGTGGAAGATCTTGGCTTTGGCTCACCCGAATTAGAGGTGCATGGGCACCTTATATTTTCCCAAATGTATTATCCAGCAGAACAAATGGTGCATAAATTAGCAGTATTTTCTGAGCCCTCCTGATGAAGTGTGACCCAAGAGAATCATGGTTAGATAAAGGGCAGGAGATGGGGCTGTTTTCTCTGTATTGAGAAAAGAAACTCAATTGAGCACCTGCTACCTGCCAAGCACTGAGCAAGGCAATTGCATGTGTTATCCTGATTAAACTTCCCAAGTACCATATGACCCACTGAGCACTTTATCAAGTGGAAAGTGAGGATCAGAGACACAATGAACCCTGTCCAAGGTCACATAGTTAGACCTTGCCCTGTCCAGTTATTTTGGAAATTTCATTGTGCTTTTCAAACCCAAATTCACAAATCTTTGGTTCCATGAAGATGAAAAGTAAAACCATTTAGAATGGTTAACATATATTGGTACCCAAGAAAAGCAGCCTGCAAGGAGGCCATACGGCTCTTGGCCAAATTGAAGCTGAGAAATGAAGAGTCCTGAGTCATTCTGACTTAACAATTAACTTTCTGGATTACTCTAGGAAAGGGACTTTCTCTCTGGACTTCAGATTTTTGTGCAATGAAGAGCTATGTTAATATTGATCCATTAATTCCATCAAATATTATTGGTACTTATTATACCAATGCCAAGTATATGATGATAACAAAGCAGACTTTGTCCTTTCCCTTCAGTGGACAGTAAGGGAAGGAAAAGCCTGAATCTTGTTCCACTAGCACAAAGCCTGTCCAGGAGTGGGTTTGTTGACTAAATGGATTTTGCAGCTTTAATATCCCATGCTGTAACATAGTCTGTAGTTCAGATGGGACATACATCTCTGTTGTGGACAGAGATCTCTTTACAAACAGAGTGCTATGTTCTGAGTCTCAGCTCCATTCCTAGATGTCTAAAAGAGGGAAGAAGAAGCAAATAGAAAGGTGTGGGACAGAAGATAGGAAAAGGAAGAAGAGAATGAGAAGTGAAGGATGAATGCAATCAGAAGGGAGAAGTAGGAGTAATAAAGACAATAGTTAGGAAAAGAGAAGGAAGGAGGAGAAGCTGAACTTGGAAGATGTGCCAAGAATTTCCAACTGGAAAAGAATGAGGAAAGCCTTCCAGTTTTTTAAAAGAGTACTTGACCAAATTGTGAATTGAAAACACTAAACTCAGGTCTCAGTGTTTCTTTTGTTTCAAAGTTTGTGCCAGACAAACACACATAAGTTTAGGATTAAAAGGTTTAGGATGGAGTGCACAGGTGGTTCAGTGGTAGAATGCTTGCCTTTCATGCAGGAGATTCAGGTTCAATTTCTGGATCATGCAGCATCTCCTCCCCACCCCCCCCACCCCCCCCAGAAAAAGACAGGTTTAGGATAATCTTAATCAGAGACATTTCACTGAGGTAGTAGGAGTATTAGCCTGAGTGAGGTAGGCTAAGAAGGTGGGTAGTCATTATTCCCCATGTTATCAATAAACTGAAGCTCAGAAAAGTTAAGTAAAGTTGTTTAAGATCACACAGTTGATACGTGATCCAGTAGTTAATAAGCAGAAGAGCCCAGACACAAACCCAGGCAGTTTGGGTAGATCAGACTGTGTCTGGCAGAGTTGGGATTTGGAACCTAGCTGAGCCTGTACTCCTCATTAGTATTCAGTATGATCAAAGAAAGAAAATCCTAAGTGAAGATCATGGAGGAGATGACAGGACAGTGAGCTCAGGTGGAGAACTGAGGGTCAGGAGGCATTCTTCCTCTGAGAGAGATGCCCTGGTAACCGCAGACATGAACATTGATAAGGTCTCGAGATTTGACAGTTGGAAATTTCCTGCCTGATGGCTTTAATATTCCCAATGAAGGGTCATTTGCTAAACCTGAGGGTCCAGGGAATGGGGTAGAGGACTCAACTCAAAAAGGACAAACTTGGCCAGATGATTAATTAACAATTTATGGATTATTGTGACCTTTTGAGAAATTACCCTGTGTTTGTTTTTGCCTCTGCCTTCGGAGATTGATCTAGAAGAGAAGGCAAGGAATCCATCCTTCACCCCACCACCACCACCACACATCTCTACCTGCAAGAAGGTTAGCCAGTCCTTTATTCCTAAGGTCCGGCTAATTTTTATTCTCCAGGGGAGATGAACAGCTTTCCTGATTTATGGACTGAAAGAATAAGTTGACTGGCATGTTCAAAAGCCTAAAATAAACCCATTGAGAAGCCTTTATGTTTCAAAGATCTAACTAAGCCAGAGTTTCTCAACCTTGGCAGTACTGACATTTTGGGATGGATAATTCATTGTAGGAATTGTCCTGTGCTTTGTAGGTTGTGAGCAGAATCCCAGCCTCCACCCACTAAATGCTAGTAAATATCCAACCAGTTGTGACAATAAAAAAAGTCCCCAGACATTGCCAAATGTCCTTTGGGAATCAAAAATCACCCCTACTTACGAACAGCTGATCTATCCAAACTGCCTGGATTTGAATCTGGGTTCTGTTGCTTATTAACTATTAGATTTGGGGCAAGTTATTTAACCTCTCTGTGTCTTGATTTCACCTTCCATAAAATGGAGATGTTCATAATGATAATGGCATTAATAGAACACATCTCAGAAGTTTGTTTTGAAAATGAAATGAGTTAGTATGAATGCTGTTTTTATGGCCTGACACATAATAAACACTATATCGGCATTTGCTCTTTGTTGTGGTATTGTTATACCTCTGAGACAAGTAATCAGCGGTCTGGAGGCTGAGCTCCAATTCCTAGAATGGACAAAATCTAAGATTGCTGAACACAATTGCTGGATATGGGAAATCTAATTGTATGGATATTTGTGTCCATGACATGAAGTGCCTAGTTTTCAAGGACCTTGTGGTCAAGTTCGGCAGAAAGAGAGTGAGGCTACCAGCAAGGTCTCACCCCACGTGACAAGGTAAAGACCAAAGCCATCCACTACATCCCTGGGCTCCCTGCTCCCCATGAGCTGTCAGACGTGGCTCTGAATAATGACCAATAAAGGACTTCTGTTCAAACTAGTGGTAAGGTTTTCTGACAGGTATAACTGGAATCAGAAAAATTAAAATTTTTTCTTGTAAATCCAAGGGCCAAGGAGTAATTCGTAACTATTTTATACAACAGAGCTATCAGCAGATATTGAGGATCTAAATGAAGTTGAAAACCATAACTTGAACTGACAATAATCTACTCAATGCCTTGGGGCCAAGTGTACATTTAAAGGTTGTGCCAGGCCAGTGTGGCAGAATGACCAGAGACAAGAAAATTGAGGAGGCTAGTGACGTTTGAGACTTCGACCGAATTCAGGCCCCCGCTGAGTAATAAGTGAAGGAGTTCTGCAGGGAGGTGGAAGACAGGAAGACAATGGGGAGCAGAAGAGACTGGAGGTCTGGTGGTAGACTTTGGAAATGAGGTGTTGACCTCTTGGGTATAATGTGAAGAAAGAACTGAATTCTTTTCATTTTTCCCCTGATTATTCTACTGAAGCAAAAATAATATCTACATGAATTTATCAAGGTATCATCAAGATGAATAAGGTGAGTGCCCAGAATTTCAGTAAGTATCAGCAAAAAGAAAGGGAATACATGTTATACCTCCATGACTGGTGGGAAAAGCTCCCAAGAAGGGAGTGAGGCACTAGCGAAAACTGAGTCTTGCCTCTCATGAAGAGACCTAGGTATATGAGGGGGAGAATATAGGAATATACTCCATTCTAAAGGGAGAACTACTTGGAAAAACTGTGTTCATTAATCACTTCTGAGGACTTCCTAGTGTTAAAAGTAGCACTTTTGGCTGGAACTTATCTCAAAGGATCAGACATTAAGAACACAGTCTATTTCCTAAGGCAACTTCCTCTTTCTTTGTGGACATACACACAATAAAAAAACAAAACTGAAAAAAATCTTTTCAGGCCATATCCAGCTCCACAGTAGGTTAGATCATCACTTTTAAAAGTATCTCTGCTCTTCCAAATGAAGACAATGGCGACTTCATAATTTTTCATTAACTCTAACGGTGCTTTCATTTCCTGAATAGCCAGAACTTGTCATACATCATATTAAAGCTCCCACAAAAATTCCATTGGATAAGACCCTAAAGAGAAACTGGCCTGATGGATTCAGAGCATGAAGCACCTTCTCTGGAGAACAGATGAGGGCTTAGGTGTCATAAGTATGTTCAATGTGACCCTGGTGTTGGAAATGCCAATATATCAAACAGAGTTGAATGTTTTCATCTCCATGCTCTTACCAGATTTCTCTATTGATCTTTATACTACATACATTTTCTTTCATGGGACCTAAGTTTTGGAACCAATTTAACTTATCCAAGTAAATATATATTTATGTTTGATATTTTATATATCAGAAATATGTACAATTGATTATCAGGAAAATACCAAGATCATAATACTGGGACAAATTTTAGCCACAAAAAAAGAAAACCACTTATCATTAAATTGGCAACTATGGTGTGCTTTGCACTGTGCTAGTATTAGGAGATAAAAGTAAGAACAAGTTTTTATTCTCATGAGGTCTGCATTTTCTGAAATGGACAGATATAAAGGGTCTATTCTTATCTTTCAGGACTCACAGAGGTCCAAGAATTGGGAATAACTGATGAAGAGGCAACTTGGTTTCAAGGTCTACAATCACCTCCATAAGAGTTCAACCTCATGTTGACGAAAGGCTAAGTGTTGGACTTTGGAGTCCCATCTATGAACCACACCTGCCCAAGCAACTCATTTCATGTCTTCAATCCTCAGTTCCATCATCTGCCAAAAGGAGTAATTACTTCTACTCATTCACAAGAAAGGATATCAAGCAACTTGGCACAGACCAGGGATTGGCAAATGTTCCCTTTTATCACCACTAGTGAAATGTAGCACAGTAGGCTAAACAAATGTATCTGCTGAGTGCAGGAAGGTGAAAAACCCATATGTAAATGGTGAATCTGATTCACAGAAATCTTTTATTCCAAGGAATTACTAAACATCTTTCCTTGCCATCTTGGGGTGCCCAAGCATGTATGCATTTTTATTGCTGACCATAGCTTGACCACTCTACAGGTATAAAAAGTACACTATAAAAGTACTACACAAAAGTAGTCATTGCTTTTATTTCTCCCATCGCTCCTGACCTTTTCAGTGTGATCACCCATTTTTAACATCAACAAACCACCATATGATAGATGTTAACTTTTTCATATGGTTAGATTTAGAAAGCACATATGGACAGAAAGCAACTACGAATTCAATAATTCTTTAAAATGAATATGTGACTGAATCATCACCATTGCATCTACATTTTTGAAAGGTTGCTATATGTCTGTGTGCATATGTGTGTATGGATGTTTAAGATTTTTACTGATGTAGTTTATAGTCTAAGTTTGATATCCATAGAGATGTGGAGGTTCCTTTCAATAATTCTCAAGTCCAAAGATTGGGAAGTGTGGATCTAAAATCCAAACCACAGCTTCCATCAGTGCCTTCATACAAGCCATTCTCCCTCCTCCCCTTTCTCTTTTGTGATTGGACAATCTCACTGAACAGGTTCTAAGACAAAACTCTTCCTGATTTTGAATTAATGAGATTTTGGAACACATTTCACCCAACTCCAACTGGGGATTCCATCTGGAGCAATACTCTCCGATACTTTATTCATATACATTGAATGACTGCCCCACTGCAGAACCTTATGCATCAACTTCTATTAGCTGTTTTATTGTATTTTCTTTCCTCGGGCTCAGTGTTTCAAAGGGCAGGTGCAACAATTAAATTATGATTACAGAGGTGTCAGAATGTCTGCACAAGGCACCTCAAGCTCATGATTTAACAGGCAATGACAGGAGAGGGGCTTCTCTTGGGAAGCCTGCACACCAGTTCTCCCCATCTCACACGTCACTCCCAGCTGTGTGTCAGCTCATCCCTGCCTCAGGGACACTGTCAGCCCTCCCTCCTTCCTTCTCACTGGCATCATGCTGCTGATTCAAGCCTTCCTTGGTTTTGCTGAGTCTGCCTCTGTAATCCTCACACTTGTTTAAGCCCCTGATGTCCCTGACTGTGTGAACCATCACAATTCTTAGCCTTAGAATGGTGAAGACGCTGTACTTTCTGAAGGTGACTGCCAATCTGCAGGTTGTCATTCAAGTCTTGCCTTTTCTTGAATTACCCTTTACTTTGTTCCATCTATCTTTCAAGATACTCCCATATCTTCTTGATGGAAACCCCATCACCATCTGATTGCCTAGCTTCACTTTTTGACCAGCTGCAGCCGTGCCTCCTGGTACTGCATTCGACCCACTTTGGTGAATGTCCCTTTAGCTACTGCTGTACTTGTATCTGTCTCTGGGCTCTTGATTCTGCCATGAGATAAGCGAAACCTACTTATCTCAATCTGGCTATCTCAAACTTCAGGTTCCTCATCATATGAAAACTGTGGATAACAAGTGAGATCAGTCTCAAAGTATGTTTTATGAGGTTTGAGAGAACTTACCATGCACTTAGTAAATTGCCTTAAAGGTATTAATTGCTTAATATAAGTGTTAATTATTGTTGCTTTTATATATGAAGCCCTTTTATTTTTCATTCTTCATTCACAGAGAATGTCCCTTTAGGGCCTCTGCTGGTGGTGGGTTCATTTTCTTTTTATCTCTTGTGCATCCTTAAAATGAACTTAGCTTTTTGTAAATGATGTGTATGTGTTTCTCAAGGAAACTGGTCAGTTGGACAAATAATGTTCTGTCAAAGCAATTGATGTTTTATTATTGAAAGGATTCTTTGGGTCAGCTCATGCCTGGCTATAAAAACTTGTAAAAACAAGTTGGCCAAGATGGCAGCATCCATCCACATGAATGCACAGGGGTGAAAGATGCTGCAAAGAATAAGTATGTTTTGGCACACTGACATGCACTAGCTTCAGTGTTTGGTGCAACTGAGATACCATGTTGAAGGGTACTTGTGCTCGGTGCTGTGTCATTGCAGTCCAGCAGGCCCTTTCCCCTACATCTTGCCGTGGCAGAGCAACCTTTGTCACAAAGCAAGAGCCATCCATGTTGTCCTTGAACTATTTCCTTCAGAACCTTGCATCCCCAAATCAAGAACTCCAGCTTCAATGATGTAAAATACAATCATAAATTAATTAGCGTCTCCTACTGTGCCTGTATTTAGACCTGACTTTCACAGCTGGGGGCTCATGAAATACTAAACAAATTTTCAAACCAATCAATCTGATCACATAACAGATGGAGAAATGACAGATGGGAAGAAGATCAGCACACACCTATAGAGATATATATACACAAACATGCACACACACTACCCTATGAGGATTCTTATATGTCAATCCCCTACAGAGTCTGTCTCTTCTCTGTCTCTGTCTCTATTACTGTCTCTCTTTCTCTTTCCAGTTCTCTCTATTCCTCTTAACTCTTTCTCTGGCAGTAGGTTTCATTCAGCTGTGCATGCACACACACAAACAGACACTCTTCCCTCTGCTCTTCCCATGGCTGGCTTCTTCTTATACCTCAGGTCTTCCCTCAAATGTCACCCCCTTAGGTACACTGCCACTCTGTGCACTCCATCTGAAGATCACCCCCCATACCTGCCTATTTTGTTTACCTCATAGGGCTTATTGTTATCTGAAATTATTTTGTTTGCAAATTAATTTCATGTTCATTTTCTTATGTATTGTATGTCTATCTTTCAAAACAGGTGGTCTCCTCAATTTCCCCTGATTTGGAAAGAGTCAGGTCACTGCATAGACCCTTGGAAAGGGTGGGACTGCCACTTTCTAAAGCTGAAGGATAAATGACTTTCAAACTTTGAAATCCAATGGTGTTTGCCCTGCAGGGGCAATTTTTCTTCCAATTTCACCCTATGGATCCTGTGACCGTCCCTCCTTTGCATATTGGCACCAGATAACTTGTTTTTGAGATTCATAGGTCCACAGCCAGAACAGAATTTATGCCACTTTAATATCATTTAAAGTGATGCATATAGTTGCCAAGTTGATGAGGGGTGGACATGTGATAGTTAGGTTCATGTGTCAGCTTGGCCAGGTGAACATGCCTAGTTCTGTTGCTGTGGCCATGAGCCAATGGTATGTGAGTCTCATCTGTTGCTTATTAGATCTGCAGTCAGCTAGGAGGCCTGCCTGCTGTAATGAATGATGTTTGATTTAATTGGCTGGTGCTTAAATGAGAGAGCTCAGCATAGCACAGCCCAAGCAGCTCATCATACCTCATCTCAGCACTCGCAGCTCAGCCCAGGCCTTTGGAGATGCAGAAAGAAATCACCCTGGGGAAAGTTTTTGGAACCCAGAGGCTTGGAGAGAAGGCCCGTAGAGATCACCCTGTGATTTCCCACGTAAGAAAGAACCTCAGTTGAAAGTTAGCTGCCTTTCCTCTGAAGAACTAATGAAATAAATCCCCTTTTATTGAAAGCCAATCATCTCTGGTGTGTTGCATTCCAGCAGCTAGCAAACTAGAACAGAAGGTGATTTAGCTTTTTTGCATTATGCTGTAACTTCCCTGGCACCAAGTAGGTCTCAATTAACATTTTTGGAATAATGGAAGAAATAAAGTAAAGAAGAAAAGGAGGGAGAGTGGTAGGAAAGAATGGGGGAAGGAAGGGAAGGAAGGAGAGAAGAAGGAAAATAGGGAAGGAGGGAGGGAGGGAGAGAAATGTGCTCAAATTTAGGCACAAAATTATACTGAATAGATTTCCCAACATACCACACTGCCCATTACCCCAACTGAGCTTTTACCCACACCCAGTCTTCATACCTCACTCTAGCACATCCAATTAATCACTAAGTCATGTCTGTTGACTCTTTTTCTAAAACGCATTCTGAATATATTCCTTTTTCCATTGTTCCATCATCTTACTACCTTAGTACACAGCACTGTCATCTCTAGTCTCTACTGTTTTAATAGGTCACTTTCAGTTTTGTTCTCCAATAATCTATGCCATTATTCACACTGCGAAAGTATGATTTTTTCAAGGTTACATTAGCTGAGAGGGAGGCAGTGTAATATAGTGGTAAAAAGCATGAAATCTGGAGCCAATTGCCTGAATTTTGAGGCTAACTCTGTCAGTTGTAGGCTATGTGGTGCCTATTATTTGACCTCTCGGTGCTTTATATTGATAATAGTACCACAACATTGGTATACTGTTATGATGATTGATTGAGTCAATACACATAAAGTCACCACAATAAACAGTTAGCTATTACTTACACATCATGTTTCTGCCTAAATCCTTTCAATGATTCCATTATATTAAAAAAATCTAACATCTTTCTCATATTCAACAAGGCCCAGTGCCCTATATGATGTTCTACAATGTCAAATCCCATTTCATCAAAAAAAAAAAAAAAAATCCCAAGTTCCCCAACAACTCAAATTCTTTCTTTTACATGAATCTCGTTTTTGCTTTTTCCTCAACTTATAATGGTCTCCCCCACCACCCACCCCCACCCCACCCCAGAACTTTGCATCGCTAGCTTCTCATCACTCAGGTCTTAGATTAAATGTCTGGACCTGTGCTGTTCAACATGGGTAGCCACTAGTTATATGTGGCTATTTAAATTTAAATTTATTTAAAAATTAAAGAGTCAATTCTACATTCACACCAGTCACATTTCCAGTGCTCCATAGCTATAAGATCTAGTGACTCCATGTTGAAGGTGCAGATAAACCCTTTCCATTATGGCAGAAAGTTCTATTTTTGAGGATGTTGGTTTGGACCATCAATTATAATTTTTCACAATTATATGCCACTTATGAGTTATTTCTTAAAGAAGCCTTCCCTGATCACTATACCAAAAGGCACCGTCCCAAGTCATGCTCTATTCCATTGTTCTGCTTTATTTTTTTTTATTATACTTTTTCTTCAACTTATAATGGTCTCCCCAACCACCCACCCCCACCCCACCCCAGAACTTTGCATCACTAGCTTCTCATCACTCAGGTCTTAGATTAAATGTCTGGACCTGTGCTGTTCAACATGGGTAGCCACTAGTTACATGTGGCTATTTAAATTTAAATTTAAACTGGTCGGTATCTGGAATTATCCAATTGACTTTTAGTTTACTCTTCATCTGGTATTAAGCTCCATAAGGCAGAATTTTGTCTTGTTCACTGCTAGTGATAAAGCATGATACAGAATAGGTGTTTAGCAAATGAACCGACTCAATACATGAATGAACTGCTCTGGGTATGCGCACTCACATCTTCATGCTCATACACATTCATTGCTCTTTCATAAACCCAGACGCCAGAAGCAGGATTCTACATGTTTTTCCAGATTCTTTTCAGGGTCTAGGTTCTAGTACCTAGAAGAGGAAGTCTCAGGAAGTCTCAGGAAGCCTCAGGAAGATCCAGGTCCAAGGGGAGGGATTTGTATTTCCAGCTGGTGGGGGAGGGATACATAAAAATTCATGGCGGCTTTTGCATTTCTGACCATATTGCCTACATATTTCTTCCTCCAACACCTATTACAATAATCCTATAATCACCATATCACTCAACATGCTAAGAAAGCTCCACTTTTGGAGGATGCTATCTGATAACTATGTCCTCGCTACTCTTTTCCCAACTCTCCTCCGAAGTGCACTTCTCACACTAGCCCTGGCAATACAAGATTCTGCTCTTGCTGAAAGATCGCAGGTTAGCACGCTGCTGTTCCCAGGTGACCTTGGGCTTTATCTTTTGCCTGGACTCACCCTGCTTGGTCTACAGAATTTTTTATCTTATTCCAGAGCTCAACAACACTTTTGATATGCTGCCTTAAGGAGCATTCTGTCCTCCCTCTCCCCTATATATATGTTCCCACTAAGCCTCATATATCTGTGCCCTGTCTTAGGGTAGAAACGCTACTCAGGTGAATAAAAAGTTGCCCGTCCTGGGTCCACATGGCTGGATTATCTCACATAATAGTAAATAAATGCCTATCCACTTCTATTAGATAGTGTTTCCCACCTTCTCAGGGTTTCCCATTTAGATTTCCCTCTATAGGGCACCTTACTTTAAACTAATTTTCCTTTATAACAAAGTTGAGGTGAACATCCTTGTGCATGCCTCTTTATGTACTTGCTTGAGTATTTCCCTAATACAGCTATAGAGAAGTTGAATTCCTGGGTCACGGGGTTTACAGATCAGAAGTTTTAATAGAAACTGGTGAATCACCTTTCATGATATTTATGCCACATTACATTCTCACTAACAATGGATGGGAGTACTTTCACCAACTCTTAGTAGCATGGAACCTGTTTATTTCTGATTAGTCATTATTCAGGACTCAGCTCAAGTGTCCTGTTTTCCCAGGTTGATGGCACTCCTCCCTGCTCTGTCCCTCTGCCTGTGGCTAACACTCTATTTCCATCATGCGCCCGTCATACCATATGGCATGTGTGCATTTCTTTTCTTCTCTACTAAACTGTTAGCTCATTGGGAAAAAGGCCAAAATAGACTCCCAGGAAAGGTTTACACAGTTAGATCAGATTAACCTCCTGCTTTCTCCAGATGCTATGACACATCTTCACTGGAAATTCTTGTGCTCCTGGCAGTACCAAAGAGAGGCAGAGTTTTGTGTGAGGCTTTTGAATTTGAGAAATATCGATGCAAAATAATTATACGTGGAAATTAACATGGTCTGGTGTATCTAAGCAGAAATAGGAGAGTGGCAAGTTTCAGAGGAAGGGACTACAGGCATGAATAAATAGAAACCAGGTTCTATTAATTTTTTTGGTGGGAAGCCTTGTGTTCAGGCCAACAGTCCTGCCTCTTGTCTCACATACTCTGCATTTGAATCTGTTGGAACTTCTTGCCATTTTGTAGATACACAAGACTTTATCATAGCTCAGATATTTCATGTGAAGCTCCAGGTACCTGAGATGTCCTTCCCTTCTTGACCAGTGATTAGACCAACACCTGATCATTGAATGTCTAATTAGAAGCCTTTCCCTCTGCACAATATCCCTAGGATGGTGACTGGCCCATCTCAGTTGTACCCACTGCTTGGCACAGATCTCCCCTATAACTCAGTTGGAGGGATAATACCTTTAGAACATTAGTCAATACAGGACTTTGCCATTTTTAATTTTCTATGTGGGGATTCAATACAAAAAGTATACACCCATACACACGTAAAATGAAAAAAAAAACTTACTCATATAGCTATGACCCAAACTCAAACTTTAAAATTACCAACACTGTTGCATTTATCTGTGTGACGCTCCCCACTACCTCAACCATTGCCAGATGTTGTACCAGGGGGATGAATGGATGGGGAGGGGGAGAAGATAAGGGAATGGAAGGAAAGGAAAGGGAAGAAAAAGAAGGGTAAAAGGAGTATGTGAGCAGCTAGAGAATCTCACATTTGTAATTACATGCTTTCCTTGGACATGATTTTCATAATTCCTGTTAATTGATTGACCAAAATTAGTAATATGACTCTAACCAGCCACAAAGAACAAGAAAGCAGAGAACAAAATAACATTGGAGAACAGGGCTGAAGACTAAAAGAGTACTCTTCTCAGTTTTGTATTTATTATTTTTTTGTGTGTGAATATATCATATATGGCATTCCTAGATAATATATCATTCAGTCTTGTTGGTTTAGAAATCTTAAAACATGGTATAAAATTCTATTTAGTCTTATTCAACTTTTTAAAATGGAGTAATATCTTTTTAAAATTCATTCATGTTGTTGCATTTAATTTTAGTCAATCCATTTTCACTGCTGTTTAATATTCCAGTGCATGAGTATGGCATAATTTTATTTATCCCTTTTTCTGATAATGGATACCGGGGTTGTTTACAGATGTTTACTTTATGAAAATGCTGCTATGCACAATCCTGACATGTCTCCTGCCAAGGGCAAGAGTCTCTCCAGGACATTTTTCCAAATAATGGGAATCCTGAGTCATGTGCTCTGTGATGCTCACCTTTATAAGAAGATGCCACAATGTTTTCCAAAGTGGTATAGCAATTTATATTTGCTGCATAAGAGTTCACATTCATCTGTCTCCTTGTGTTTAATTTGTGCTGTCGCCTTCATGTGAATTTCCCTGAGTTTGACAGATCTTTTCTTATTTATTAGTGACTTGTATTTCTTCTTGGGTAAAATACCTATTTACATATTTTTCCCTTTTTTCTCTTGGATTGTTGGCCTTTTTCATTTTTGATTTATAAGAGTTTTTATCTATTCTGTGTACTATTTTTCTTTGTTATGTAGATTGCAAGTATCTTCTCCCAGTTTGTGATGATCAGAAGTTTTAGTTTTAAAGTAGTATAATTTATTAATCTCTTTTTGTGGTTAGCACTTTGTTCATTATTCAAGAAATTCTTCCCCACCCTGAGAATATGTAAATATTCTTGAAAATTTTTAACCCTTTTTTGGGAAATGTTTGCCACTTCTATATTTGAGCCCTTAATCTATCAAGAATTCATTTAATTTTTAGTTTGAGATAAGAATCTAATTTAGTTTTTCTTTTTTCTTGCAATTAAAAAAAAAAGGTTAAAGATCAAACCTTAGGGGTGATATTAGTATTCAATTTCAAGGGAACCCCACCTTTCAAAATTATTTGCAGCAACTTGGTTTAGGCTTGCTTTTGAGTTCTTTGGTGGTATTCATGCATTTTTTATTATCAACTCCTCCTTATTTATTGCTTTTATTTTGTTTTTACACCTGAAGCTAGAAATGGTCACTTAGGGCCAATAACATCTCTAAAATCATACAAATGGGAGCTTTCTGGAGTTTAGGTGCCAAATCTGTCTTAGTCACCATTTTAAGCCCAGTAACTGTCTTAACAGCTGTCCTAGAGTAGCTGCTTTTTACAGGTACAATGAATGAATGAAAAGTCAAAACTGAATTATACCTTCTGAAGACCTGGCACCAAATTCCTCATCCCCTGTGTTATATATATTGCCTACCCGAGGGCCAATTGTCTGGTTAACTATGGTTATGATCCTGGGAGTCACAGAGATACATTCATTCATTCAACAATTTGCCAATTATTGAACACAAGCTAAGTGCCAGGCACTCATCTCTCTGTCCTCAGGCAGCTTCAAGTCTAGTGACAGGAAACAGAATCAATAAGCAAGTATGAAATTTGTCAGGTGGTGAGGATTATTAGGAAGAAAAATGGAGCAGGGTAGAGTGGTACAGGTACAGTGTTACACATAGTGACCAGGGAAAGGCTCTGAAGAGAGCATTTGAGCAGACTGAAGGAAATGAAGGAGGAAGCTCTCTGCAGAAAGCCTATTCTAAGCGGAGGAAACAATTAGCGGAAAGGCCCTGAGGAAGGATATTAATGCAGGTAACAGGTTTGCAGACAAGAAAGGAGAACTGTGTGGCTGGGAAGAATAAGAAAAGGGAAAAGTGGCAGGAGATGAGGTTAGAGAGTTAGTGGCAGTCCAGGTGATGAAACTTTATTCTGAGTAAGAGGGGACATCTTTGGAGATTTCTGAGCAGAGGACTCAGTGTGACTTCACCAGGAATACTTTAACTGATCTATTGAGATGTATTGAGAATTGCCTGCACAGTGATACGAAGCTGGGAAACCTATGAGAAAGAATTGTAGATTACTTCCAGGTAAGAGATGATGGTGGGGGTAGAAAAGAGGGCAGATTCTGGACATAACTGGAAGAAAGAGCCCATAGAGTTTGCTGACAGGTTATATGTGGAGTGCAAGAGGAAGAGAGGTGTCAGGGTGATAGCCAAGGTCTTGAGCAACCAGAAGGGTAGAGTGGTTATTTAGTGAGTTGCAGGAGATCTTGAAGGCAGAAGACTTGTGTGTGGAGTGGGGAGACCAGGAGCTCTGCTTTAGGCAGTGAGTATATGAGTCTAGAAGAGATCTGGGGTGGAGAAACATTTGAGAGTTGCCAGCATATACAGATGGTATGGTCCAAGGACTGAGTTCTGGGGGCACCTCTGTGTCAGTCTCCTGGGTTGGAGTTATGGGGACATGGACATGTCAGGAGATGAGCTTGGGAGCATCTCCAAATGCACAGGGTTTTTCTTCTCAAGCTTTGTGTCAATTCTCCTTCCCAGGTCTTTGACACTGTCAGAGACCCAATGCAATGCCTGGTTTCTCCTGCCCTTCTCTTTCTCCACCCGTAGATGAATGACTAGCACTAGTAAATGTTTTCTCTGGCTCATAAATGCATAATGCCTACCACACAAACCTCAACTGCCTGTAATCGAGACTCATGCACATGCAGAAAGATGGTGTGTATGGAAAAAATAAATGATGCTGTCGCCCGAGGTTGCTGGAGAAAATGGGACCACTGAAATGGAAATTGCATCCTGTGTTTACAACCTAAACAACTGCCTCCCTTTGCCACTGCCACCTTGGAAAGCAGAGGGAATTAGCTGTAAATATTTTACAGTTGGTAATTTGCTGAAGTAAATCACAGTTCATTTTGCTAGAGAGTGCACTGAATGAGCATGAGTTTCTTTTTCTTCTAGGAGTTATTTGTGATGTCATCTTCCTGGTTTCATCAACACTTAATTTAGTCCTCAACAGGTTTATTTCTTTGTAATCTAAGTTATTCTTTGGCTCTGATATTAGAGAGAGGGGAGCTGGGTTCCTCCTACTACTCTGAGACCAGGGCCCATTTGACACCAGAAGGTTTAGCTCATTGCCCAGAAAATTCATTCATTTCGGAGTAACTTCTGATTCATAAAAACAATATTCTGATTGTATATCATATACTATGCTAAATCTTAAGACATGAAGATAAAATCTACACAGTCCCTGTCATCAAGGCGTTCACTGCCTATTTGGGAGAGCCCTAATAACATCAAAGGTTTACACCAATAAATGCCAGCTATTAATATTTATTGAGTTCTTACTATATGTCAGACACTGTTACAATGACTTTACAAGGATAAACTCATTTAATCCATACAACAGTCCTCTGGGATGAAAATTACTTTTATTCCTATTTTACTGGTAAAGAAATTGAGGCATGTGGCAGTTCAGGACACAATAATAATAGGATTCAAATAAGTTTGCTCCCTTAACCACTATACCTTGCTAACTTTTGATATGCAAACACCTAAGAGGAAGAGGGCTAATAACTCTTAAGCATCTATTAGGTGGGCTTTATAATGTTGATTTTTGTTAAATGATGTAAATGGACAATAAATCCTTTGATTCCTAATTCTGGAAAGTAGGCTCCAGGTTTTCCATTTACTAAGAAATGTTAGGCTCAGAGAATGACCCACCCAAGGACATCCAAATAATAGGCTACCAGGCTGAGATTTGAATTCAGGATTATCTGGCTCCAAACACCCACACTTTGCATGCCACAATGTGATGAGAGCTGATGCTGACAACTTTGAATTCAAAGCCCTGTGAGGAGAAGAGGGTTGGGGAAGGGTCACTGACATGGAAGGGCGTTCCAGATGAGCAAAGGCTGTAAAGCAAAAGAGGCAAAAGAACGGCTGGTTCAACGTGTCGGTATGAAACAGTAGTAGTTGTTTTTGCTTTGCTGAAGTTCTTCTCCACAGGGCATGAGAAGTCATTCTGCACTCATCAGACAAAGACAGATTAAAGAAGAAGGTGACCCAGTAAATGCTCAGGGGAGAGGGCTTAAAAATAGTCCCTATGAGATCTTTCCTGCCAGCACACCATTCTCTGGATACCATTATCTGGCTCTACCTTTCTCCCCTTCACTTTTTTCCTGTGAGTTTCTGAACACATCATTGAACTCATCTTGTTCTTTATTGTCAAATATTCCCAAAGCTGCCCCAAGGCATGGGGCTTATGAAGAAAAATAAAATGGCAACCTATCTATTAGGCATTGCCAGGAGGGGCTCCTTTCCAAGAAGGGCTTTTACAGAAGACAAAAACAATTGATCTGTGGAAGATTTCAGAGAAAATGGAACACAACCTCGAAGGTCGATAATAAGCAACGCCTAGTAATAAAACCTAGTGTAGGTCCAGTAGAGATTGCTTATCAGAATGGATAAGCATACCATATCAATCAATGTATATCTGCTCCCAACTTTGTGAGATCCCCACAGGTAAAATGGAAGCTTAGCACAGCCACTCTGAACATTTTTCACTTGCTTCTGCCTTTGCCCTCTTTGAGTTTCCCCTTTCCACTCTTTCAGTGGCACTCCCTTCCACTTTCTGAACAGGATGCTGCATGATTCATGAATCACTCAATAAAGCTGTGAGACCCTAAACCGCATGAAAAGTTTTTCCTTTATCAACCTGAACATGCTGCTATTCCATATTCTCCTTCTAGCTCCATGATCTATGATTCTGACTTCCTCTTCACCACCATCACCCCTCCACCCTGTTCTCCTCTCTAGGCACCTCGTCCCCCCTTCTTGCCAGCTCTTGGAGGTTGGTGCCAGAGCAGGATGGTGGTGACACTGAGCAGTGTGAGTGAGGAGAATGAAGAGGAGGGGTGTGTCTCGGGAGTCTAATAGAAACCATTTTTCATTCTATCTAATTTACAGAACCTGAAAAGATAAACCTCTTTTCTAACTAGAATCTAAAACAGTGGCTTGGTAAAGAGTTTTATATAAAGCCATACAATTTTTTAAGTGGCAGAAGTAGGAAGGGATCTCAGGGACCATTTTACCTAATCTCTTTATTTTATGTCCTCTTGTCTTTCATACCTTCATGTTATTGCACCTGTTGTGCCATCTGCCTGGCAAGTCTTCTCCTTTGTTTTGGCAAAGTCATCCTTAAAAACCCAGCTATGATGATACTGCTGTAATCACAACCATCATCATCATCATCATCACAATCATCATTATTATTAAATCTCTGGTAAGGGCATTTCACAGCTGATCAAAATGCCCCAGTGTAGTTGACTTGGCTGCCTTTTTCCCTTGATTTCTAGTTAAAAGCAACCCAGATTGCACATAGGAAATTGTCTGGAGGGTCTGTCACTCACTAGGGACCTACACTAGGACAATCAGATGTTTTCAACCAGGACTTTGAATTTTAAGCAAAGTCTTGTAGAAGAAAGGAAGAGGAATAAGAGAATTTAAAGAGGGGGTAGATAAGGAAAGAAAGATAAAATGATGGAGAAAGGAGACAGTTGAATCTGATTCATTCTACAGTGCTGCCCTAACAAAACTGTTGATGGTCCCCAGTTTCCTCATTTCAAGTTACCATTTCAGTTACCTCTTCCAAGACTATTCTTAATTCTTTGAATTTTATGAGTCACCTCGTATACAAACCTTCCGGTGAATTAACTTTTAAGCTTCCCCTTTTGCGACAGGTATCCAGAAACAATTCTTGCTGCTTATTGAAAACCAGTGTTCTAAAGTAATGGACCAAAAAGCCTCAGATGCCCCTAATTCATACGACAAACTCTCCAATCAGTTCTCTCCATCTAGAGTAACCAACCTGTCTTTATTTGCTGGATCATCCCAGTCATATCAGTGAAAGTTCACATCCTAGGAAATCCCCAGTCTCAGGCAAACCAGGACTGCAGCTCTCTCTATCTATTCCTCATTCTTCCAATATTCAGTCAATATTAATGAGCACCTAATATGTGCCAGGCTGTTATAGGCCTTAGGGGAATCAGAAAGAGAGAAAACAGACAGTGCTCTACTCCCACAAAACTTCAATTATAGTTGTAGACACTGAAAACAAAGCAAACAAATTTTTAACAGTATAACATGTTAGGTTGGTGATATGTGTTAAGAAGAAAATTAATGCAAGGTAAAGCCTGAGAGTGATGAGGAAGGTCAGATATAACATCTGAATCGATATACAAAAGAAGTTGTGAAAACAAAGCATATGGTCATATGGGAAATACCAGGCACAAAGTTCTGAAGTGAAAGTGTACCTAGCACATCCAAGTGGAATAGAGCTGAAGAGTGGTGGAAACCAGAAAATGTAGAATTTTGTTACCCATTGTTAAGAACTTTGGATTTTATTCTGACTGAGATGGGAATGGTTGGATGATTGTGAGCAGGGGAAGGGTCAGACACACACATTGAACAGGTCATCCTGACTGTCGTATGGAGAACAGGCTCTCAGAGGTAAGAGGTGCAGGTGGTCTTCACTCCTAATTGGGGAGACCAATAAGGAGGCTATTGAAATAATCAAAGTGACAGGGGATGGCAGCTTGCATGAAGGTAAACATGATGGAGAAACAGTGAGACGTGGTCATAGCCCCAGTAAAATCTGCCAATAGATCGGATTTGATATGTGAGAGAACTTGTCCTAAATAAAAGTGTGAACACAACTGCCATTTTCTAAGAGGAAGATGCTCAGAGGAGGAGGGTTTGGAGAGTTAAGGAATGAAGAGTTTGTTTTTGGATATACTAACTTTGAGGTGTTTATTAGACATCCAAATAGGAGTGTTGAGGAGGCAGTTGGCTTTACAAATCTAGAATTCAAGGCATAGCTCTAGACTGAGAGATATAAATTAGAAAGAACCCAAATAAGGTATTTAAAGCCAGAAAACATTCTGAACTAATAAAGATAGTTGGCAAAAATGTCTGAGGACCAAGTCCTGGGGTTCTCATTGAGCTCCTAGTCTGAAAACACTTCCGAAAGAGGGATCTGGTGATCAAAGGACAAACAGAACCAGCACACGATGGTCATTTTCTTTTCACTCACTAGAGACAGAACAATGAGTCTAAAATGTCAGCAGTGACTCCTTTATGAATATGCCAACCACAAAACCACAGGCAGAGTACCCAGGCTAACCTCAAGACCATCAAGACAGGAAACACAACAGATACTGAGATAGGTTGGTGGGAAAGGTTCTGGTCCCTGATTGGTTATTAGTACGAGATGATCAGACAACTTCACATACAATAAGACTGAGGCCTACATAGGACTTTATCTGAATCTAGTTTATCTAAACGCACTTCTCTTAATGAGCAACTCACATCATTTCATTGAAGAGTTTGGAAAATTGAGATGTAAAGAAACTGCCCTTTGGGGAGTTCTAAATTTAGTCTAATGCGCTGTTCTTTTTTAAAAGAAAAAAAATCTTTATGGCATTTCCAGGTCTAAACAATGTGTTTCAGAGCATTCCAATTTAACTTTGTATTTCTAAAATGTTTGGGTGTATATTTATCAAATTTGCACATTGAAAGATGGGCTTGCTCTGTATGGATGTGTGGGCGTTGACTTATATTTTATCTCCTTTTGAACACATTAAGTAGATTATAGTGACACTGATAAAAACCCTTCCTTTACAATTTGATTTCTAGGGATATAAAAAATATAAAACACAAATGGATGTAAAATACTCATCCATTCAATAATTCAAGTTATTGAATTTCAGAGGATATGATCTTTAAGTGAAGTTATCATTGCTGTTAGATTAATTAAGCTGGAGAGGTTTTCATTAACCATACACTAAAATTTCCATTTATTGGGGTAAAATAAAGTAACTAGGTAGAAATCTTTGAAGGAATAAAATCAGTGTTCTTATAAAGAAGATTTCTGGTAATAGGGAGGAGGGGAGGAGGTAAGTACTTTCTAACCACGATGGCCAGAGCAACTCTTCTCTATCCCACAAGGTCAATGGTGACTTTAAGCAATACAAGTTTGATATCCATCAGTGCTTGCCTTGGCTATTTTGTGAGCATCAGAGCCAGATCTTTTCCTTCCATAAAGAGGCATGATTCCTTAAGAAGAAAATCTAGTTGGCATTACATAAACCTAGGTCTGAATCTAGACCCCACTACATACTAGCTCTAGTGGTGATGTGTTCTCCTCCAATTTACTTTGTCTTGGGGTCAGTTTCTTCATTGATAATGGTGATGATAATATCTTTTTTGGGGGCGGGGGGGGTGCATGGTCCGGGAATCAAACCAGGGTCTCCCACACGGAAGGTGGGCATTCTACCACTGAACTACCTGTGCACCCAATAATAATATCTTTTTCACTCCCATTTTTGGGAAGATTAATTAAGGTGACTATATAAAACCATGAATTCTGGTGGCTGAATTGGGCTTAGCTACTTTCCAAAACCCATTTCTTCCTTCTCTGGGCACATACCTAGATTATATTCCCTAGCCTCTCTTGCAGTTGGATGTAGTCACGTAGTGAGTTCCAGTCAGTGAACAAGAGCCAAACAAATTCAGGTGTTCACTCCCAGGCCCCATAATCACCCACATTCTTTCCCCTTCTGCATGATGGATGCTTACTTAGACTTAGAACAATCTTGGAAGCTAGATGTTAAAGATGTCAGAGCTGCTCTTTAATTTAATGATTGTGTGTGATACAACACACAAATCTCCCCTCTCCTTGCCCAGTAACCTAGAGCCCCAAGACTATAGTTAGACTGTAACTGCCCCCAAAAAATATAGATAGAATATAACACCTAGTAAGGGCTAAATAGATGTTTATTCTCTTTCACCCTTATGTTCAGAAAAGAACATGGGTAAAGGAACTACAGCCCCAAGGGAGTAAATCATCTAACATTATACAAGAGAAGTGGCAGGTAGACATAATGTATGGTGATTGTGGGATGCAGATGGAATGTATTTGTTTTGTATGCACCAGAACTTGAATGGGATAATGGGAGACAGCTGTTTCAAGGAATGGTGTTTGACTTTGCTTGATGTGTTACCATGTGAGAGAAGGGATGAGAAGAAAATGGCAACATGCGGGGAGAAAGAAAGAGAGAAATGGTTGGTGGTACTGATAAGAAATCCAAAAGTTTTCACTGCAGCAACTTGGAGAATTCGAAACATCACCTTTTGGGAGCTTGGAGGATTAATGACAATGCCCCAGAGGGGAGGAAATATCAGAAATTTGAATCCTGGGTACAGCGGGTGTCAACTGCCTTGGAGGTCTTCTTGATAAGAAAAGTCTTTGTTGTGAGGTGACTGGACTGCAGCACCCTAGGAAGACTGAATTTTTGCATGATTTTAGACTTTCAAGTTCCAAATATCAGTTTGGAATCAAGGTTTGTCATCTCTCCACCTCCCCCCTGCCCCGCCATGTTGAACTCCATCCCCTGATGCTGAACTATTGTCTATATCTGTAAATTAAGAGTGCCTGTACATAGGATATGTTTTTGTAGCACTCAATTTTTTTTTTTCTTATATGCTTAGAAGAAGGGAACTCATTGCAAAGCAGCTCATTATTGTGGCAGGGCCTTATCTGTTGGAGTCACATAAGAGCATCTTGCTTATAATGACAACACAACCCTGAAACAGACTGTCAGAGGAGTTAAGAGGATATTGCAAAAGGGAAGGAGGTTATCTCAAAAAAAGATTATAAATGAAAGAAAACAAAAAAAATCTGTGAGAGCAAAATTAAGAAACATATATTCATCCATCCATCCATTAATTCTCATCCTCCCATTCACTCATTCAATAATCACTGACTGAGGACCTTCAGTGTGAGAGGTACTATGCATGTAAATGCAAAAAAGTATCAGGAAAATTCAGCAGGAATCTTATGGAAAAGAGGAGAGACAGAGACAGGTATACTGATTATGAATACTTATAACCAACTTCATGTTTCATTTCACCTGTTGGTTTACATTCATTCATTTCTTCCACAAGTGTTAACTGAGGACATCCTGGGTCCTAGGCATGAGGCCGGTAGAAAAGATCCACTGGTGGAACAAACCATGAACAAGCAAACATGTTACAAAAGAGAGGACTGATAAGTTATGAGTTTTATCCCAGTGATAAAATGGAGACTAGGGCGATCAGGAAACCTGGTTGCAGAGGTCACATTTGAGCTGCAATCTGAGTAAAGGGAAAGTTAATCACAAGACCAGCCAGGGGCAACAGTGTTCCAGGCATAAGGAATGGTATTGGTTCAGGCCTTAAGAGAAGGATATAAAAAGTAGCTAACTGGCTACAGTATAATCAGCAAGAGGAGGGCAGTAATGCGAGGCTGGAGAGAAGGGCAGGGGACAGGTAGGGCATACAGGTTTGATTTTAATGGAGAATAAAGGGAAGACTTAAAGTGTGTCAGTTTTTACGAGTTCACCCAAATGGAGGGAATGGATTGGAGACAGAGTGCGGGGGGCAAGATCGGGTGCCAGAGGACTGTTTAAGTGAGAAATAATGGCAGCTTAGATTGGAGTGGTGGTACATACTGATGTAAACAGGGTTTGCTGACAGGCTGGAGATGAGCAGTGAGGGACATGGTGATGGCAAGGATGACTCCTAGGCTCCATGCTTTAGTATCTGGGCAGATGGTGGTGCCATTTGCAGAGCTGGGGAAGTCTACTGGGCCCAACTTTCTCATTTCCTGCCTTTGAGTCTTGGCTGAGTCAGTGAGTTGCCGTTGCCCCACCTGTAAAATGGGAATAATAATAGCTTCCTTGTCTACCTCATAAGACTATTAAGGGGATTGCATGAGATAATATGATAATAATGAAAACACTAATGAAGGAGTTATGGGAAGAACAATGCTCACTATGAATGTCAGGTGGTGGTTCAAGTAAATTTCTTTAGGCCTATATTAATGACTTCCGTTAGGTTGAGGGAGATTTATGAGGCATGAAAATAATGCAATGGGACTCATTTTCATAAATCAAAATGGAAAAGTTTTCTCATTATTTTACCGTTGTGCTATGTATTCTGAGCAGGTGTAAGGGAGGGTGCAAATGACTGACTCAAACACACTATAATTAGTCTTACAGTTCTAAAAATCTAGGGCAACTAAGCAAGTCATTCTTAGAAGCTTCATAAAAGGAACTGAGAAGGCATCTGCTCATGAGCATTTATTTGGAGGGTCTGAGAGGGTGCCACATAGCATTTGAAGAAAAGGGCATGCAGATTTGTTCCAAATATGCCAACACTTTGTGACCTTTAAGGAAGTCGAGGCCACAAAGTTAACATTTAGCATTTACACCTTTTCTTACATAACTCCAGGAACAAGAATGCCACTATTGTGGGAATTAAGACCCTTCCATGCAGCCACAGAGGGCCTTCTCTTCTCTCCACTGAAATGGCTGAACCCCTACATCCTTCACATTACTTATCTTCCTAACACTTATCATCATTGACTATTATAGATGAGTTTATTTATCCACCGTCTGCCTCTCCCATTAGAATGTAACCATATGCGCACAGATTTTTGTCTGCCCTGCTTACTGCTCTGTTCCCAGTATCTGGCACATTGTTGGCCCTCAATAAATACTTGCTGAATGGATGAACAAATGAATGTGAATACACTTCTTAAGGAGTCTGAAGATGACAACTCTTCAGTGTGTGTAGGTTTTCCTTTTCATATCTTTTATTTTTCTTCTTTCATTTACTGTCAGAACAATGTTCATTCTAGATCTGTCCTTAATTTAAGGGTTTGGATGCAAAGATGGAGTTGGACTGCCAGGTTCAAATCCTAGCTTTGCCATTTACCAGATGTTTGACCTGGGATGAATGATTTAACCACTTTGAGCCTGTTTCCTCATCTGTAAAATAGGGGTAATTAACTGCATAATAGGATGGCTGAGAGTCTGGATATTCTGCAGTCACAGTCAGGGTTTTCTTGATGCTCATTTTGGCATATTCCTCCCACTGCACCTCCTACTCAGTACCCCGTGTCCGTTGCTTTTGGACGCCTCTATCACCCATTAGCCTGAAATATATATCTGCAGGTTGCCTTGGATAGGCTGACCCACTTGCTAATTCTCAATAGCTGGTTGTATCTACCCTCTCCCTTCCTTCTTCTACCCATCTTTCCTCTGTATATCCACTCATCCATCAATCATACATCCATTATCCACACATCCAAACTTCCATGTATCTGTCCTGATCATTCACCCATTCATTTGTTCATTCAACGCACTTTACTGGGCATCTACTGTGTCACATATCCCATGTCATATCCTTGAGACCTAGCATTACATGATACAATGTTCTAGCCCATAGGATTTATAACCAGGGCCCAGCACCTCTACCTTGCCAGGTCTGATGAATCACCAGACACAATACTTTGGGGACAGTGACTGGGCATTGAGCTGTAGGGCCACACTGCTCACCTGGAGCAAGTTTCTTAATGAACATTCTCACGACTCCTGGCTGATCAAATTCACATCACCTCTTGCTATAAACCAAACAGAGCAGGGTACTTTCCTTTGGAGAAGCTTGTTGTGGGCAAGTGTCTGTCGTGTGTTCTTTCTGCCTAGGGAAATGCAGCCACAAACAGGAGGAGGGTCAGGCCACAGAGAGATTCTGGAACAATAATCTCTAGGAAGGTTCTAGAGATTCCAGATTATCATTTCCTGTACCCATCCCTTTCTG
The DNA here is from genome assembly GCF_023851605.1 of Tamandua tetradactyla. NCBI lineage: Eukaryota > Metazoa > Chordata > Mammalia > Pilosa > Myrmecophagidae > Tamandua > Tamandua tetradactyla. The sequence goes on from NC_135349.1 coordinate 27,546,213, forward strand.
GGCTCTTTGAGAGGGTCCAGGTTGCCTGCCACACACTGGTGCTAGGAGCATATAAATTTCCAAGGACCTTATCTCAGTATTTGCAGATTTCATCCAAAATCCTCCCTAGCCTACATGTCTACCAATCCTTAGTCAAGAAAGTGATCAGCCAGGGGAATTGAAATCCCATGAGAACAGAGGTTTCATCTCCTTTGTTCAAGGCTGAGATGCCACACCTAGAACAGTATGTGGCACACAGAAGTTACTCAATAAACATGTTTTAAAAAAGTACAGTCTTGAAATGTTTGATTCCTGGATCCCACCTTTATTTGGAGTCTTGGGTTTAAATTCTCTACAGGTAAAGTTCTTGTCACATGATAAATGGGCACTTGATATATGTCAATTTCTTTTCATCTTCTTCCCTGAATGTTCTTCTTATTGACAGGGGATTGTCTGGGATTCCTAGCCTTTGGGAATGGCAAACTGGTTTGAATGTACCATTGCTGACTTCATTTTGGCATCTCTCCAGGATGTAGTATCTTCTCTCTGTATCTGTGACTGTGACTTGGTAGCACCCTTCTCCAATGTGCCCCCTTGCACAGGTGATCTCAGCAGCAGGGGAGAAAGGAGAGCTGGGCATCATGGTATTTCTAGGTGGTCATGAAACCAATGTCCAAGGACATGAAAGAGGGAGTAGGTGGTCAATCTCTACATTACTTTCAAAATCCAGTGTATATGCAGATCCGATCAAGCAACTTGTATCCAATAAATATTCACTGAGTATCTATTATGTCCCAGGCCTTGTGCTAGAAGATTTCAACATATTTGTAGATTAATCTACCCAACTACTCATCTATGACATACACTAACGTTATAGAGGCTTAATATTATCATAGAACAGGGTAATCATGCAAGATTTGTGAATTATTGTGAAGGCAGAATGGTTTAAATGTCCAGTCATCCATATATAGACATTGCTATTGCATCTTTCTTTAGCCTAGTTTAGCGGTTCTCAAACTTCAGTGTGCCTAATAAAACTTTACAGGATTGTATAAATAAAACCACAAAGACTGTACTTTATAGGGAATTTAAGAAATTCTCAAAGGTAATGTTGACTCTATATGCTGATTTAAGCTCATGTGTTGACTTCAGAATTTAGCTTAGTAAGCTGGGACTCCATTCTATTTCCAAGGGGTCAGGCAGGAATCTTATCATCCCACTTTAGTCTCCTAACAAGGCTTTCCATGGGCTTTCAGAGCCAGGGCAAGGGAGTACCAGAGTGGTAGAGAATTTTCCCTCTCTGTCTCTGGCATCATGCCACTCTTCCCTATAACTCAATTTTACTGATTTTCTTTGTTGTTGCTTTGGAGGCTCAGCATCTCCAAATTAAAATCTCTTAAGACTATTTATGACTGCATGCCCTTTGGATGGTGGTACAAATCTTCCACATGGCCCCCCAGGGTCTCCATGGGGAGAGCTGCTGTGCAGCAGTGGAAATTTGCAGGTCACCTTTATGAATCTAGTTGCTTTGATGGGCTTAACTCTTCGGCTTTCATCAATTCATGAAGCGGATCCTATTCCTGGGGGAAATTTGGTGCACCTTCTCCATATTCCTCTGTAGGATAAAAAGAATGGGTAATTTTCTAAGGATGGGCCCTGTGTGCTTTATATACAATCATCTACAATGTCTGTCAAACCATATATCTTTGGGAATCCTGGCCAACATGGACACAGCTCACTGATTAAGGATTTCCAGAGGATGGTTAAAAGAACCTTAAACATTTAAATGCTGGTAGATTCCATGCAACTTATTCAACTCCTTCCTCTCACAGAGAATATTGACTCTGCAGATGATGAATATGAATTCCAATCCCAGTTCTTCTATTTTCCAGCTGTGTGATATTGGGCACATGTTCTACCAATCTGAGTTTCAGTTTCTGTAAAAATTACAGGATAGCTGTGAAAACAAGGGTGCAGAAAAGAAGTACCTGATATTTATTAAGTGCCTACTATGTGCCCAAACTTTACACAATTTTGGGTGAGCCCTATTAAAAAAACTATTATGTAAGAATTAGTAAGAGTAGTGATAAGAGAAAAAATAGGTTGCTTACTATGAACCCAGTAACAGGCTGTTTTGGGCATTTTCTCATATAGTTCACTGCACTCAACAATGTAGGTAGCACTATTTCCCTTTTAAAGAAAAAATCCAATGAGGATAAGGAACTTGCCAGAAGTTGCAAAGTTCAAAAAAGTAGGGGAGTCAGGACTAAAACTCACAATTCAAGGGCCAAAAGCCCATGTGTGCTATACTATCTCAGAATATCATTTTTCAAATTTTGTGGATGTGGAAATTAAAGCTAAGGGGAGACAAAACAACTGACCTTAATTGACACTGCTTGCAAATGGCAGACCCAAGGTCTAAACACAACTCTGCCGGATCCCAACACACATTGCCCCTGCGATTAAATAAGATCAAATATGTAAATCCAGAAGACCAAAACCTGTCATGAAAGAAGCCTTCAGCACATGTTAAGCCCCTTTTGTCTTTCCTTCAAGTGTCATTGTCTTTCTGTCTGCTTTTCAGAAATTCTCTGCAGTGACACTTTTGTCTTTTTTCACAAACCCACCTCAGTCTCTCTGCCTCCCACATCAAAGCCTCTTCCTCCATGAGGCTTGATAGTACACCACAGCAATGAGGCTGGATTCACTGGATAACCCCCTGCTTATAGGATGTGCCTACACACGTGCATGTGCATGCATGAACGCACACACACACACACACACACACACACACACACACACACACACACATGAACTGTTCCTCTGCAGGAAACCTGAAGCAACTCTGTAGAGGTAGGCACAAGTAAGAGGAGACATGTCCTCTGGGCAGACTTCAATTCAAGACAGTTACATTTCTGCAGTTTTCCAACAGTACCACATCAGAAAACATAACTAGATAGATTGTTTCCCCCACTTTTTTTCCCCCAAGTATCACAATGTTAATTGATAGATACAAGTATATAAAATCAGGGCATGAATAGGACTTGATAAATTAAGTAGACTTTATTTCTGTACTATAATAAGAGGGACCAATTCAAACTCTTGCCATTTGTTTCACACCCACAATAACCACTTTAAAGGGCATTAACAATCTCTCAAAACTGATCAATTTTGTGCAAGTAAACCATGTTTCTTTTAAAAAGACTTGTGCACATGCCCAGGCTCAAGGACATTAAAATTTAGCACATAAAGCCCGTTACTAGAGGTAGAAATACAGGCAATATACTTTTATGGCAACAATCTGCTAGATGGATCTTGTGGAGTTTGTAGGGTACACTTTGGAAGGTCTGACAAAATATATTCTATATGGTCCATGGAAAAAATAATGTTAGGAAGCCTATTAGGGACCCCAAATACAAAAGCAATCTTTCTCCAAAGCAGCTGAAACTGAGATAAAAA